>NC_090446.1:665015177-665345131 GCF_031143425.1 Pleurodeles waltl | reverse complement strand
TGTTGGTGGGTGGAGACTGCGGCCGCTGTACTTGTGTTCCACCAGTCTGTGGCCTGGATACACTGGTGTGGGGTTGTTTGCCATGTGCTGAAGTCGATGGCTGGGTGATAGTGGTGTCAGTGGTGTCCTGGGTGGGGCTGCTGGATGGTGACAGTCCAGGACTGTGTGATGGGCCAGGGTATTGCTCACTGTCCAGAGTTCCCTTACCAGTGTCCAGAGTGGTGCCTCTGTCTCCATGTGGGGCGTTGGCACCCCTTGGCCTTTCTGTCAGGGTGGCATGGGTGCTGGTGCCTGTCAGAGGGGAATGGACGTGTATGTTACATTTACAAAATCGGATAGGGTGCACAGGGCAGCCCTATTTTGTGAAGATTTTCCACTTTTGGGCCATGCAGGGTCATCTTGTGAGGTTACCATTGCATTTAGCATGGGATGTGGAGGTGCATTATGGGTGGTGTAGTGCCATTATGATACCTTGCAGGGGTGGATGGCTGTGCACAGGGGGAGGGATGTGGGTCTGTTGGTGCATTTGTGGGCATGCAAGGTGATTGGATGTAGTTATTGGGGCCAGGGAAGGGTGTGGTCCTGGTGGTAGTTGTAGGGGCGAGGTGGTGCATGCATTACAGGTGTGGTGGATATGGGGTAATTGTAGATGACTTACCCAAGTCCATTCCTCCAGTGAGTCCAGTGAGGCCCTCTGGGTGCAGGATGGCCAGTACCTTTTCCTCATAGTCGGTGTAGTCAGAGGGTGTTGGGGGGGTTCTCCCCCAGTCTTCTGGACCGCAATGTTGTGCCTGGATGGCATCAACCTCACCTTCCCACGCAAGTCGTCACATGTCTTGAAGATGTCGTCCCTTGTGCATGGATGGTTTCCCACTGCATTGACCTTGTTCACTATTGTCTACCATAAGTCCATCTTCCTGGCGATGGGTGTGTGCTGGACCTCTGCACTGAATGTTTGATCCTCGCCGTTGAGTATCTCATCCACCATTGTTCTTAACTCCTTTTCTGTGAAGCGTGAGTGCTTAGGGGGTGCCATGGTTTTTGTTGTGGTTGGTGTGTTGTGTGGATATTGGTGTGCGAGTTGTGTGTCATTGCATTCAGCGTCTGCTTGTAGTGTTGTCAGTCTGACTTCTCCTATTGGCGATACAAAGGATTGTGGGGTGTGTATGTGAGTGTTGTTTTATAGTGCTGTGGATGTGTGTCAGGTGTGTGGGTTTCAAACTTTCCAATGTGTGCATTTCTTGATGTTGTGTCCCATTGCTGGCTGTGGCGGTCTGTACTGCCAATGGTTGTTCGGCATCCACTAACCGCTGCGGTGATGTGTGCATCATTGTTTGAAGGGCGGAGGATTTGTGTGCTCGGCAGTGGCGGGGTGGTATGTCCAGCCTTTCTGCCGACAAGGCCCTGGGGGTGGCTGGTGGTAACAAATATTTGTGCAGGTTTTGTTTTTGGCCTCTTTATATGGCGGGTGTCTGTTCACCGCCAATGGCGGTATTCTTTTCATAGTTGCCACAGCGGGCGACGGTGTTTACCACAATGTTCATAATGACCCCCTTAATGTTCAGACAGTGATATGTATTATAAAAATATGTAGGGGTTTTTGGATTCATAAAGGAAATTCAAGGCATGTAAAATAATGAATAAGGAGGCACAACTCACACTAAGGCCTATATTTATACTCCCTTTACGCGCAAATTTAACACCATATTTATATTTTGACGCTAGACCCGCCTAGCGTCAAAATATCAGAGTATGTGTCATTTTCTGGATGAGTGAAACCGCCTTGCATCAATGAGATGCCAGGTAGGCGTTCCCGTTCAAAAAATGACTCAAACCCCGTATACCATATTTATCCAACCAGGCAAAAATGGTGCACGGCTGGAAGGCGGAGGCGGAAAATGATGCAAATCCCGATTTGCGTCAAATTTTAACGCCTGGGTAAGGGCAGGTGTCAAAATGGGGCAAACACACCACTACTTAAGGAAAACTCACACAAGCAACATCATTGCTCAAGAAGGACGACATGGAGGTGCTACTCATGCAGCATGCCAGGCGACACAGAGCACAGGACCAACAGCAGCAGCTACCACCACACCAACATGAACCCCAAAGGCAACGCAGAAGGCAGGAGAGGCTATTCTGGACTAGGACAACCCTTCTGGGCCTCAGGGAACAGAATATCATCCAGAGATACAGATTCAATTGGCAAGCCATATAGCAGCTGCTGAGCCACATTGAGCCACAGTTAGCAGCCAGCTTGCAGACACCCCACATTATTCCACCAGAGACCAAGCTGCTAGCTGTCCTGCACATGTTGCCAAGTGGCTTATTTCAAACTACTTGTGCCCTGTTGCCGGGGTCTCACAGCTCTCATTCTCCGCTTTCCTTCCCAAGGTACTTGATGCCATCATCTCTCTCACACCCGACATCAGCTTCCCCAACACACAGCAGAAGCAGCAGGAGTCCAAACAGGGGTTTTATCAAATTGATGCCATTGACTGCACACATGTCTGGATTGTGCCACCTGCTAAGACCGAGCACCTATACCGCAACAAAAAGCACACACACTCCATCAATGTGCAGGCCATTGTTGATCACCAGGGATTGTTCACCAGCATCATGGCAAAGTATCCTGGGAGTGTACATGATGCCTTCATCTTCCGCCACTGCACATTCAATCGGCACTTCCAGGATGGACAATATGGCAATGGCCTTCTTGTCAGTAAGTCCATAAACCTAGTAATTTACACAGAGCACAACAACCCTGTAGGACACACAAGACATACACCACTACATTTACACGTGGCCGGGAAGACACTGTCATGTTTGATATCCTGACCCGATGGGATACACACCTAAGGACAAATGACGGCTGCAAATAACAATAGATGCCACTCCAGAGCCACAAGGGACCAATTTAAAACCACACAGTGACAATGACATGGCCTTAATTGGCACTACAACTTGGATGATTAACCATTCAATATCACATAAGGCCACAGTCAATCCCATACCCTACCAAGCAATACTTCCTGTGTAACAGGTGTGTAATGTGTGTTACTGCAGGTCAAACACCATGAGACACATAGCATGATGACACTGACTCAAATGAAGGTGACATGGAATTATTGAGGCAGTACCAACATCTCACATCACTCCTGGGGTGACATTGCCAGCTAGCAATAAGGAAGTGGACTGTGCTATGAAAACAAGTTGATGTGACATTAATGCAAAGTGCACACTGCTACACATACTGAATGAGACAATTCCCCATATACATAACAGATGTACAAGGAGATGGACCTTCCTACACTAAAACCTTCACCCCCCACAGCCAAGTTAGCCAGCTCACCTGGAGCAAGTTCAGTAGTGTAGGTGCACAGTTGCACATGAGCCAACTGGGTGAGGGAACAAAAACAGGTTTGCATAGAACTTGTCACACATGGGATAATTGTGCATTGTCAATACTTAACACTTCAGTGCTGCCAACTTATGGAGATGAGTTCTGCATTGTCACCAAATCAAAGGGCCTCAATGTTGCATTTCACCTGCAATTACATATGTCTAATTGGATGGGATGTCCAGGCCATGTAGTGCAACCATGTTACCACCACAGTGGAATCTATTGTGTGTGGAAGTATCATGTCACCTCCAGCGAATGCACACGGACACATCTTTCTCACTACATAACGCAAGGGAGATACACACTAAACTTCAAGTTTCTAAATATACCACAGATATCAGGTCAATTAGCCAAACACCAGTTTTGCTAGACAACCCATTGCAGAAAGAACATCACAGAAGACTACGATCCCACACAATACCACAAACACATATGAGTCACAGACAACACAAGATAACAACTTCCAAGCAAAGTAACATTCCTGGTGCAACCAACAACAAAATACCTACCCCCATTTTTTCTTTTAGCTGATCAGGGTTACGGGATCCAGCCATGGATCATGACCCCATTTGCCAACCCAAGCACAGCAGCAGTGCGTGCCTATAATGAGGCACATCGTAGGACACGCACCATAGTTGAACTGACTTTTGGCATCCTGAAGTCCAGATTCAGGTGCCTGGACATCACCAGAGGCAGCCTCCTATATTCCCCAGAAATGGTCTACAAAATCATTTTGACCTGTGCCATCGTCCACAACATTTTCGTTAGGAGGAACATTCCCCTATATGAACCTGAACTGCCTGAAGAGGCGGAGGAGGAGGATGCTGTCTGGGAAAATGAGGGGGAACATCCTAACACAGCTGCAGGAATGCATCGTAGACAACAGATCGTACAAAAAAAATTCCAACTATAGTCACTATCACCATTTTGTTATGATATGGAATTAAACACCTCACTTCATCACTCAATCATGCTCTGGGTAATTATTTATGCATCACATGATCTCTAGGAATCTTAATTAGAGTATTGCCGAATGGAGCATTGCAGAAAGACACATTTGCATACTTCAGATGCCACATCATATTTGATGTGTATGAATGTACAGCAAACATCACACACAGTTTTTATAAAATACATCCTGTCTATTTCACATTTGAAGGGCAATTTCATAGGTCCACAGCTATGAGACACATCCATGTTGCGAGCATGGTCCATTGTAGCATATGACACCCAACTAAGACACCATCAATCATAAGGTAAAAAAGTGCATCATACATGAGGCAGTGGATGTGCAATTGCATTGGTAACAGGAATGTATGACCAGACTCTTGACAGCAGTAAGTGTGACATTAGCTATCTCTGCAAGGAGCATGTGTGAGAAGAAGTGCATCAAATCTGAAAATGAACAGCACAAGTGCCCCATGTATGACAAGCATTGCTCACAAGACATGCCCTGCACAGTCCATTTCAGGTAATAAGTCCTGCCACTGCCATTTAAGTCTCTGCCCACCCTTCTCTAGGGGGCGCTGTTCATGGACTAACTGTACCCTGAGAATCATCATCTACACTCACCCAGACTCCCATTCTGACTCCTGTGTGCTTCCCTCTTCAGTATGGCATGCCATAGTTCTAGTTCATCAGTCTTTATGGACTTCAGGTCCCATAATGCACTGCCTGGTAGTCGGTTAGACCTGTAATCTGCTGTCCATTGATTCCTATGTGAAATGCCGGTTGGCCCCTTGAACTGGATTCTCAACTCCAGGACTTGTGAGAGACTGAAGGTGCACACACCTGTGAGCACTCTCATGCAGCCCAGCCAGTTGAATCTGCCCTGCCCTTGCTGCTTCCTGGAACTGCTTAGAAGCTGACATTTCTTGAATCTCTTTGTAGTGCATTAGAGTACAATTTATTTGTGTCCCAGAGCCCTTCGGGGATTGTGTAACAATGCAGAGTACACCAGAAACTGTTCTTTGTTCCCACAGTGTTGTTCCTGCTCATCCCAGTCAGACTCTGCTCACTGTGTATTTGCCTTTTTCATGTTTGTTCCTGACAGAGGCTGCATCCTGTTAGCCAGACTGGTTCCAATCTTTGCTTTAACCAGAGACGTTCCCTGTGGCTACATTTGCCTCATAGTTGGTTTCCATTTCCTCTTGGGGTATTGTGTCTGGTAGGTCTACGATCAGTCCTCAAATGTATAGAATAGTTTAATTTGTTTACTTATCATATTTTGTTCTGGGACATGTTTTCAAAGGGGCAAATCCAGCCCCCATCTCTTGTCTGATTTTGCATGTATTCAGTAGTGCCAAACAGTGACAGTGTACTATGGCTGTATGCCTGGATTTGGTACTGTGCCTCCAGCCCAACAAACAAGGGCTGCTAATGTGTATGTAAGGACAATACATGTTTGTGCACTAACGGTCCAGACACAGATTCACTTCTGCTGCCACCTTTTGATGGGGCTTGCATGGTGACTAGCTGTGAGATTAATCAGCACAGAGGCACTGATGTTCCCTGTTGCGGTGTGAATTTTAGAGCCCTACCCTGTGTGCAGATGTAGTGATGAAACCTGCCTGTTTTTCTATTACTGATCCATAATGTATTTGAGCACACCAAGGTTGCTCTGTCGTCAGCCTTCTGAAATCTCTGCTGTACCACAGCTGCCCTCTCCCCTTGTATGCCGTTACCTGATCTGTGGCTTTAGGTCAAATCAGCTTTGAAGGATACTATGTTAATTCAAGGGTTGGCTCCACAGACTCCTGACTAGACCTGCACGTAACTGTTACACCATGGAGGCCAATACTGACACAGGGTACACATGGCCACACACTTGAACAGGACACTTTTGTGCAATGAACCACTGGAAATATGTGAACACATGCAGCATGGTCTGCTGGTCCACCACAGCCACAGGAGCAACATAGGTCATTTACATGAGTCAAACTGTGGTGTACATAACAATTTTATGATTGGATTTGAGACTCTGTGTCACAAACACTGTACCTACCTAGCATGTTCAAGTGCCTGACTCATGGGTAGTATACACACAAGTGACCATGAAGTGGTGTCCAACACTTCATTACATGTGAGGGGTAACATACCTGACTTATCCCTCATCAGCCATCCTCGATCTTTCCTGGGTATAGTTAGTCACAGGAAATGTATTGTCCCCAATGTCAAGCAAGTACACACAGCATAAGAGGCAACAGATATTACAAACACATATCATGACTGATGTACCTCATTGAATGGCATCTGATGGTTATACCCAATTGTAACACATTCATACATGAACATTACCCCAAATATTTTACATGCCGTTCCCACAGAGGCACACAAATAATTTGAACAGACAATTCACACACAAAACACACAGGCCATGATTAATTTTTTAGTAGCATAGCCTTGCTGTCCTCTATTGATGCAACACCTGCGCAAACCTGAACAATCCAATTAAATTTCCAAAGTTTGTTCTGCTGTTGCGTCAGTTAAGAGAGCTAATACTGCACAACAACATAAGTATTATGGGCCGCAGTAGTATGGTTTGCCACATGTGCCCAAACACTAGAACACACACCGCAGGTCATACCGTCCTATCTTTGTCTAGTTATAGGCTGCATGCATGTTAAAATTAGAAAAATGACTCAAACACAGCTTAAGACAGAATTGTTTAAACAAACGCATCAAAAATTATGCTATGCATCGAAAAATGACACATATGTGTTAAAAATGACACATATACGTTAAAAAATGATACATATGTGGTAAAAAATGATGCTCACACACATTATATATCAATTGGTCCCTAGCGTTAATTCCACCAGTGCACCGCAGACATGCGGATATCTATTGAAAATGTATTGATCCATGAATGCGTGGGATTTTAATTCATATGTGCCAAAAAATATTGACGCAAACCCCGTAAGTGTAAAACATTTACACGCAAGGCAAAAAACGGGCAGCAAATGAGACAGGAACTGATGTAATAGGATATCGGGCTTGCAGAAATGGTACAGTGGGTGTACTTTCACTTTCACTTTGCATTCTGTGATTATTTTAGGCTGTGTGGCTGTGTTTTGACTTGTCTCTCTGTGAATATTGTGAATTTGTCTCCTGTGTGCTCTTTATATTGCCTTTTGATGTTTGGTAAGTGTCTTTTGTATCCTGTGCAAGTGCATTTGTGTAATTCATTGTATTTAGATTTGTCTTTATACTGTTGGAAGTCTGTTTGGGGGTAGTATTCATTGGGGTAGTGTTGGGCTGTCTGTGGGTTAGATAAGTTTCCTTTTTCTACATCCTTTCCCTGTTTTTCTCTCCTCACTTTTGATTTATTGTATTGGTGTGATGTTGGGAAGACCACAGCTGGGGCAAATGGGTGAGGAGGAGCTAGGGGCATTTGTTTGGCTGATGTGCCACTTCCTCCCCCTGATGTTGGAGGCTGGGGGCCGAGTGATACAGGGGTATCAAACGAAGGCAAGAAGGCCGAGAAGGAGAAAGGTGCTGTTCCACCTGAGGCGCATTTCCAACACCCAATGCAACGTTCACCAGCTTAAGCATCGCTGGGAGGACCTGGTGGCCTGAGAGCAGGATCTGCTGGACCATCTGGGTGTGGTGATTGGTGGCTCTGTTAGTGAGTACCAAATTGACTGATGTATACAGTACAATGCTCTGGAGTGACAGTAGCAGATGTTGTGACATGCTGCATGCAATGTTTGTGGACATGTGGAATGCAAGTTGAACAAACAGTGAATGTACCAGGAATGGTATGTATTTCACATGGTAATACATGGAAACAATGTAGTCCACAATTTTGTGTAACCATGTCCGAACAGTATTCAGGGCCATTCGTATCAAGCTCTTCATAACTTTCACTATTATCTGAGGCCCATATTTCTACTTTGTTTGTGCTGCATTTGTGTAATTTCTGGACGCAAAAGTAGCGCACACTTGCTACATTCAAATATAATTTGCTAATTTGTGCTCCTGTTGCATCAACAAATGAAGCAAATGTGACACGAAATAAATTACACATCTGGACCTAAGTTAACTGTTTTTGTGCGTTTACGTCTGGACAAATAATCATTCACATGGCCAAACCCAAATGGGCCATTATGCTACCAGATTGCATTATCACAAAACAGGGTCATCTCGTGGCTTTCCGGAGTAGTCGTTGAAATCCTATGATTGAGTAGCAGGTCCCAACAATTTTTTTTTTGCTTGGGCATAATTGCTGGGACTGAGCTAGTGCAGTTACCATTTGTGTCACTTTGGTGCCAACCCATTTTATAACGTGAAAGAGTCAGCATGGGATCCCTGCTCTTTGTGAATGCATGGTCACACACTATTTTTGAGCATGATGTTGTGGAAGGGACCACTGACTGTTTCCATGATACTATTTTAGTGAAGAAATAGTTTGTTATTTTACTTTGAGTACACCCCTGCTGAAATATTGCAGCATTTCTACAAATGTACACTTCTCAGTATGAAGGCAATCACAGACATGGTGGTCTGCTGAGATCAGCAGGCCAGCATTCCTGTGAGTGCCACCATTCCCAAGGTGTTTTCAAATAGAGACCTACATCATCATGTTTGCAGAAGTAAGTCATTTGCTACCCCTTTTTTTGTTAGCGGACAGTGTCAGTTCGGGTATACTACCACTGATCACCCAACTTGGCAATTCTAAGTTGCTGATTCTGGCAATGTGTGATTTACAATACCTGATATGGGTACACAGGGCCCAGAGTAACACATTTCAGGTGCAATGACTACACCTGTGCCTATGCATTCTGTCAACGATGATCAACTAAGACACTGTCAGCATACATCATTTTGCTGTTTTGAATCAGAAAAGTGGCCAATCCAGGTTTAGCGTAACATTGTCATCCAGTAACACACAGGTTCCCTGCCATCATGTTGTCATAGGGGGCATATACGGCTTAGGGTACACTGCCAATGTGGCATATGTAACCTACATACAACACTGGCACACCTATTATGGACCACCGAAAGCAGAATAATTCCTGAAAGCAAATCAACCCACATGACCATCACACAGTTACTCATTGTTCCTTGATGCACAAGCCCCAATACCTGAGTCACTGGTATTGCAGTGCACCAGGAATGTGGCAGTGCATGTGTCTCCCAATTACAAAAGATGAAATGGAGTACCATCTGGAATGTAGTAAGCACAACATTGAGTAATCATGTTTGGCACCACATGATTGTTAGGGCCAGTGCATGTGTGCATATGTGTGTCTATCACTCACTGGAGTGAGAGTGTCAATGCATTCTTGCAGTGGTATGTCTGTTGGGGTGTCTACATGGCTGATGTGCAGCTCAATCATATAAAATGTCACACACAGTGATTTGTTGTTCCAACTTTCGTACAGTGAGCAGACATTGATCACATATTACCCTCCATGTTTTACAGGTGGACCAGCCCGCTACACAATAGGTGAGGTGGCTCGATTCCAGGACCTAGATGTTTCCAGTAAAATGTTTGTCCTGTGTTGTGTTTGCAGCTGTTGTGTGATTGACTCCTGTGTGTTGGACTCATTGCAAGTTATGATGAGCTGGCACGTGATCTGATATGTGACTTGACTGGAGGTAGACACAGTGTTCCATGGAAGAGTTAGCCATTCACTGGCAGAGAGTCATATATTGGGAGTCGAGTGCTGCGCAATAGGCATGGGCAGCTGAACAAGGTGATTTTGTTGCCACATGTATGCTAAAATTTGATTTGGAGGTGGCCAGTGTCATCCTTTAGTCAGCAAGTCATACCCAAATTCACACAGAACAGTGATGCATCAGTTTTACACACCAACTTGTGCATCCCTGTTAAGTAATGAACATGTAGGACTGTATGGGTGACTGTCCCACAGCATCTATCTCCACATTTTGTACTCCATTTACATGGCACTTGAGTGAAATGTCATAGGCGTGCATGCAGGTCAAGGCCAGATGGATGTTTGCATCAATGTGGTTGATTTAGGAAATGTGTCAGTGAGATCTGATGTTAATGGTTGTCCACAAATAGAAACATGAATGTAGATGTGATTGTCCAATGGTTGACTCAATCCTGTTGGCAGGCCTCCTTACCTGTGGTAGACTGACTAAATCCATGTACAGCTGGACAAAGCTTTGTGGTTGTCCTTGATGGTTGAAAATATGTATTGCATGCCCATCCCCCTGAGGCACAGGGTTAGGGGGAGAAAATATGTGTAGCTAGGTGTGATGGTCACAGTGTAGGTGACAGACATGTAAATAAAGCATTTGTGTGTGCCAAATTACAATGCCCCCTTATGATTACCAACTGCATTCCATCCTGCCAGTTCCATATTCAAATCAAAGGTCTTGTGTGCCATGAATTAGATCCAGAAGATAGGGATTAGTTGACCTGGCACATGTTGAGTACTTGCAACATTTGTTATGTGACGAATAGCAGTACAAATATGCACAGATCATTTAATTAAGTACACACCTTGTTGTGCATTGCTGTGCTGTTAAATAGTTGATTGGTAGGCTGCGTTGGCATGTCATTCCTCAGGGAAATTCTATAATCTGTACTGTGATTTGGACTGCATGTGCTATTTGTGAGGAAGTGTTAGATTATCATCTGTACATGTATCACGCAATGATGTCACTAGTGTTTACCTGTCCTATTTTTAGAGCTGCCCACATGAATGCACAAGAAATCCATGAATTTCAGAGGCGGGCAGTGCCGTACCGACACATCCTTGATGTGGAGACTGGGTTCCGTTTGATGGCTAGGCGGTATCGTCATGAGAAAGCCGCAGGAGCATGGGGGGCATTTTTAGCCAAGGGGGGCCAGCATTGGCCACAACTGCCGCCACCACACCAAGTCAAAGCACAGTGGACACTGGGATGACAGCCACTCCCGCTGATCCCTCAGACTCGTCAGCACAAGGCCCAACACCAGAACCTTCTGCACCTCCAACCACGGCACCAGCACCTTCTACATCAAGTGCTACGCAGACCACCACAGCTGGGGTAATGGACACAGCAGATTTCAGAAATCTCCAACGTGACATGCATCGTATGTTGCGCCACATGGACACTCTACAGCAGGAGGTGGCCCGCAACAGCAGGAGACTGCGAGCAATAAAGAAAATCCTGAGGAGGGCCAATCTTTGAAATTATTGATCCTCACCCCTAATTCCATCCCCTCCCTCCTCCCTCCTCTGTCCTCTTACTTTTTTTCAGTGGGTTTAGGGGGCTTAGTGTTAGGTTAGAGGAGGCTGTCAGTTTAGTTAGGATAAGTGGGTTGGGGGGTGGGGGAGTTATAATATTACTTGTTTGTTTGTGGGAGGGTGGGTGGGGGTTGATGCTGGGGTTTATGTGTATTATTAAAAAAATACAAAAAATATATATTTGTTTAACATTAGTTAGTATGTGTTTAGGTTAGTATATGTTGTCCTACACGTGCCCCGTTGTGAGAAACTGGGGCTGATTGCAGAGGCCCCATAACTTTTTGCCCCCATTTTCCACTTTATGCTGGTGTTTTCCTGACTCTGATGGTGCCCTGGGTACTGCTAACCAGTCCCAGGGCCTGTGCTCTGTGTAAAATGGATATGCAAATTAGGCTAATTATAATTGGCTAAGTAAACCTACCTATAAGTCCCTAGTATATGGTAGGGCATGTAGGTTTAGGGACCACAGCATAGGTGGTGCACACCTAGGTGCATTGCTGAGGTGCCCAGTGTCATTTTAAAAGCAAGCCTGCCTTGCTGGCTGCTTTTAAATTAAAGTTATATGCAAATTCGACTTTGGAATTAAAGGTACTTCCAAAGTTTTAAACTACCTTATTTTTACATATAAGTCACCCCTAAGGTGTGCCCTATGTGCCCCTAGGGCTGGGTGCCATGTAACTATAAGCAGGGACTTTATAAAAATAGATTTATAAGCCCTGGTGAGGTAAAAACAGCCAAATTCGTTTTTCCCTCATTGAAGTAAATGGCCTTCATAGGCTAGAATGGGCAGACTTTATTTTAAATTTTAAAGTCTCCTTAAATGTTACATACCAAGAATTTGGTATCAAATTGATTGTTATAATAAATCCCACAACTTCCAGTTGTTGGATTTAATATAACTAGTGCAGGTAAAAAGTTTAGACTTTACCTAAAAAGTTGCCAATTTCAGCTCTGCATTGTTTTTGCTGCTGTGCTCTGATTGGCCAGCCTGCAGCAGCTTCTGCCAGGCTACTTTAATGAGGTGTGAAGTGGCCTGACTTCACACAAAGGAATGTGCTTAGGGGAGAGAATCTCCCCTCAGCAGAGGGTGAGGCAGGAAGGGGGAGGGCTGCCAAACTGGTCTTCAAAGGCAGAGAAGGACATTTGCAGCACCCAGCAACACCCCCACATCCTGCAACCCCAGACAATTAGGTGCCCCCTTGATTAGATTAGGAGAGGGCAGGAGAGGGGTGTGTTTATGATTTTTAGCCACACCAGTGGGTGGGCTCAGCCAGATCTCTCCTCCAAAAATCAGATTCATCCATTTTGGATTTTTAGAGACTGTTGCCTTCTGGGATGGATTTTTGCCACACTTCCCAGGAAGTGGTCATCACAGGGGGACGACCCTGTCCCTGATTGGAGAACCAGGGCCCCCCTGCTTTTCACCCAGGAGCAAGGATAAAACTGGCAGACCTGCACCCACGCCTCAGATCCCCACCAAATTTCAAGAAGAAAGAACTACAAGGAGAAGAAGGACTGCCCTGCTGGACCCCTGGCCTGCACCTGGACCCTGCACTCAGAAAGACTGCACCAGCTGCACACTTGGGCTTCACCACAAGAAGGACTTTGCCTGGCTTCCACTGGTTCAAGGAGGGACTCCCTGTTTGCTACAGGTGAAAAATTGCTAACCAGAGTCCCCTGCACCAACTCCTGAAAAAGTGACCAGCTGACCACTGCCCAGTGGCCAAAAAGGAGTTTGCGCCAGGTGCACTCTGGGAGTTGAAGTCCGCACTTCCCAAGGACCATCACAGAACTTCTGGACCCTTGGGGTGAGCTGTGGACCCCAAAAGAACCTTAAAAGAACATCTGGGTGAAGCCCCAGAAGTTTGGAAAAGATTGGAGAAATTTTGGAAAAAAGCTCCATAAAGTGACCGACCCGACGCGGAAATTCTAGCCGGCTTGCCTCAACCGCGACCCGGCCTGACTTCGTGGTTCGTCCCGGTAAAGAAAAACATCCAAAAAAGAGACTAAGTCCGAACGTAAAAAGTTGACCGGGACCTTCCAGCCATCGTATCCGAGAAGGGCTCCACGGACGTCGGATCAAGATCCAGGTTTACCCCGGTCGAAGGATTTTCATCTCGAAAAAACGACTAAGTCCGAAGGTAGAAATCACCACCGAGGAAACCGACTTCGCGTATCCGGACAAGGGCTCCAGGAGGTCGGATCCAACTGGCAGGTTCGTCCCGGTGAAGAAAAACTTCAAAATAAAGACTAAGTCAGAAGGTAACTTTTTAACCGAGGCTTCCCGCGACCTGTATCCGAGCAGGGCTCCATCGCGGTCGGCCTGAAAGTTTGACTTTGTCCCGGTCCTGGTGCAACCAGATGACCCGGTTGGCGCTTTTTGTTTCTATGCGCTAGAAAATAATAATACTTTAAAAATTCATATCTCCGATTCCCCTGAACCGATTTTAATCGTTTTTGTGTCATTTTAAAGATAAAAATATAAGCTATTTTTATAAATTGGTTTTGGATTTTTAAACTGTTTCCTGTGTTTTATTTAATTACTGTTTTGTGATATTTGAATGCTTTACACTTTGTCTCCTAAGTTAAGCCTTGACGCTCGATGCCAAGCTACCAAGGGTAGAGCTGGGATTAATTTACTGAGACCTAACTGTACTTTTGTGGAGGTTTGTGGCTTGTTGCTAGGTGTAGGTACCTACCTGCCCTACCAATAACCCATTTTCCAACACCCGTCATATAGGGGGGATGGGGGGATTGATGTTTAGAATGTTTAGTTACATGTGGTAAGTAAGTTTAGCTTAGGGTTGTTAGGGCCAGTTGTGGGTACTGTTTAGTTAGGATAGGTTAGCTTAGTTTAGGTGTTTGCCATAGTTTAAGTTTCCTTTCATACATATATAATAAAGTTTGATGTACACCTATACAGTATGTGTCATATGCTTGGGGATCAGGGCCTTTGCATGAGTGTACAGTGTCAAATTTGTGTTTACCTGTGTGTTCCATCCTGCATCCACATTCCATTCTTGACAGGGTTATTCCCACTTCCAAATGAGCTGTCACATTGGCAGCTACAACAAAGCTACTTCTCTATTCATCTGCCATCCATTGAACCCACCACTCAAGGTAACTATGGTTCCCAATGAGTTGTAAAGGTTGGTGTGTTTTTAAAACTGTCATCGTTTGAGTCCTGTGTTTGAGTCTTGGGCACTGTGGGATGTCTGTCGGCAGCCTGAGGTTCATGTGAACTCTGATAAACTGAGCTGGTGACGTTATTGTCCAAACACTCGTACACATCCATTCCTGCTATATGGTGTGGGTGTGGGTTTAAAGTTTCGAGTCACATGTCACATACATAACAATGGTCTTGTAGGGAATCTGGGCCACATTGAGTTTCATCTTGTAGATACTTTGGACCTGACATATACATTTCTACACAGCATTATACTGTTTGAGATGCTTTAACTTCAGAAATAAGCCAAAGGCAGCACAGATGATAACATCCAGACCCTTGTGCATGGATATCAGCCCACATTCTTTCTACACTATTGTATTGACATTCTGTGGCCATTGACATGCTACATTCATCACAAACCTCCTACACAGTTGATGTGTCACATTACACAGAGACAAAGTGGTTGTGTACGTGCTGTTTATTTTAAAGTGCTGTAGTGCAATATTTACATAGTCCAGGATTGTAAGTCCATTAGTGTGACACCTTCTATTGTGACGCAACACAAGTGCAATGGTGAGGGGCATGTCATTGGACATGCTGTGATGGAGTGTCATTCAGTGCAGAGGAAAATGAATTGCCAATTAGGTAGTAAGAGACAATTGTAGTCCATTGTGTTAAGGTAAACAGTGTGTTGGAGAACAGTGCATGTTACCAACTGTAGCAAGACTGGCATGTTAACAAGCACATGACATAGGAAAATCAGTGCCCATGTGGCATGGACTGGTGCTACCGGGTACTTCTACGGCTGAACGTGATCTGTTCCACGTGTTCATCTTCTGTGTGTGTCGTCTCCTCTGCCCTTGGTGGTGGTGGATTTGAGGGGGCAACACACACTTCAGTGTTTGAAGAAGTCGACTCTGAATTCCCGGTAGCTGCCAACTGTGGGGCTATTAAGGGCATTACTGCAGCAAGGAGGAGCTGCTGGTTATTGAGTATAGCAGCTACATCGCTGTGCTAGGCTGCCAGCTGGGCCCTGAGGGGGTCATGATTGCAGTTGTGCATGCAGTGAAATATTTGGGATGCCGGGTGTTGTGACAACTCCCTAACTGCTGTGGTGAAATCCCTCACACACTGTTGTAGTCCTTGCAGTAGGGATTGTTGGACTTGCATGGCTGCTGACTGTTCTGCGGATGACATCCTGCACATGTGCATCCCCTCAAGGCTGGCTGTCATATTTTGCATCCCCACTTCACATCCTTTGCCAGCTCTCGCTGTACTCCAACTACTGTCCTCTCAAAGGTGGTACCAGTGTCATTAGAGTCCTCAGCTGTGTTGGATCTGGCAGGTCATACTATTGGGGTGATGGATGGGTCCTCTGTGACGGCTGCTACATCTGTGCTCCTCCTTGTGACTCAAGGTGGGGTCCAAAGGGTTCCAAAGACATCTTGGAGGGTTTGCTGGCTAATGGTTGTCAGCTCATCATCCATGTCATCAGGGTAGTACAGGACAGGCATATCCACAGGAGAGCCATCGTCCTCTGCAATGAGATATTGTACAATTAGTGTGTCTGTGTTGTCGCACTTGTAATGTAACATCACTGACTTCCTATTAGTGGAACATTGTAGTCTTGGTTCCTGTTCATTGTTCCTATCATTAATATTATCATTCTCACAGGCATAGGCCCCACCTGCTTGTCACATGTAGTGTGGGCAGTTTGGGGAATTGTCTGCGTCACATCCTCTAGGTGTACGTTCTGTCCAAATTGTGTCTTGCCACCTTCTTGTCCTACTTAACCCTTCCTCTACTTCCATTAGCATGGTGAGGCCTTGCAATGCCTGTGGGTATTCTGATGCCACTTGCACCACACATAACAATATAGGACTGACCCAGTCTCAGATATTTCACATACAACTATAACTTGCAGAGACCTAGCACATACCATGTATTGCATTGGCATGACACGATACGGGTATCAGAATTGGTAGTGTGTCATGTTGATGTTTGACAACGGGTGCTACATTGGATTGCACTGATGGGCCTGGCAGTGTTCCATTTCCTCTTATGACTGCGCGGGTGTGTTTCACTAGCTAGACACAATGTCCTCCCCCTCAATGCTGTTGTCTTAGCAGTATGACAGTTGAGATGTTGAAAGGTCGCATTGAAGCAATTGTAACACAGGCACGGGGAAGACCCTGGAATGGGAAGCATGGGTATGACATTACTGCTGTGTACTTCTTAATGTAAGTAACAATACATGATGTTTATTGCGCCTATTAGACATGAGCATTTGACAGGATTGACACTTTCTTAGGAATTGAAGGGGATTGATCACGTCATCATCCTAAACCCTCTATTTTGGGTGTGTTTGTTCCATGGGCACCTAACTGCCATTTGCTACTTGACCAGCATACACACCACAGGTGGTAGTGGTAACTGTTGTCAATGATAAATGTCACTTGCAGAAATGGCCTGAGACTGGACATTGTCCCCTAGTTCATGTTGTGGCAATACCAGGTGTCCTGTGACAGTAGCCCAGTTTTACATTCTACCCTACCCTCCTGGTCTGTCTTTGCCTTTCCAACAGCCTTGGCATGGCAGAGTACCCCCATGCAAAGATTCTTGGTGTTGTGTTGTGCCCCTGGATTCCCCTGCATAGCCCATGCACCTGTGCCGTGCCCCTTTTCCCTTTCCACTGCCTGATTTCCATGGCTGACATGCATTGTGTAGTATGTATGCACCCCACCTTCTCGCAGTTAACATTTAGGCATTTTGGTGCCCATGTAACTTACCCTGCATATGTGTTGTTTCCTGGTAGTCTGCGGTGTCCTGTCCTGCGATTCCTGTGACGATCTCCTCTGGGATGACGGCTGCCACCATCTCCTCCATCTCGTCTGGGGCCTCCTGCGGTGCTGGACTCCCACTTCCAGTCTGCAGTGCTGCATTCCTGTTCCTTGCCATTTTTTCCTTTGTCCTGCTCTTGCAGTCATGCCAGCATTTCTTGCGCTCTGTGACTGTTCTCCAGACCTCTGTCACACTGTTTACCAAATTGCCTCTCTCCTCACCACCTGGCAATTTTGAGGTGACGAAAAGTTGATGCTGGTGCTCGGTCACTTCTCTGACCAGTATTTCATGCTCCTCTGCACTGAAACAACACCTCCTTTTCTTCTTCTCCCTCTCCTGGGTCTTGTCTATGTCCTCTTGGCTAGTTCCTGGTCGATTGGGGTCTCTGTGGGGTCTCTCCTGGCTTCTGGGATCCATTTTGGGGCTCTTTAGCACTGTTTGCTGCGTTTGCACTGATTTTGTATGCTAATGCGGTGGAAAATGGCGCATATCCAGTTTGCGAAGTAGCAAACAAGATTAGAGTCATTTTCCCCGTGTTAATGTCGTTTTGCTTTATGACGCGGCGCAATGGTTAGAGTAAAAAAAAAATGACTCTAACCTGTGCTTTGCGCCACCGTGCGTTAGCCTGCGTTAAAGTTTTTGACGCAAAACTGCATTCGCACAGTTTTGCATCAAAAAGTATAAATATGGCCCTAAAAGCTCACAGGTGTTATCACCTTTATACTGATAAAAGCTGAGCCAGCACATACAACAGCTACAACATTTTGTATTTGTGCTTTTTCAGGAAGATGTTGGGCATAAGAAAAGGTATGACCTTGGTGAGGGAGGTTTGTGGTAACAAAATTATTTCCAGGTCTCTCCATAGGTGGAAAACATTTATTCAGAGCCGAATGCCTGACATCTGGCACCTAGATTAAATCATTGTACATGCTTGCCTTACCAATGGAGGTCAACTAGTTTCTTTGCATAATGAGCACTAGTGACTGAGTGAGCTCATCAGAACCTGCACACCCAGGAGGTTAACAAACAGTCACAAAAAGTACAATATGGACACACTGGACACCCTGAGGGACAGCACCAAGTAGTTAGGACCTCAGTGGGCTCAGCAATTCCTGTAGTTCTATTAAAAAGTAACTTTTATGAGAATAGTGACTGTTTGCTTCAGATACACATGAAGCATCTCCTCAAAAACACAGAGGCCAATTTACAATTATATTTTAGATTATGTAAAGTAGTACACCCCTTTAGTATTTTACATACTCTTACATGGCTTTCTAAATTGGCCTCAAAATGTATGGGTATATACTAGGAATATCCTGGTACTTTTTATATACCTTTTGAATCTTTATTTTGGCTACAAGCCAAAAAAGTACAAGACAAAATATAAAATTGTTAAAGCATTAAAATCAAACATCATTCACCAGGTAGATGAACAAAACCATATATAAATCAATAAATCAAACAAATCAAATAAAACATTTGATAACAGCATATACAGTAAAAACATTCCATGAACTCAATAAAATGGCCACAGCAAAGGAACAACTACACTCTTCATCCACAAATTCTCCAAGTGCTAGCGCATGAGGGAAACAGGGGACTCTAGAAACACACTATGCTTTAATAAAATGTGCAGATACAGTCTTGGACCACACGTCTCAAAGTGCTAGTGCATGAGGAGGAACAGATTGTACAGGAACACCCTGTGCGTTTATGGTATCAGAGCCCATGTTGGACTTGGACAACATGCTCTTAGTTCTCTCCATCATTGGGAGTTACTGGGAGACAGAAAAGACAAGGCTTTGACTCATGTTATATCTCTATATACGAAGAGCCTCAAGATATTGTTTGACCCCCAAAGTTTGACATAATGGGAGTACCCATTTTTTCCTCCCCTTCTCACAGGCAGGGTAGAAAAACAGTGTATGTTCCACAGTTTCCTTACTGGAGCCACAAGTGGGACATGCCCACCTGCCTTGCCCATGAGACCGTCCCCCTGCTGAGGTGAAGGAGGGCAGGGGGAGTGTCATAATGAAACTGGAGGTAGAGTTTCCTAGTTACTGCAGGTTCATTCTCGTCAGGGAATCGCACCGCCTTAAACTCGCCCTTCACCGAGAGGAAAGCATCAGACAGGGGGCCAAAGGAGGGTTGTGTCTGCAGTAGGGCCAATGTATGCTGGCCATAATTGGCTTTAATGGTGTTCTTACTAGTGGACAGAGCTGTCATTGAATCATCCCACAAAACCCCATAATCGACCTTTCTCAGTGTGTCTCTGATGCATCTTTTCCACTGGATATTGCCAGAACCTGGCAAACCCATAATTTCTTCCAACCCCTGATGATATGCTACAAGCTCGGGGGAGTCTAGAACCTCTTCCAATAGAAGATTAGTCTCTACCGTATCCCTTCTGAGATCGGCAGGATACTCATATCCAAGCTAAGTGGGAGCAAGGGGGTGCTAATAGGGTGGCCTGTCAGCTGGCACAAAAAACAGTTTTCCATTAGAATAAGGTCTGCTGCGTCCTTATGACCTGAAAGCTCCACTCTTTAGAGGGCAGCCCCACAGCCTGCTGTTTGTAGATTTTCTGTGTCAGTGAAGTTAGACAGAATTTGGCACTACTCAGCACTTTTAACAACCCCCCGCATGTTGCTCGAGTTTAAGTCTGCACCTACCAATTTGATGAAACCAGTCCAACTGCTCAGTGAGTGAGTCCTAAATACTCAAAGGTATGCGCAGGCTCCAGCAGGGAGCCTTTAAGCCGTGGATTGGGTATGCTGGTGCGGCAGGGGTTGAAGACCAGGTATTTTGTTTTTGAGACAATGACGTCCAGACCCCTCTTACTACAGAAAGTGTCAAAGCTGCCTAGAATCCTCTGCAACCCCTTGGGTGATTTGGATAATAATAAAGTATTGTCCACAAAAATCACATTATTGCCTGTGAGACTTGCGGAATCTCCCTCATACCCACTCAAACAGTAAATCCAATCAGTAATATAAATTGGAAAAAGGGTAGGGGCTAAAACACAGCACTGTCTCACCCCTCTTGTGACAGGAAAATGGTCTGTTAGCTCGCCTAATTGACAACATCTCGCCTAGGCATAATTGTGCTCATGAAGTCTTATGATGTTGGCCAATGAAAATTTAGGAACACCTACATTAGCCATCACCTGCCACAGCGTGAGCCTCAGGACCAGGTCGAATGCGGAGCGGAGATCTACAAACACTACATACAACCTCCCGCTTCCCAAAACCACAGTTTTCCAAAAAAGCATTTGGAGGTGGAAGGCCTGAACTAGTGTGCTGGTGCTTTTCCTAAAGCCAGCTGTAGGTGGGTGTGCACTTTCTCAGCAGCTAGCCATTCGTGTAACCTTCCTAAGAGGATCCTGCTGAATTACTTCAGAGAGCAGTCGATGAGGCTTACAGACCTGTAATTAGACCTAAGTGATGAACAGCCTTTTCTGTAAAAAGGAACAATTTCAGCCACCAGCCTATTAGGTGGAATTGTAGCCCCCTTCAATCTAGCATTAAAAAGAACTGTAAAATAGGGACCCTAGACATCCATCTCACTACAATAGAGTTCAACCAGGATTTTATCAGGGGCTGGGGCCTTGTTGGGGATGATCTTAAGGATCGCAGATTCCACTTCTTGTAACAGAATGCCGGAAGGTTTGTCTCTATTGTACACATATCTCAGGTCCACTAAGGTATCACAACTGGAAGCTACCAAAGCGGAGCCAGCCTCTCCAATTACAGAGTATAGGTTAAAAAAATGTGTGAGCCATTCAGCAGCAGGGACATTGGTCTCCACAATGTGGAATCCCTCAGCAGAACCTGTAGACACCAAGGCTCTGATTTATACTTTGTGATGCACACCAAGGCCCTGATTTATAATTTTTAATGCAAACCTGCGTTAAGGCAGGTTTGCATCAAAAAGTATGGAGCCGGCTAACGCCATTCCAGAGCGCCACCTGAGTGCCATATTTAAGGAATGGTACAAGCCAGCGCTAAAGCCCGGTTCTCATCAAAATTCATGACCCCAAACGGGTGGGGGAAGTGTAGGGAAAACTGGAGGTTGTGCGTGAAAGAATGGAGCTAGTCAAGTTAGGTAAAAATAATGACTTTAACCTGACTAGAGCCATTGTTGGTCATACAATCCTTATGGACATGACTCCTGTCTAAGTAAGAACAGGAGTCATGCCCCCAAGCCCAATTGCCAAGCCCAGGTGACTAAAGTCCCCTGGGCATGGCCATTGGACACAGTGCCATGTAAGGGGCCCAAGTTAGGTTCTCCCTATGGCACTGTACGAGGATGGCAGATTTATGACTCGAGACGGCAGTGTTTTGGTTTCAGAGAACTGTCTTTTATTGTTCTTGAGACAGTATAAACGGTAAGTATTAGAGACAAAAGGCCAGATGTAGCAAACCATTTGCGACTCGCAAAGGGCGAAAATCGCCGTTTGCGAGTCGCAAACGTGAGTTTGCCATGCAGAAATGCATATTGCGAGTCGTTACCGACTCGCAATATGCATTTCCGACTCGCAAATAGGAAGGGGTGTTCGCAGTGGGATGCATACGCGGTCGCAAATGGCATCGCAGTTACCATCCACTTCAAGTGGATGGTAACCCACACGCAAATTGGAAGGGGTCCCCATGACTGGACCCAAAAATATTTTTTCAGGGCAGGGAGTGGTCCAAGGGACCACTCCCTGCCCTGAAAAAATACCGAAACAAAAGGTTTCGTTTTTTTAAAAGTGCAGCTCGTTTTCCTGTAAGGAAAACGGGCTACACTTAAAAAAAAAAAAACTGCTTTATTTAAAAGCAGGTCACGAACATGGAGGTCTGCTGACGTCAGCAGGCCTCCATGTTAGTGAGTGCCTATACTCGCTATGGGGCCGCAATTTGCGACCCACCTCATGAATATTCATGAGGTGGGTCATTGCGACCCCATAGCGAGTCGCAGTCGGTGTCTGAGACACCGTACTGCATAGCAATTTGCGACTTGCAAATTGCGAGTCGCAGGGACTCGCAATTTGCAAGTCGCAAATTGCCGATTTGCTACATCTGGCCCAAAGTTGTTGAGAATAGGTAGGTTGTGGGGTTATTTTCTTGGTTGACTTCTTAGCTCGTCTTCTTCTCTTCTTTCTTCCAGTACCTCGCGGGGAGCGTGGAAAAAACAAAAGAGAATAGGTACGGTAAGTGGGGAAGAGGTTTTAGGCTGTTCTCTCTTCTCTTTCCCTTCTCTCTCCCTCTCCTTCCTTGTCCCTGTCCCGGTTGTCTTCTTGACTCCTTTATTTTTTTCCCTGGTTTTTTCTCTCTTCTGATTCTCCTGAGCTGCTTCTTTCCTGCCTTTTCCCTCTTTTGCGTCTTGAGTAGGTCTTCTTTTCTCTTGTATGTGTTTTTCCGTCTCTCTCTCTCTCTCTCTCTCTCTTAGTTGTTTTGATAATAACTCAAGTGGACTTTTCCGCTGTCTTCATTCCCTTTTCTCTTTCCTGCGTAAGCTCTATCTTCTTGGTGCCTTATTTTCTGTCTCTCTTTTGTCTTTCCTCTATATACCTGAGTTTAGTGATGCTTTCTTACTCCGTTCCCGTTACCATACACTTCCAAATCAGTGCTCCCCCGTCTCCAAAGTGCCCGTTTTCCTTTCCCCCCTCCTTTCCCTACTCTTCTCCACCTCCCGCCTCCCTTCCCCGCTCTTTTCCCTGTTCGCGTCTCCGTACCTGGGGAGGCCACGCTTCTCCTGAAGCGTGGCGGCTCAAGAGTAGGCTCCCCGGGGCCAGCGGTCTTCCGTTCCCCGCTGCGGTCCCTCTGCTCCAGACTGCCCCGTAATCACACTTGTCCGGTCGCCGGTCTCCGTGATACCGGGTTCCTCGTCCTCTTGCTCCTTCCACTCCTTCCGCTCCTCCGCTACCGGTTCCGGGATGTCTCGGCTCCAGCTCACGACACCCTCTGACATAAGCGAAACTCCACTTTTAACCTGCGGCCGTTCCCGCGATTGCTGTAACCAACCAACCAAAGCGTCGGAGTCTCCATTCGTCTCCAGGTCATTTGTGGCAGAGTCAGCACAAGCAATGGAATTGTGTGGGTCGGGTCGGAGCGACCCATCACAGGCACTTTTAAAAAAAGGTAAATATTCACCTCTACTTACTCTACTTACCTCCTCTCGTGTCCTCCTGGTGTGGGTGGGGGTGTTCCTGGGGCTTGGGTGGGCACCTGTGGGCTCTTTCCATGGTCACTGACCATGGAAATGGGTCCACACGTTCCCTAACACCTTCCTTGACTCAGGTGTTAAATAATCGTTCAAAGAAAGCTTTGCACCATTATTTGACCCCTTGTCCCCCGTGTGTGATTTTAGCACGAGGAAAAATATGGCGCTAAGGCCATAGAGTTATTTTGGCACAGAAGCGCCTACCTTGCCTCTCATTGACGCAAGGTAGGCTTCCACATCCAAAAAAACTGACTTTAACTCTATAACTTTGGCGGTAGATGGGTCTATCTATCTAGCTGGAGTTAGTTTTGCACCGAAGTTGCTTCAAAAAAATGATGCAATTTTGGTGCAAAACAAGTAAAAATATGCCACAAAGTACCAGAAGGACTGCTGGTCTCCCTTTTGCACATCATCCAAAAGTCCTTTCCACATCACAACCTCCCACTCCCTTTTGGCTTGCTATATGTCCCTTTCATATGTCACCCTCCTAGTTTTAATCTCATTCCTATCGTGTTGCTTGATAGCTTGCATCAAAGAAGCCGTATCCTGTCTGCAGAAAAGATTGATGCTGGGGGAGACTGCCTCCCTACAGCCTTTTTGGTCCACCCCCCAAAAAAAGTCTTCAAAGCTCTTGAAACATTCTGGGGCGGCCTTTTTCTGTTTATCACTAGAATCACCAGGCCCTAACAGGGATAGTAGGCCTTTCATGTATTCTGCTACATTATGTAGACTACCTCCGCCAACTCCTCAGAGTGAACCAAAAGACACCATTTAAGTCAATGCAAAGCTTTCATATACAATTATTGCAAGCAGGGTTTTCAGTGGGATGAAAAAGGTGGGAAACATTTGAAAAGGGCCGTGGCCTAAGAAGCATAACTAGGAATCCTTTCCAAGCAGTTTGGCCTACCTAATAAAAGACATGTAACTAAAACCTGCACTCCTGATAGCCTTCCACCTGATGAGTATTTTGGTGCCTCTGTGTGAACTTTCTGTTATTGCATCCAAATGCATAAAAACAATGGACATCTGCCTAACACAAACCAGAACAATTGGGTTTGCCAATGAGTAACAATGATTTTGAATTAGAAATGTTTTAACCTTGACAGTAGGATTATGTGGACTAAACATTACTCAGGTCTGTGTAAAGGGTAACAGTCTTCGGAGTCTTAATCACTCCTGTTCTTTCCCTCACACGTCTTTCCTTTGCAATGTCTCTATTAGACACTTATGCCCCTTTTCTCCAAACATCTTTCTGAAATCTTCCATATGCATATCTCACACCTCATCTAGTTTCTCTTCTGCACCCTGTTACCATTTTCTTCTGCATATATTTCCTTTCATTTCCTTCACTTCTCCATTCTTCTGCACTCACTTACCTGTAGAGACTGTCTTTTCTTTTAGTTTTGCCCTGTCTATATTTGAACAACTTGGTTCTTCTTTCACATACTTTCACATAATATTACAACTACAATTGATCCCATCATCTTTACTCTGTGTGCTCTGCAGAGAGGTCAAGGATTTAATGAGCAGGTATTCCAAACTATTTTATGACCCACTGACAGGCACTGTTAGAAACCTACTTCAGACTGAGCTCCATAGCACTCACTGGTACCACATCATAAATGGCCAATCAGAACCTGAACACACAAAGTAACTCAGAGGTGTCTCGGTTCACTGTACTATATGAGATTAATATGATGCATGAAAAAAGTACACAAGCACAACATCATAGAAAAAGAAAACACTCAGAAACTAAAAGATTAAACAAGTAAAATGTAAACAGGGTCTGCAACCCTGACATGATTTACCTTACAGTCATTGTATAGCCATTAATCAGGATTTTTGCCTGTAAAATTAAGGGCATGAATGTAAGACCCAATAGGAATCCATTACAATGTCAGCTTTTAATTACTGACAGGTCTGAGACCTGGAGGGACCCACCCCACTTAAAGGCCTAAGTTTAAATAGGAAGGATTGTGCCAACTTTTGCACTTTTACTAGTAGAGAGCTGAACTTTTTGGGTCAATTCACAAAAGTTTAAATAATTTGTGAGTTTTCTATGTGAAATCGTCACACAAATGTATCCTCACACCCATTTTTTCTTAGCCTACGGAAATTGTTCATACTGAACATATACTGGCAAACCCTTGTGTTAAAATTGTGGATAGTATGGTCGGGTGATATGTGTGCTGATTACAAGTATTGCCATCTATGGAATGCTAGTGCACTGGTTGTATGGACCTTTGTTTGTCAATGTCATGCACTCACCTGGTCCCAACCGCGGAGACAACACTGGAGCTGATGCTGCACCTCCACTCCCTCTCAGGATGATGCAAGATCCAGGCACAGAACTCCTAGATCCCACACCATCCCAAAGGGGAAGGGGACAAACTAATATAAATAAATATAAATAAACTTTCTGTACCGGAGCTGCTCAGTGATGGTACTACTCTGCTTAGCAGGATGCATCACTCCTGAGACCTTCTGGGCATGCAAAGGTAGATGTCTTTGGGACCAGTATCTCTGGTTTTGTGAAGATCCAACAGTGGGAACAACAGAAAGAGGCTATTACCATCAGTACACTAGCAAGCCTCTACATAATTTTGCAATACACTGCTTCTATAACCAGCATTTACAGGCTTCTTGAAAATCACAGCATAGTAGCAGTATAACCAGATTCTTGGATGAGAATTTTCTAAGACTCTTGAGGAAGAACTTGAAATACTGATAGAAGCCTCTGAGACTCCCGGGGTTAACTCGGAACACAGACTAGAGTTACTGGCACTCCCGCTGTTACACGGATACATGGATTGGAGTTAGGGACAGTGCCAAGGCATCCTAAAAACTAGGATACATTCGGTACATAGGCTGGAGTTTAGAGAAACTCCCAAGGTATGCTAGAAACAGGGTTACACTCGGAATTATTTACACTCAGAACAAGGATACACTCAGAGCAAGATTGCAGTTAGTGACACTCCCAAGTTTACACTAGGTTAACAGGTTGGAGTTGCTGACACTCCCAAGGTTACACTCGGTACATAGGTTGGAGTTACTGACACTCCGAAGGTTACACTTGGTACATAGGTTTGAGTTAATGACACTACAAAAGTATGCTAGAAACACAAACTGGAGATCACAAGGTTCATACAAAATCAATCCCTTGTAAAAGAACATTCTTCTTGACACTTCTGTTGAATGGTGTAACACAGAATTAGGTCTCTGGTCCATTAGCAAAAACATTTCAAGCTCTAAAGTTGGAGAGAGGGTCCAGAGTAAGGACAAGCAAGGAATGCTGAAAGAAAAGTGGAGAAAAGGAACTGGAGGCAAGTCTAGAGTCTTGAAGAGGCTGAAGTCAGGCCTGCTTACTACTGGAAAGAATTAGGGGACTCTAACCTGATGGGAAGGTACTTAGCCCTGTCTAGTACTTTAACTTGAATCTGAAGATGGCAGGAGGCTCATTGCAAGAAGCTCAGGAGTAGGCAGAATTGTAGCTCAAAGAGAAAGACACAAGAAGTGTCACAGAAGCCAAGGTCATGGGATCATAAGGAAAGCTTGGAAGACGGGCATGGGTAGTTCTTAGAGACTCAGGAATTGAGTGCAGGGACAAAGCTTATGTAGGACTGGAATGCTGGAAGATTCGGGTGATTCAGAAGGTGAGTGCAGGGATGATGCTTGGGAGTGTGAAATGTTCCAATGAACCTGGGGAAAATCATGTGTTACATACAACGAATATGAGGCCTAGCAGGTGGCAGGTATGAATAGTAATTGACAACAATAAACAAGTACAAAGGAACCCGAAGTGCATGATTGAACAATTCAGTGGTTAACATTGGGAATGTAACTATCCTAAATAGACATGTGGAATGTGCAGGTGCACAATAGACCAAACTTGCATATCAACAGACAGGAGAGTCAATTTTCAGGCTTTCTGAGAGGGGGGCCATGGAGAGCTCGAGACGGGAAGGCTATACAAGTAATGGGTGACATGAGCCCGGTGAGTAAAATCCACAGCACATAGGGCACAAGATGGAGTTGTGACAGTTGACAAGGAGAAGAGAAAATGGCCATCATCTAAATTAAAGCATATAGGCAATAAAAGCACGAAAGACTTTTACTACAGTCAGTAAAATGAATTTGTGTGCCAGTTTTAAAATTTTAATTATTTATTCAGTAAGTATTCGACTTTTAATTATCAGATTAAAAAAGTATATAATCCAATAATCAATGTTTCAATACAAGAAAGAATACAACAATTATAAGTATTACAGATAATATTGTAACAATACAATAAGCATGTTCCATAAAGAAATTTCCCTAACCTAAATTAAACTAGATTGAAATAGAATAAGGTGTCAGATCTGATACCCCTGGAAAGCATTCTCAGCTATAAATCAGCAGACATTAAATAAAACAGAAAATATACTAAGTAATCTCCCATGAAGAAAAATATGATAACAAGAAACTCAAAGATGAGTCTTAAGCACATGCGAGTGAGAAAAGTCCCTCTCTACATACAATATTCTAAATGGTAATGTATTTCACTTTCTAGGTTCACGCCATCCAAGAGGATTTCAATAAACCATTGAGATTAGGTAAACTTCCCAATTTCTGACATCTGCATATTGGGCCATAGACACAAGTCCTTGAAAAGATACCTTGTCCTCATCTTGCGGTTCAGATAGTTGTTCCCATGAATCATCCTTCCTGTTGTCTCCTCTCCTCCGGGTGAGAACCTCTATACCAGTTGTCTAATACAGAACAAATGCTTGTTCACTAACTAGTTGAAGGTGTCTGGAAAATTACTTTTTCTGAAGAAAAGAAAACTATCTTTTGCAAAACAACAGCTCAATGTGAAAAAAATGGCCTTTCGATGTTAGTGAATTATTTTGCAGTCAATGCTGCATTAACAGATAAGCTTAACTTGCATCACATTATTATTATATTATATTTGTATATATTATCTAAATACAATTGCCTATTATAAATTGTATTCAACTATACATGTTACATTACATATACCTTTGCACTTTTTGGTCAAATATGGTATTTTGTAATATGAAGAGCTTGATCAGTTTCCTCCCTTTGATGGTTGATAACCATCATAATTTTCCACAAATTAATCTCTAAGGCACACCTTTGTTCCTTGCTGTGTTATCAATTGTATTGTTCAGCGTTTAAACACCCTTCATCTTCTAATATTTCCTCTTCTTTCTCTCTTCGATTCCTAATTCTTCCCTCATGTCTTTCTCTTTCATAATTCTTCTTCCTAGTTGGTAGCATCTAAATCTTTTATATAAAGCGTATACTCATATTAAACAAATGCAAGGAATCAATGTAGGTTGCATTATAACCTTAAAAAGACCTCCTCCTGCATTTGCAAACCAATTGCTTATGGCAGAAGGTCTTTTGCCTAAAGTTCCTAACAGACTATTTGTGTCTAAAGTTTCTAATTCAGGTTTCAAATCAGAAACAAGTTTGTCAAATTCTTCTTCCTTTCTACTCTTGCCAGATATAGATGGACAGCAATGTTGAGCAGTCAACATTTTACGGACCCTGCCTTTTTCAGCTAATAATATATCTACAGCTGATTGATATTGCAAAGCCATTGATTTGAGGGGTGTAATTTTTTATGTGTGGGAAGGTGTCCCTTCCTGCACATAAACAATCACTAATGGCGCTTTGGCACTTCTGTGTGTGCTGCAAAATGCAGCACACACAGAAGTGCCAAAGCCTGATTTCCAAATGATTGTTTATGTGCAGGAAGGGACACCTTCCAGCACATAAACAATCATTTCTGGCATTTTGCTTTTTCTTTACATGCAGCAGAATGCAGCACACATAGAAAAAGCAAAAATCCATGAGGAATCAAAGTATTCCTCCTCATTGCGCCTTGCTAACGCCACTCACGGGGGTGGCGTTAGATTTCGGCGCTGCCTCAGATTTATGAAATTTCATAAATCTGAGGCAGTGTCAAAATGCAGTGGGTGTTGCTGTGGCACACTCACAGCAACACCCATTGCACTCCCTTTCCACGCACAGTGCTGCGTGGAAAGGGGCCGTATTTACAAAGTGGCGTTAAGCCACAAAAAGTGGCTGAACGCCACCTTGTAAATACGGTGTAGTGCTAAGCTCCACAGGAGTGTCACAAAAAGTGACGCTCCTGTGGCGCTAGGGGCTCATAAATACGGCCCCAAGTCTCTGGTGTTAAGATCGTGGCACTGTTGCTGGCTTGGACTGGCAGCAATAGCTCCATCCTGAAGAGAAACAGAACGCACCAGTAGTCAAGAATCATGTCATCTGTGATGTTTACAAGCACTTTTGAAGACACAGCAAGCAGTTGCATAGCACATCAAATGAGAATTCTCATGAGGAGAAAATCCAGACCTCCTGTCAGAAGTGCTTCGAAGACTCATCAACACCAATGGTAAAGCATCTGGACATTTCAAGGAAGTAGATGCACAGAATTTGGCCAAATGTTATTTAATCACCCCATTTTGCTGTTAAACTATGCCAGAAGCTTCTTGACGATAGCTACAATGAAATTCCTGTCCACTTGAACTGCAACGAGCAGCATTCTAATGACCTCATCATTAAAATGAGTCATTCTGCCTGACTACAGAGAAACTGGGAATCAGAACTGTGGAATGAGTGCGTAACTGCAGCTTGGCCATAGTGAAACTTTTCTCTCTGTTGGTTAGGCTTCCACCCATTGTGAAAAAATGCACAATACACTAGGAAATTTCTCAGCATGTTGCAAACAGGCATTTTGATAAAATCAAACTGCATCTGGTTAAAGGGTCCTCCTGATCTTTCTATGTGGCCTAATGTTATAGGGGTTCCCTCCCTACATCCCTCTGCTGACATGTTACATCCACGCGTCATCGCTCTTCAGCTGAAATTAAGTCCCATATTTATACTTTCTTTGCTCCACATTTGTGTCATTTTTTGACGCAAGTGGCGCAAACTTACAAAATATAATTGCATTTTGTAAGTTTGCGCTGCTTTTGTGTCCAAAAGTGATGCAAATGCAATGCAAACAAAAGAATAAATATGGGCCCAAATACCCATTGATGGGAAGGCAACTAGGAAATGAATTTTGTTTAATTGCAGTCTTGTCAGATAAAATCTCAATTCTAAGTTATCAATCCAATATAAATAAGGTTCTATACCTGACGTGGTAATTAAGGGAACAGAATTCAAAACAGAATTCATATCCAGTGCTTTATTCTATTCTTTCACCTCTCTATGTGATAGATTTTTTTTTATTACTAGTCCTTTGGTTTGTGGATAAATGATATCTGGATTATCGAAAAAACGGGCAATTCCTATGGTATAAAAAGTTATTTTAACATATGCCATCCAAGAAATGCTACCCTCTTTGTCCAAATTTTGGCAGTTATTTAGAAATTTCATTGAGAGAACTGCCTCCAAAGTGCACTAAATTTTGACCCATATTAAAAGCAATGCCATGGCTATTGGATCATCTAAGAAATGCATGCCTAACTCTAAGGGGCGTATTTATACCCCATTTGCGCCTACTTTGCATCATTTTTTAAAGTAAATTCAGCACAAAACTAACTCCATATTTATATTTTGACGTTAGACACGTCTAACATCAGAATTTTGGAGTTTGCACCATTTTTCAGATGTGTGAACCTACCTTGCGTCAATAAGATGCAAGATAGGCGTTCCCATCTAAAAAATGTTGCTAACCCCGTAGCCCCATATTTACTTTTTCCAGTTCTGAAATGATGCACGGGTAGGAGGAGGGGCTAAATAATGGTGCAAAGCTTACTTTGCACCATTATTTAATGACTGGGTCAGACCAGGCTTTAAGGGACCTGTTGTAGAAGGCTGGCTTGGTTTATAGTGGGTACTTTGTGCCAGGTCCAGCTTTCCCTTATTAGTAGATTAGAAGTGTTCTAGCAGTTTAGGCTGATAGAGGTAGCTATAGCAGAGCAGCTTAGGCTGAACTAGGAGACATGCAAAGCTCCTACTATACCACTTATATCACTTAGCACTATATCATAAGAAAACACAATACTCAGAGTAACTAAAAATAAAGGTACTTTATTTTAGTGACTGTATGCCAAAAGTATCTCAGAGGATATAGGCCCATATTTATACTTTTTGACGCTAAACTGCGCTAACGCAGTTTAGCGTCAAAAAATTTAGCGCCGTCTAACGCCATTCTGAAGCGCCATGCGGGCGCCGTATTTATGGAATGGCGTTAGCCGGCGCTAGCAGACCGGCGCTGCCTGGTGTGCGTGGAAAAAAACCACGTAGACCAGGCAGCGCCGGCGTAGGGGGAAAATGGCGTTAGGGCGTCTTAAAATGGGGCAAGTCAGGTTGAGGCAAAAAAATCACCTCAACCCGATTTGCGCCATTATTTTCGACGCCCAGACGCCATTTAAATGACTCCTGTCTTAGTAAAGACAGGAGTCATGCCCCCTTGCCCAATGGCCATGCCCAGGGGACTTATGTCCCCTGGGCATGGTCATTGGGCATAGTGGCATGTAGGGGGGCACAAATAAGGCCCCCCTATGCCACCCCAAAAAAAATTAAAAATATAAAAAATTATACTTACCTGAACTTACCTGAATGTCCCTGGGGTGGGTCCCTCCATCCTTGGGTGTCCTCCTGGGGTGGGCAGGGGTGGCAGGGGGGGTCCCTGGGGGCAGGGGAGGGCACCTGTGGGCTCATTTTGAGCCCACAGGCCCCTTAACGCCTACCCTGACCCAGGCGTTAAATAGTGGCGCAAATGCGGGGTTTTTTGACCCGCCACCTCCCGGCCGTGATTTTTGCCCGGGAGTATAAATACGACGTCATTTTTTTAGACGGGAACGCCTTCCTTGCATCTCATTAACGCAAAGAAGGCGTTCACGCAAAAAAATGACGCTATTTGGCCATACTTTGGCGCTAGACGCGTCTAACGCCAAAGTATAAATATGGCGTTAGTTTTGCGCCGAATTTGCGTCGAAAAAAACGACGCTAATTCGGCGCAAACGGAGTATAAATACGGGCCATAGTCTCTTAGGAGGTAAGTGATATACACAAAATAAACACACAAACCAAAATCAGGTAAGTTAACAGTTAGAAAAGTAGTGCCAACACTGTAGAACACAACAGAATGCAATAGGAGACAACAGGCCTAGGGGCAACACAAACCATATACTCCAAAAGTGGAATGCGAACCACGAATGGACCCCAGGCCTAGTGTAGTGTGTGGAGGGTCGCTGGGAGTGTAAGAAAACACTAAGGGTGTCCAAGATACCCCACCCCAACACCCTGAAAAGTAGGAGTAAATTTACCCTACTACCCTAGAAAAACAGTAAAGTCGAGATAGGGGATTCTGAAAGGCAACAACTGACTGCAAAGCACTGAAGATGGATTCCTGGACCTGAGGACCTGCAAAGGAAGGGGACCAAGTCCAAAAGTCACGCAAATATCCGAGGGGGCAGGAGCCCACTAAACCCCGGATGAAGGTGCAAAAGGGCTGCCTCCGGTTGGAAAAGGCCAAAGATTCTGCAACAACGGAAGGTACCAGGAACTTCTCCTTTGGTCAGAAGATGTCCCATGGTGTGCTGGAGGATGCAGAGTTGTTTCAACGCAGAAAGACCACAAACAAGCCTTGCTAGATGCAAGAGTTGCAGTTAAAGGTTTTGGGTGCTGCCTGGGCCCAGGAAGGACCAAGAGGTCGCCCCTTGGAGGAGGAGACAGAGGGGGCACTTAGCAATACGGAGACACCAGGTAGCAGGAAGCAGCAGAAGCAGGTAAGCATCCTCAGAAGCACCTGAACAGGCGTTCAGAAGATCTGAGGATGATGGTTGACTCAGCACAACAAAAGAGGGTCCCACGAAGTCGGAGTCCAAGTCAGCGAGTTGGGCAATGCAGTACGGAGTCCTGGGGACCTGGGCTAGGCTGTGCACGAAGGAAGTCTTGCAAAAATGCACAGAAGCCCTAGCAGCTGCAGTTCACGCAGTACACAGGATTACTGACTGGCGTGGGGAGGCAAGGATTTACCTCAACCAAATTTGGACAAAAGGGCCACTGGACTGTCGGGGACACTTTGAACCAGCTCCTGTGTTCCAGGGACCACGCTCTTCAAGATGAGAGGGGACCCAGAGGATCGGTGATGCAGAAGTTTGGTGCCTGCGTTAGCAGGGGGAAGATTCCATCGACCCACAGGAGATTTCTTCTTGGCTTCCAGTGCAGGGTGAAGGCAGACAGCCCTCGGACATGCACCACCAGGAAACAGTCAAGGAGAAAGCCAGTAGGATGAGGCACTACAATGTTGTTGGTAGTCTTCTTGCTACTTTGCTGCGGTTTTGCAGGCGTCTTGGAGCAGTCAGAGGTCGATCCTTGGCAGAAATCGAAGAGAGAAGTGCAGAGGAACTCTGGTGAGCTCTTGCATTCTTTATCTGGTCAGATACCCACAGGAGAGACCCTAAAGAGCCCTCAGAGGAGGATTGACTACAGAGAAAGGTAAGCACCTATCAGGAGGGGTCTCTGACGTCACCATATGTGCCCTTCAAAGCATTTGCAGAGGCCAGGAGAGGCTACTCCTCTCAGGCCCTTAACACCTATTTCCAAAGGGAGAGGGTGTAACACCCTCTCTCAGAGGAAATCCTTTGTTCTGCCTTCCTGAGACTGGGCTGCTCAGGCCCCAGGGGGGCAGAAACTGTCTGAGGGTTGGCAGCAGCGATAGCTGCAGAGAAAACCCCAGAGAGTCAGTTTGGCAATACCCGGGCTCTATGCTGGAGCCCCGGGATGCATGGAATTGTCCCCCCAATACCAGAATGGTATTGGGGGGACAATTCCATGATCCTAGACATTTTACATGCCCATGTTCAGAGTTACCATTGTGACGCTACATGTAGGTATTGACCTATATGTAGTGCATGCGTGTAATGGTAACCCCGCACTCACAAAGTCCGTGGAATTTGCCCTGAACAATGTGGGGGCACCTTGGCTGGTGCTAGGGTGCCCTCACACTAAGTAACTTTGCACCTAACCTTCACTTAGGGAAGGTTGGACATATAGGTAACTTATAAGTTACTTAAGTGCAGTGTAAAATGGCTGTGAAATAACATGGACGTTATTTCACTCAGGCTGCTGTGGCAGTCCTGTATAAGAAATGTCTGAGCTCCCTATGGGTGGCAAAAGAAATGCTGCAGCCCATAGGGATCTTCTGGAACCCCAATACCCTGGGTACCTAGGTACCATATACTAGGGAATTATAAGGGTGTTCCAGTGTGCCAATCAGAATTGGTAAAATTAGTCACTAACCTGCAGTGACAATTTTAAAAGCAGAGAGAGCATAAACACTGAGGTCCTGGTTAGCAGAACGTCAGTTATAGAGTTAGGCATCACACAGGGAACACATACAGGGCACACTTTATGAGCACTGGGGTCCTGGCTATCAGGATCCCAGTGACACAGGCAAAAAAAATATACATACAGTAAAAATGGGGGTAACATGACAGGCAAGATGGTACTTTCCTACACCTGTGGACTCAGGTCCATTATGAACACCATGGATTGGGTCCACAGGTGCCCTCCTCAAGAGCCAGGAACACCCTCACCCACACCAGAGTGACACCGGAAGATGGGGAACTCATCCCAGGTAAGTAGGGTAAGTATAGGTAAGTATTTTATTTTTTATTACAGTGCCATCGGAGCCTAACTTGGGGCCCCCTGCATGGCAAAGAGTGCAATGGCCATGCCCAGGTGACACTGGTCCCCTGTGCTGGCCACTGGCGAGGTGGGCATGACTCCTGTCTTTTCTAAGTCTGTGGTGTGGATGGTTTTGTAGTAGAAAATGACACTAGTCTGGTTAGAATCATTCTTTTTTTTACTCTAACAGCCTAACGTCATTCTATGGTGCAAAATCCCCCTTCTTCCATACCGCCAACCCCACCTGGCTAATGTTTTTTTTTTCTACGCTAGCCCACACTTTGCACCGGCTTTGAATTTGAAATGATTTCACTTCCATTCGCACATGTCTTCACCACTGAGCCTATTCATAAAGAAACAGTTTTTAAGATGAATCCAACATTTCAGTAAGTGTTTTAGTAGGTTAGATGATCAAGAAACAACGCTTCAACACTATCTCTAATTATTTACTTGTTACCATAGAGTATTTACATCATGAAATGTTATACTTATGACCATGACACAGGTCAAAACTAAAAAAGAGGAAAGAACTAAGGAAGGAAAGGAAAAGGAATTTCTCTACGTCAGCAGTTTAATCAAGTACATGTTATCGTGCACGCTTCAAATGCAAAGTCATGTTTAAATCATGTTTAAATGCATTGTTAAGTTAAGGCCTTAAAACCCTTTCATACAGGGTAATAATGTAATGTTTTTATTCTTACAAAACCTCCTCTCTCACAACCTAACCATTACATCCCTCCCAGTGTGTGCAGGACCACAAAAATGTTGCATCATGGGGATCTTTAGCAACACAAAAGAATGATGGACGGAGTGCTGCAACTTTTCAAACACTCCCCACAATCACAGATCTAGGTTTAATCCATTGTTCTTTTGCTCACCGTGCCACCCCAGTTTGGACCCAGCCATATGCAAATCAGTCTTGATCCTGTTCCCCATGGGAACAGTCCAGCCCATTCTGTCAGGCCAGGTCCTCCCTGGACTGGAAACAAGAATCCTAGGGCCAGTTTCGGGTTATCACCCTTCATCAGCCAGCCTAGCTTAAATTCAGTAGCACAGTGAATACTGGACTCATGTCTGGACACAACATTCCCACCTAGGGCAACTTTTGCAACACAAAAGGATGATGGACAAAATCCTGAAACTTTTCAAACACTCACCCCCAGTCACAGATCTGGGTTTAATTCATCATTCTTGCGTTCACCATGCCACCCCAGTTTGGAACCCACCATACGCAAATCAGTCTTGACCCTGTTCCCTATGGGAACAGTCCAGCCAGAACTGCCAGGGCGGGTCCTCCCTAAACCAGAAACAATCATTCCATGACTGGTTTCAGAGAATGACCCCTCATCAGCCAGATTAGCTTGAATCCAGTTGCACAGTGAGCACAGAACCCACGTCTGGGCCTACCATTCCCATTTAGGGCAACTTTAGCAACACAAAAAGTTGATGGATGGAGTGCTGAAATTTTTCACTCACTCACCCCCAGTCACAAATCTGGGTTTAATCCATTGTTCATTTGCTCACCATGCCAACCCTGTTTAGGCCCAGCCATATGCAAATCAGTCTTGACCCTGTTCCCCATGGGAAAAGTCCAGCCCGAACTGCCAGGCCAGCTCCTCCCTGGACCAGAAACAAGCATCCTAGGACCAGTTTCATGGTACCACCCTTCATTAGCCAGGCTAGCTTCAATCCAGTATTACAGTGAGCATGGGACCCATGTCTGGGCTTACCCTTCCCATTTAGGGCAACTTTAGCAACACAAAAGGGTGATGGACAGAGTGATGAAACTTTTCAACCACTCACTATCTGTCACAGATCTGGGATTAATCCATTGTTCTTTTGCTCACCATGCCACCCCAGTTTGGACCCAGCCATATACACATCAGTCCTGACCCTGTTTCCCATGGGAACAATCCAGCCCGAACTGCCAGGCCTGATCCTCCATAGACCGGAAACAAGCATCCTGGGACTTTTTTCAGAGTATCACCCTTCATCAGCTAGGTTAGCTTGAATCCAGTGGCACAGTGAGCACAGGATCCACATCTGGGCATACCCTTCACACGTAGAGCAACTTACACAGCACAAAAGAAGGATGGCCAAAGTGCTAAAACTTTTCAAACACTCACTCCCAAACACAGATTTGGGTTTAAACCATCATTTTGCTCACCACAACACACAAGTACGGATCTAACCATGCGTAAATCAGTCTTGACCCTACTCCTCCATGGGAACAGTGCAACCCAAGCTGCCAGACCAGGTCCTCCCTGGAACAGAAACAAGCATCCAAGAACCAGTTTCAGGGTATCACTCTTCACCAGCCAGGCTACCTTAAATCCAGTGGCATAGTGAGCACGGGACCCACGTCTGGGAATACCCTTCCCACTTAGGGAAACTTTAGCAAAACAAAAGAATGATGGATGGATGGAGTGCTGAAACTTTTCAAACACTCATCCCGAGTCACAGATGTGGGTTTAATCCATTGTTATTTTGCTAACCATGCCACACCAGTTTGGACCCAGCCATATGCAAATCAGTCTTGACCCTGTTCCCCATGGGAACAGTCCCAGGATGCTTGAATCCTGCCCAGGGAGGACCTGGCTTGGCAGTTCTGGCTGGAATGCTCTTAAAGGGAGCAGGGTGAAGACTGATTTGCATATAGTGGGGTTCAAACTGGGGTGATGCAGCAAACAAAATAACAATGGATTAAACACAAATCTGTGACTGGGGGTGAGTGTTTGAAAAATGTCAACCCTCCGTTTTCCATTTTATTTTCTGATGTTGCTTTGTGTGCCCTAAGTGGCTACGATATGCCCAGATGTAGGTCCATTGCTTGCGGTGCCGCTGGATTCAAGCTAGCCTGGCTGATGAAGGGACGTACTCTGAAACCAGTCCCAGGATGCTTGAATCCTGTCCAGGGAGGACCTGGTTTGGCAGATCAGGTTGGACTGCGCCCAGAGGGAGCAGGGTCAAGACTGGTTTGCATATATCAGGGTCCAAACTAGGGTGATGTGGCAAACAAAATAAAGCTGGATTAAACCCAGCTCTGTGACTGGGTGTGAGTGTTTAAAAAGTTTTATTTTGTGATGTTGTTTTGTGTGCCCTAAGTGGCTAAGGTGTGCCCAAACGTGGGTGTCTTGTTTGCCGTGCCACTGGATTCAAGCTAGCCTGGCTGATGAAGGGTGATATTCTAAAAACAGTTCCAGGATGCTTGAATCTTTTCCTGGGAGGAAGTGGTTTGGTATTTTCAGTCAAGACTGATTTCACTATAGCGGGGTCCAAACTGGGGTGACATGGCAAGCAAAAAAACAATGGATTAAACCTAAATCTGTGACTGGGGTGAATGTTTGAAAAGTTTCAACACTCCATCTATCATTTTATTTTGTGATATTGCCTTGTGCACCCTAAGTGGCTAGGTTATGCCAAGACGTGGGCTTCTTGCTTGCTGAGCCACTGGATTCAAGTTAGCCTGGCTGATGAAGGGTGATACCCTGAAACCTGTCCCAGGAAGCTTGATTCTTGTCCAGGGAGGACCTAGCTTGCCAGTTCGGGTTGGACTTCTCCGATAGGGAGCAGGGTCAAGACTGATTTGCATATAACGGGGTCCAAACTGGGGTGACGTGGCAAGCAAAAATAACAATGGATTAAATCCAGATCTGTGACTGGGGGTGAGTGTTTAAAAAGTTTCAACACTCCATCCATCGTGTTATTTTGTGATGTTGCCTTGTGCACCCTAAGTGGCTAGGGTATGCCCAGACTTGGGTCCCTTGCTTGCTGCACCACTCGATTCAATCTAGTCTGGCTGATGAAGGGTGATATTCTGAAACCGGTCCAAGAATGCTTGAATTCCCTCCAGGGAGGACCTGGCTTGGCAGTTTTGGCTGGACTGCTCCCATAGGGAGCAGAGTCAAGACTGATTTGCATATAGTGTGGTCCAGACTGGGGTGACATTGCAAGCAAAATAACAATGGATGAAACCTGGATCTGTGATTAGAGGTGAGTGTTTAAAAAGTTTCAACACTCTGTCCATCATTGTATTTTGTGATGTTGCGTCATGTGGGACACCAGGCTATCTGGTAATACTGGTCTTTCATTTGCTGAAACCCAAGTTTCCTTTGAACACAGCCTGCTCTGAACCTTCCTTGATGTTCTGCCTCTAAAACCCCTTTGTGTAATATTTTGATTTATTTCCACATGTTACCAACAACAGCACAGAAAAGGTAGTGTCCTCATCAGAATAATTTGTATACACTGTTTAAAATGTGCATGCTACAATTGCACCACACCATGCAACTTCATCTGCATACCTATTTCCAACTGTTAAATAATAATTTCCACTTATGTGGGCTGCACATTAATCTACAGTAATTTCTTGTGACAATTGTAAAGCTTCCAACAGTTTCATCACACATTCTCCATTTCGTATTGGTGTCATGACTCCCATCTGTGACCACAACTGCCCGAATTCATGGACCACACCAAAGCCTTCCTGACTATATGTAAGTATAGTCACTCACAATTGAGCTGAAGGACTACAGGCTCACGTAAGGATAAATTATTTCACCACTTGGGCAGAGGAAACACTTCAAAGCCAGAAGGCTTCCACTACTTGCTGATTTGTGCAAACAACATAAGCTGCTCTCAAAGAACCCTCATTGTCTCTTAAACATGAGCCATTCACAAAAATTACACAGTCATGCTCATCGAGAGGTTTATCTTTAATGTCTGGTCTTGGCTTGGTGCCGAAACTGTAACATCAAGGCAGCCATGCTCAACCTTATCTACATCCATTTCATTTCAGGTAATGGATACAATGCCTCTGTATTGAGTGTTTGACACCTTTTTAGAATCATATTCCCAGCTGCAAGAACTGATTGTTCATATTTTTGCTCTGCAGTCTGTGAAAATACTGTGTTTTGGTAAGAGTGAGGAATATTTGGACTGAGTGAGGGACCATGACTTTAAGATAGTGTCACATCACTATGTTCTCACTTCTCACCATACTAATGCAAACAGCTGTAACTGCTTTAAGTCAGTCTTGTGGTAACATGGTCAAGAGCAGTTTAAAAATATCCTACAAGTCTTCAAGAGTCTCCATGTAACTGAGTAAGCTCTGAGACAGCCCAGCCCTCCCTCCCTTGAAAAATAATTTGAATGTTTTACTACAATCATTTCTATTGCTGGGGCATGACACAGACTTTCTCTCACCTTAGAAATACCTTCAAATCAATTGTTGTCTCATGGGAGTGGGTCAGGCACTTCCTTTTGAATCAGCCTCTGTAAATATTTGGACACTCTGGAAAAGCTGGGTATGTACTGTCTACAGTAGCCCACCATTCCCAGGAACACCCAGACTTCTCTGTGTGTTGTGGGTGTATGCATTTTTAAGTTTTAGATGCACATTTCTTGCAATGTGCTTGTGAAGTCTCTTGTAAATAAAAACAAATCTTAAAAAGTACTTACAACCCATTCACTCCATCAAAGTGCATTTGTTTCCATACCATCTCCCCTCTTTCATTACACCCTTCCATGTTTTGCTTGCAATCGGAGGCCCCCTTCCCCACATCATTGCTTGCACCCTCTACCTTTCCCTATTGTTACCAGTTTCTTAAGATGTGTTTCGCTCTGTAGGCACCATGATATCATGGTGCCCTGGCTGCAGAGTCTGCAAAAATGACCCAAATATAAATAACTCATACAATAAGCATGGGTACCCAATTCTAATGTAGTATTGAAGTTTGAAAAACTATTAACTCTTCATGATGTGGCTACAGGTTGTGCTAGGAAAAAACAAAGACCAAAAGGCTGCCTAACAAAGTAATAACTTAACAATATAATGGATATGAATTAATAATACAATCAGTTGGAGCAGAATAGCTGCATTGGAGCCAACCAAATATTACAAAAGGTATTTATTAAATAAAATATATTATATTCACCCATAAACGTGACTGCAATACAAAAAGCTAATTAAACATATATGTCTCATATAGACTCCATTCATTATACAAAAACAAAAGAGATGAATATGTATCAGTGGTTCACAAACATCACTCCTCTATATAAAATTTGAACCACTCACACCATTATACCACCATACGTTCTCTCCACATATACACTGACAATAACTATCATACCATTCACCCACAGGTCTGAAACATATAAGGGTATAGAAAGTTCACCAAAATGATACTTTGTCCATACAGCACAATGAACATTTCTTATGCAATTTCCCTTTCCCTTGTGTAATGTGAAGAAAATATGTGCTTTTAGCCAAGGTTTGAGGTTTGCAAAAGCTTCGAGGTAAAAAAGAACTTCTTAAGACCCATGCACATTACACCACCCTGGAGTCCCCCTTTTTGTCTAGTCTTTATAATTGTCTGGAATTGGTCAATTTCCCTGGGTGGCTATGAGCCATTGATCTGATCCGCAGTTACCTATATTGCCAAACTGGGTCTTTTTTCTCTCGGGTATTTTGATGTCTTTAGGTTGTGTATTGGATCATTTTGTGTTGCGACGCTGTGCCCAGTATCACAATTGGGGTACCATTTTAATCAGGAGAAGTGTGGAAACACTAAACAGTAGGAATTTTGCAAACCTCACATCTTTAGAAACATTCTCCCTCAGAACAATGAGGACAAATTGTGTTTTAGCCAAAGTTTGAAGTTTGCAAGTGCTTCTGGGTGAAAAAACGTTGGTGGTCCACATGAGTCATGCCACCCTGTACTCCCCTGAGTTTTCAGAAATAACTATGTTTAGTACTTTCCATATTCTGCAGGTACTCTCACTGTAAAAAAATCATTGATTTTGTTGGATTAAATGTGATGTCTCCAGGTCGCGTTTCGGGGTGTTTTGTGGAGGTACCATTTATTTTCGAGAAATACGCAGGAATATAGAACAGCGCAACATTTGCTATTACTAAATTGATTTCTTTGCATTTTTGGCTTCCAAATGCAAGCCAGTGTTGTAAAAAGAAACATTTTGCAGCATTCCATCTGAATGACGACAGTATTAGTAATCCCACCTTCAGAATTATACATATAACCACTGTTCCAAAACTCAGTATTCTGTGCACATTTCAGAAATACATAGGCTTCCTTCATGCCCATTTGACGTTCATTATACTTCACCATATGAATTGCTGTATGGTCTGTATACAATGGAAACCATTATACAGAGCAGCTCAATTGTTGGCTCTGGGTATAATGTGTTTTTTGGAAATGTACAAAACCTATATATATGCCTAGATCAAAAGAGTCTGTCAGATATAACAGTATATTTTTTCTGTAAATCAGATATTGTGAAAAGATTACAGATGTACACATTGTCAACGATGGGTATTTTTTTCTACTTATTTTCATTATTTTTTAATTTCAATGATTCATTCTTTTGAGAAAACTTTGAAGGATATACACAAATCATCCCTTGCTGAATTCAGAATGTTATCTACTTTTCAGGAATGTATAGCTTTTTGGGATCACCCACAGGTTTTACACCTCTTTCCCAAAGGCAGCTCATCCGCAATGGCGGAGGAGCGCCGCCCCACTGGCTAAGAGTAAGTAGCTTAGAAATAAAACAATATTTTGTTTTACTTTTCAGCTGCTGGCTCAGCTGAGCCAGCATGTGAAGGGAGGGGTGGAGCTGGGCCATGGAAGGGGTAGGAGGAGTGAAGTGCACTAAGGGCCTGATTTGTACCTTTTTACTGCCGTTTGTGCAACATTTGTTGACGCAAAAGCAGCGCAAACTTTCAAACTTCAATTATATGTTGTAGGTTTGCACCACTTTTGCATCAAAAAAGGCACAAATGTGGTGCTAAAAAGGTATAAATCAGGCCCTAACTGCGCATGTTAGTTTTGCTGCCCATCTTAGGCCCACCAAACTGATATGCTCACTTAGGTTTCTCCAACCCGGCTGTATTACACAGGCAGCTTGGAGAAACTGCACAGACTCCAACGCAGTGTCTTAGTGGCATACCAAGCCACTCAGACTAATCCTGGCATTGCTCTCATGCTATGTATAGCATGGGGAGCCTGTGTTGGTGTCCGAGGGACTGTTGGGACACAATCAGAAGAGGAGCGTGAGGCGGCCGGCAGCATCAGTAAAAGTGAGTTTTTTTATTTTTTTTATTTATCCCCTCGTCCTATCCCCACCCTCACCCCTACCCTTGAGATTTGCGGCAGCCACCCCTGCTCTTTCCACCACAAACAACAAGTAGAAGGAAATGACAAAAAATGCGATAAGTAGACTACCTCTTAGACAAATGGGAAAACTGTGGTAAAAAATTAATTATTTTTTTATACAACGTTGCTTGTTTATGAAAGCTGTAAAAACGGTGATCCTAGCACAGCAAACTTTTTGTGGATACCATTTTAAAGGAAAAAAAATACTTTCCTTCACAGCACTGTTTTGTCATTTGTCCCTACAAAAAACATTTAGTTATGTGATGCCTATTTTCTCAGTTCCTTCCAGGGGAATCTACAAACCTTGGACACCTGTAGAATCCTCAATATGTTGGAATTAAAGTAAGCAAAACCGGTGTAGATCTCTTGTCTGGAAACAAGTTACAAAGCCTTGCATACAGATTACTCCAAACACCCAAACAAATGCTTAGTACCAGGACAGGTGATGGAGGAGACGCCTGGGGGGGAGGCTTAGCAGACAAGTGGTTAATAAATCAACTCATTTCCAACAATGGCAGCTTATCAAACACCCCCTTAAAATGGAATATGGCCAGGTGCAGTGAAAGTACCAGGCCTAAGAAATTAGCAAAAAGGCAGCAAAACAATGGTTTTATTCCACATTTTGATTAAGTATTGTTTGCAAAACTAGATCTGCTTCACCTGCTGCTCTGACATCGATCTTTCTTCTGCTTCCTCCTTTTTATGTACAATTTGTAAGGAGGCGTTCTGGAAGGCGGAAGTTTCCATGCCTAAATGAGGAGAGAGAGAGAGTGAAGGGCTTCTACAATCCTACGTGCACTTCGCTCTGCCAAGAAACAAAGAGGAAATTAAAGAAACAGCTGTTGTTAATCGTGGAACCCAGCATTGCTAGACGTGCATTTCTCATATATCCTTCTAAGCAGATTAGTCACTCTAAATTGAAATCAAGGTCAGCACCCTTGGGGAAGGGGAGTCGAAGTAGATGGGTGGTGGTTATGCTTGAATTACTAAACAAGGGATGCAAGGATCCTCTAGAAGCTACTTTCTGGTTCGAAATCGGATTTCACAAACTCCGAGAACAGTTACCATCTCCCCAAGGTCTCCGGAAATGTGGCCTAGGTGCGAAACTCCTTTTCTGGCCGTGCTTTCTCAAAACCCTCATGCTTGAAAAATATGTACAAATATTTGTACATATAGGGACATTTGGTGAGCCTTCTTCATCCATATGCGTGCTTAAGTGCCATTCACTTATTCCCTGAACCCACCACAACAAAAAGCATGGTTCAAAGGGCCATCGAAGTTCAGTCATTAGCAGGTGCGGCTCGGGGCAAGTAGAAGGGGTGGGAGGCGCGCGGAGGAGGGATCAGGGGCGTTCGGACTTAAAATAAAATTAAAAAAGAAAAAAACACTTACCTTCACACCGCGCGCCTCTCCGCTCCTGCTTCTCCTCACTGCAGGAACAGACTCCCAGCCTGCCCTGTGGCCAATCCTGATGCTGCTCAAAGCAGCATCAGGATTGGCTGAGAGTGCCCAGCCAGGAAGCTTCCAGGCAGACTGGGATCCTGGCAGGCTCTCTCCAGCCCAGCAACTGAGTTGCAGGTCTGGAGAGAGCTTACAGCACATGTGTGTGCCTGGCCCGAGATGGCGGGCCAAACACACATGCGCTCTGAGGGTTAGTGCTGTGCACTCCCCCTCACTGCTCATCACCCCGTGGCCCGCCCTTTTAACAAACAATGATAATAAACACAGTCTATTATCACTGTTTGGAAAACGTTTAGCAGCTGTCGCTGCTGGCGGGGGCTGGGAGGGTGACGCTCCTCTGCCCTCATGGAGGAGCCACCCCCGTCCATTAGTTCTCTTTACTGTGAATGACAGCATTTTGGTCTTGAAAATGTACCCACCCACCTATAAAGTGTACAACTCTTTTGCTGGGGCTGGTAAGTTTGTCTCTCCTTTACCCGTCTTCCTTTACAACTCTTCAACCTCATTTGAAATGCTACCACTTATGTGCTTCCAGCTGCTGCTCAGCACGGCCGGCCCTGACTTATAGAGGCTGCAGAATAGCAGTGTCTGTGTTGTTGACACCGGTGAGGCATCTTAGGAGCACACATGAGCTGCAGGCCTCTCGGTCTGTGCCTGTCTCACTGTCATTCTTGGAGGAAATGAAGCCTGTTTTTAAATTCTTCAGTCTTTTTTGATCTTTGGTCATCCTAGGGCTTTGAACTATCTATTTAGGTTACAGTAATGTCCAAGATTAGGTTTTGCATACCATATGCCACGCTATTCCAGCATGCCAGCTGCTGCTATTAAACTGCTCTGCACCTTTCAGGGGCCTGCACTCATTTTCACACTGTTAGGCCACTTCAGATATGGGCTTTACGGCCTCTAGGCAGCTCGCTCCTCATTTGCTCTTTCAAACAGTACAATGCAGGACCTCAGAGAGCATATTGCTGCCATCATTTCTGGTACTTAGTGCCAGATTGGGGCCTGTTTCACTGTGCAGAGCGAGCCCTTGATAAGATAGGGCCCAAGGTGAGAAGATATGCAGCGTCCTCACTGCTGCTGGTGAATAAAATGCGGCAGCAGAGGGCTCGCTTGTGTTCACAGCTCAGTTCTTAAATAAAAACAGCTGTGACTGGCCTCTGAATACAGACACATTCTCTACCCCACCCTAATCACCTGAATCACCCACAGATTACATACCTCAAGCTGATGTCAAATTATTTGTTGGAGGAGCAGGCCTGTGGTTGAAGTGGGTGGGATATGAGGCGCACAACTTGCCCAGGCTTTTTTAATTTAAGAAGAACAGTTCCCCTACTTCTTGTGAAAAGGCAACTGTGCCAGATAGTTAATTCTGGGAGATGAAATGCTTCAGCTGAATTGTAAGTCAGAAGCCAAGGGTAGGTTTAACAATTAAACAAGCCTTCTTGCCAGGGTGCCTGCTTCCTGAAAGAAATGCAACCCGCCACAGACAGGTTACTTGATCCTACTGGGCCTTTGATAGAACCTCCCCTCCACCTGCCCTTCTTGCAATAAGGTCAAAGATTAGTAACATTAAGTTATAAATCATGAGATGGTCATAAATCATCATGACTGTAATCAATCATTGATGTACACTGTAAATCATTGAAGAACATCATAAATCAATCATTAGTCTTAAATAATTGATCCCCAGCCTTCAGCCAATATGGCACCACCGTAAATCATCTTTGACAGCACCATCCGACACAGGTTCATGTCCAAATGCTGGATTTGACAGCCCCTTCAGGTTGCACTCAGTAGCTTCTAGACTTCCCTAGCTACCGATGTGTGACATGCGAGCCCATTTCCAGGCCTTCCTGGGCTGCAAGTGCTGTGTCTGCTCTGACTCTCTCTGTTGACCCCCCTCAATGTCCAAGGACTACTGTAATGGCAACTCTTTCCTTTCAGATGGCCTACCGGCCGCCCTTATGTGTTACTGATGCAGTTTAACTGTGCTGTTTCCACTCCCAGTCTCCCAGCCATTAGGACTCCAAAGGACTATTGCTATTGTTGTGGCAACTCTTCCTATTATGACGTCCTAGTGGCTGCCCTTATGTGTTATTCATGCAGTTTAACTGTGCTGTCTCTGCCCCCAGTGTCCCAGCTGTTAGGCTTCCAAAGGACCACTGTTAAGTAACTCTCCTTTCTCAGGCTTAGATGCCGTCCTTCAGAATTACCAAAACAGTTTCTTCATGCTACTTCATGCAAGCAGCGACTGTGATGCCCACTGTCCTGGAAGGTGTGGGTGTATGGGACAACATTTGCAGCCTACAACTGATTGCTGACTCTAGTCTCGGCCTTTTGGCTTTGGGAGGGGGTCCTACCCTCTTCCCGGTATTTGTTCCTTTAAAAAACCTACATGGCCAATCATGCCCATACATTTTCCAGCATCGATGTACGGCTACTTCCGGACAGCAAAGAATGAGGGGTGGATGTGAAACATCTTGGCTTCCATACCACAGACTCCCCTCACTCTTCCTCAATGCCAGTGCCATTGGGGCTCCTTCAAGAACATCATAAATCAGTCAATAGCCTTAAATAATTGATCCCAGCCTAAAGCCAATTTGGCACTACTGAAAATCATCTTTAACAGCACCATCCGACACAAGTTCCTGTCAAAGCACTGGATCTGACAGCCCCTCAGGTTGTGGTCAGCAGCTTCTCAGCTTTCCTTGCTACTGATGTGTAACATCCAAGGCCACTTTAACTGATTGCTCCACCCTCTGTGTGACTAAGTACAAAACTGGCTCCCATTCTGCAGCTACAGTTTGACTTTACCCAATATCCTATGGAAGCACAGAAGCTTGAGTATGATGGGTTAGCAAATGTGTAATCAACTAGGCAGCCGTTTCGTCTGGGGGACAGTGCTCATCCCCTGGTGTCTCCTAGACTGAGGACTACTGCGCAGTGTGCTGTCCCTCCTTCTAACCATTTACTCTCCTCTTCAGATTCTTACCTCCACCTGCCAATGCCTGCAGCTAAGGGAAAAGAACTAAAGGAAGGTCACTGTATGTGGTGATCTCAAAGCGGCACTCTTCCTTCTAGCAATGGTGAGTTTCATATATTTTCACTTGTGAGACCCATACAAGGGATTATGTGTTTTATGGAATTACAAGGTAGAGCTTTGACTCAGCAGGCATTAGAGCCACCCCTTGACAAGGAGTGGACGAATGTCGTAATATTTCTCATATAATGCCATATTTCACACAGGTAGACAGTATGAACTAATGCTTCATCATGTTGGTTTCAGTATAATCCTGAATAACGCAAGCAGTGATTGGAAAACAAGGACTTAGCTGTTGGCCCATGGTATGCCCCTGTGAAGCCACAGAAGGCTGCACCTTTATTTACTTCTGTTCCATATTCTCTTCTCATGGACATGGTACTGACAGATTAGGTTTAACACACCTAGCTCTCTTTAGGTTAGAGATTAGGTTCTCCATTCTATGGTATTAGGGTCTATTTCACATCTATTTTACATCTCATGTTGTTGCAAGATGGTGGGGGTCTTTATATTAATGACTCTCTTTTTCACAGTTCTGTTTCTTGCATTGTTCATTATCTTAATCATTTCAACCATTGCAATTTACACTAGATTGCAGTCTTGTTGATAAAACCTCTTGAAAACTTTACTGCACCTCCTTCATTGCCTGTGCATGACTGAGACTTGTTGCTCATGTGAGAAAAGGGTAATCTCCCTTTAACCATGACTCCCCTGAGATTGCTCTCTTGAGTCCATGCATAAAGGCTGCCACAAATCACCTTTTACCATTTGGGTTTTTGATGAGGTACTGCTTGTGAGCCGGGAAGGTTTTGCTGATAGTTGCGACTCGTTGTAGGATTGGCTACAAACAAAAGTGCTGTCATTTCTAAACCAGCAGTCTTGCCTAGATCAAGATTCCAACTACGACACTTTCAGTATGAACCTTAAACTTTTAACTTTAAAAGAAACTAAAGAAGGAAAATGACCACAGACACACCTGAAGTAGAACCCTCAGCTTTCAGTGGGAGGATCTGTGACCTTAACTTTTAAGCCACAAGTGACTCCTTGCTGGGGTGCTGCCAGACATACCTATGACAGTCAACACATGCATGTGACTGGAAGGAGACGTGAGTGTTCCATAACTAGGAAGTCTTAACAGTCAAAACACTAGTAAATAAACACACACACTCCCAAGCAATACTAAGATTTGAACATTCAGCCTACTAGTGACAGCACAAGACCTTGACCATTAGCCAGAAGTGACTCTGATCTGCTCTGCATCCAAAAGTAAGTATAACATTTGTGCCAAACATCTTGCTAATCTTACTCTTTTAAGTCATTGCACGGAGAGGCCATTGCAATGTCAATGTCTCTCTTTTCCATCCCATTATGGGATGGAAGTGAGAGAGGAAGAGTGACGGGACCGTGGGGGGAGCCTCAAGGCCTTCACAGTCCTGGTCCTTGGTGGGAGCTGTCAACTCCCATCAAACAAAAGCCAACATCTATGTCCCTGGGGTGAACACCCTGGGACAAAGCAGGAGCTGGCCCTGGGGGTGGCTCTTCAAGCCATTTTTGGCTCCCATCCAAAATTACAATTTGCCCCCGCTTGATGCATCACCCCAAAATTTTCCAGACAGCAGCTGACATGACTGTCGAATTATTTTCAAAAAATTTGTGATGTTTTGTCAAGCAGCACCAAAGATATAGGTAAGTCAAAAAATGCTTTTTCTATAGAAACTAGGTCCTATTTATAACTACCTAGTGATGACAACCACCAGGTAATTAAATATATATGTAAATATATATATAAATATATATATATATATATATTCACTTAAAAACTTAAAAAAACAAAGGTCACAGGGACTTTATAGTTAGACACATTTTAAACATACAAAACCATAGAAATGTACCTGTTATAGCAAGTAACTAGTATAGCTCGTGCCCTAAGGTCATGCACATTTTTTTCATCAACAATTATACTGCAAATATCACATTGATATTATCAATTATGTTGTCAAAGATGTCACGATTGCCGCAATTTGTGTGGTAATTAGCAGTACAGGGCAAGGGCATGAGTTATAGTTACCTTACGGCATGAGTTATAGTTACCTGAGATAACTCTATCTATAACAGGTGAACTTCTATGGTTTTGTATGTTTAAAATGTGAGTCTGACTATAACATCCCAGTAACCCTTGTTTTTTCAGTGATGCCTATGTTTTTTTAACGTAAAGTAATTTTCATTATACTATACGTTAATCCAACCACCATCACACATGACCTTCGGCCCTGCCTGTGGCCAACCCCATATAACCTCCCAACCTTGCAACCCACACATTTATCTCTGCAGGCAGGGAAACAGAGAAAACCCCCAGCTTCCAGCAAGTGAGAGGTGTTTGACAGCTCTCACTTGCTGGAACCAGAGTGTTTGCTCTGACTTGACAGGAGCAGTCAAAAGCTATGTCCCAGGGGTGGGCACCTCAGGACAAAGAAGGAGGCATGAGACAACCCTCGGGGTGGCTCCCCAGGGCCATTATTGGCTCCCTTCCAACATTACAATTTGCTCCAGGGAAATGGGGGTCCCCAGGGTAGGGCTCTACAATGGACACCTATCTTATTTAAATTCTTCCGCCGGAAAGTGGTAGTCCCCATGGTAGTGGGGGGAAAGGTGAGCTCCCCTTTGCACTTATTTGAATATTTACCTTTTAGATGTGGCTATCCCTGGGGCTGAGGGGGAGCGGTGTGCCCCCCCCACATTTAAATCTATGTTAGCTCAAGGGGTGTGGTAGTCCCTGGGGCTGCAGGGGGGCCAGGTGGCCTCTGGCTTTTAATACTACATTTTGCACAGTTTTTCTCCAATAATTTCACTTCTAAAGTTTCATTGATATTTTTATTGATGTTATAAAAGTGCTGTAACATCTGGGGTAATTAGCATTGCATGGTGAAGCGGCAAGTTATAGTTACTTGAAATATCTATAACTGAAAAATTTCTCCGGTTTTGTGTGACAAATTTCAGAACCTAACTATAAAGTCCCTGTAACCTTTGAGATTTTTTTTCACAAATATCTTTTTTTTAAATAATTCTATTTACCAACTATAACATGCCTGTAACCTTTAGTTTTTTTCTGTGAATCTCTTTAATTTTCATTGCTATCTGTTAATCCAACCAATACAAATCCTGCGGCCAATCCACCTAACCACCCAACCCTATTCCGGCATAGAGGGAGTTGGCCACAAGGCCTGTCCCTCTGAATGTGAGACTAGGTCGGAGAAGGTGTCTTTGGGTGCAAGAGTGGCTGTGGGAGTGTCTGCCTGGGTGTGAGAGCGGGTGTAAGAGGGCCTTTGTGGATTTGAGAGTGGGTGTGAGTGTGTCTGATGGTGCTCCAATAGATGAAAGATGCATTCACCTCCAGCAAGGATTTCAGATCATTTACCAATATGGAATCATGGAGTAAACACACTTGCTTTGTCTTCGTTAAGCCCAGAAGGTTGGGGTAATTTGTCCTTTCCAGGAGTGGAGCTTCAATTGGGGCGCCTTCTACATTTATATTTGTAAGTGTTTCAGATTGAGGTTTTATTTCTGTGAAATGAACATCATGGCCAGAACGGAAGCTCACCTGCTCGTTTATTCAACAAGAGTCCACAGTTTTGCACAAAATGCCTATCAAACTGGAGCACTTTCTACTGGTTAGTTAATAAGTGCTACCTGGTTGGGTAAATGTCCAGTGTGGGGGAGGGGGCTGTGCGGCCCATCTCTTGACCGATTTTGCCTTCATGTATATATTTTTTCTTTTTGAGGGAGGCGGTATGACCGCCTCCCTGGGCCTATCTCAGCCCAGGGGACCCCATCCCCCAGGGACCAGCCAGCCTCGCAGGGCACACAGCCTGCAATGGGACCACAGTGGGAGCCTCAGTGCCCTGCTGTCCCAGTTGCTTCCCACCTTCTGCAGGAGCTAGCTTTGCTATCGCAGCAGGGAGTTGCTAAATATCCTTTTGTGTCAGATCAAGAGTTTCATCAGCTTCCCTGCCCACATGTCTCCATTTCCAACAAGTGAGAGTAGTTTGACAACTCTCGCTTGCTGGAACTGAGTGTTTGAGGTGACTTGGTGGAAGCATTCAAAGAGTCCACCAGGTCACAACAAACAGCTATGTCCCGGGTGTGGGCACACTGGGACATAGCCGGAGCCGGCCCTGGTGGGATGGTATTCCCCAGTGCTAATATTGGCTCCTTGAGGGGGATCTCGGACCCCCCTCCAACTTTGAAATTTGCCCCGTGAGTTGGTGGTCCCCGGGGCTGGGAGTCTGCAATGGACCCCTCTCCTTATCTTTTTTCAGTCCAGGGAGGTGGCAGTCCCCAGGGCTATGGGGGGCTGCATGATTGCTCCCTTAATATGAAATGAATTTCCACAGGGAGGTGGTGGTCCCTAGGGGCTGCAGGGGGCCATGCAGGCCCCTTTGTTAATTTAATTCTTTGCCTCAGGGAGGTGGTGGTCCCCAGGGCTCTGGGGTACACCACACGGGCCTAGGCATGTCAATTTATTGCTTTGCCCCAGGGAGGTGGTGGTCCCTTGCACTAATACAAGACCTAAGAGGGGGCCCATGTGCCTCCCTCTTTTTTAAAGTCCTCAATGCCCCTGGGACCTGGCTCGCTCAGGGGTAAAATAAAAGAAAAGGTCAGGAGACCGCTCTTTTAAAAAAAAAAAAAAAAATCTTCTGATCCATCTGCTGATTTTTTTTTTTTAAATGCTTTTTAGCCTTGACGGGGTCCGTGGGGACCCCTTGATGGAGCCCTTGACTGAGGCGAGGGGCTCAGCATGCCCCTACCCTAGCCCCTTTTATTTTTTGTAAAAATATTGTGGGACTTATCTCAAGCCGAAGGTGGCTGCCAACACTTCCTTGTTGAAGTGTTGGCAGGGAATCAGATATTATTACTGGGACAGGTGGAACCACAGATTATCCGCGTGCCCACAAATCTATATTTTTTAAACTCTAATCACTCCAAAACTACTGAACAGATTAACACCAAAGCCAGCTTTCTGAATAATTTGGTATAATTCCATTCAGCAGTTCGGGCTATCATCGTGTTCAAAAATTAGAAAACTCCCATTGATGTATAATTAGGAAAAAGTGTTATGGGACCACTCCTTTTTCTCCTTTTTCTTTTACCAAGTGGCAGGTAGGTGGATATAGTTAGGACCATGTTTCCACAGAAAAAGCATTTTTTTATTTGTCTATATTTGTTGGCCCCTTTTGACAAAACTTCATAAAGTTTTCCCAAAAAGTGTTCCAGAGAATCTTGTCGTACATGGGAATTTTTGGGGTGATCCGTTCAGCAGGGCAGAGAAAATGGGGGGTCAAAAAAGCCTGAACTGATGAATTGAAGTACACCAAATTTGGCAGAAAGATAGCGTTTGGTCCAGAAAGAAGCCTTTTTATTGTTCGATGTAAATCTGTTCAGTAGGTTTTGAGATATTAAAAGAAAAAGAAATATAGGTATCTAGGGGATTTGCGAATAATGACGAGCTCATGCAGAGAAATGCACAGCTCTGATTGGTTGCCAGCACTTCAACCAGGCATCAGCCGAGTCCCACAAACACAATGAAACAAGGGGCCAGGGTAAGGACACTCTGACCCCTTAGCTCTGGTATGGGGTCCCATAGAGACCCCGCCAGGGCAAAAAAAATGTAAGACATTTTTTCACAAATTTGTGGCAAAAAATAATTTAAAATAAACAAGTGCGGTTTCCCGCGCTTGTTAATTGTCAAGCCCCCAGGTGGGCCAAGTCACGGTGGCACTGCTATTGTTAATGTGGGTGAGCCACCCTGCCCCTCCTGCAGCCCCAGGGACTGCTACCTCTCTGCAGCAAAAAATATTATGCATGTGGAAGATCCACCCAGCCACCCCGCATCCTCGGGGACCACCACGGGGGCTTTCCACAAAATAGGTGAAGGGGTCATCTTGCTCCCTGCAGCCCCATGGACCGAACCTCCCCAGAGCTAAAATCTCATTAAATATGGGGGGATGGCATTTACCTGGGGTTTTAAAGTAAATTAATGCGGTGAGGTTGCACGGCCCTCTGCAGCCCAGGGGATCACCTCCTCCCTGGGGCTTTAAATAAATGAATGTGAGGGTGCTTGGCACCCCTGCAACCCTGGGGCCCGCTACCTCCCCAGGGCCTTAAATATGTGTAATGTGGGGGGCTTCCCAGCCCCGCAGCACTGGGGACCGCCGCCTTCCCCGAGCTTTAAACATGTGCAATGCTGGTGGACACCTAGGTCACATGGCTTGGCCCCGGGGGATGGTGTCCCTAGGTCAAGAATGGGCCGGGGGAATGGGGCTGTACAGCCCCCACCCCCATAAAATTAAATATTTAGGCCGGGCCTTGTGCGGCGGGATCTATGGGGAAAAGAGATCTGCCTGGGGCTGAGGGCCACGTGTGCTCCCCCCAAAAAAAACGATGGGCCTGGGGATGGGGACTGTGCAGCCCCCCCAGCCCAAAAACATATATTTTTGAAGACCAGGCCCCCGGGGATGGGTTTGGTGGTTACAGGAATTAGCATATACACATATATTCATAAAGTTGCTTTTGGGCAACCTTATTAATGAATGTGTCTTTTCAAGTGCCCTTCACATTGTGCTTCCATGCACCATAGCATATACAGCATTAAGTAATAGGTGAGCCCACATCAGTAGTGGCCTCTTCACTATGATGACTGCATTTTGCATGTGAACATTCACCTAAAAAGAAGTATTTTGCTGGCACTCTATCTGGGAGTGTAAGGGGGTGGTTCTCAGTTTCTCTACTCTAGTTTTCTATGACCTAAATCTCAAGAACAAGCAAATGCAGTCTGCTTTTAAAGTAGATGTTGCCTACAGTAGGTCTTAAGCGCTCATAAATCAAATTAATTTCTGGCAGGTAATGTTTTAAGATTTGTTGTACGAATGTTCAGCTGGTCCAAACCTTAAAAGGAGGAAGTATGGACATTGTCCGTTAATGATATGGCAGCACCGTGAGAAATGCTGTTAATGTTACAATAAAACTATTTGTTAGTACTAATGTATTTAATATGGGTTACTAAAGTACCTTTCTCTTAAACTGTCATCAATAACTATTATGTCAGCCCTCCTCACCTTTCTCTATAACATAATGTGTTATGTCACGAATAGAAGATTTGTATAGCGCTCTAGATATAAGGGTTTCCTGGCACTTAAACAAACACCACTGATTAAATGGTAGAAGCATTGGCAGAAGAAGTTCGGTTGTTTAGCCCCGTCTTCAGTTTATAGGTGCTTATTTTCCTGTCAAGACACATATAGGAACAGCTGTTGAAAATCTGTTTTTTTTACAAGGGCGGTTATTTCAGAATTGCTGGTTGTGAGCTGCTTTTGCGTGCCAACGGAGTGGCAATGGTTTTACTGTGAGAGGCCCTCTGGAATACTGAACATGCTTTTATTGGCAGGGATGCTTTTCAGCTTTGGCAGACAATTGATAGACAACCATTTTTTCACTGGTGCAATAAAACACCCTTGCCCCTTTCCCTCAGTTCTATGTCACCTTGGCTCATCCTTTCAGCTCTCCTTCTTGCCATTTCATATCTTCTAGCAAAAAAATAATAATCATTAATTACAGAAAATGTCTATATTGGAATGAACATCTACTGTTATCCGCCTTGGTGCTGTCACCACGGGTGAAAGCAGCTTTGGATTTAAAACAGTAGCCTTGAGATGATTCAGACATCTGCAGAGTGTTCTATTTTAAACGAACTGAAATTTCGAGAACGTTTTGAAACATACTTTCAAAAGTTTTAAAGTTTTATAAGCCTCATCAGTTCAATGTGGATCCAGTTCAGAAATTAAACCTCTTTGTTGTTATTTATTTTTACTGTTGCAGTGAAATGTACACTCTAATTACTTTTGCATTTGTTTTTTTATGTTTTTTGAAACACATCTATTACACAAGGGGGCAGATGTAAGAGCCCCCTAACGCAACATTAGTGCAATTTATTTTGACGGTAATGTGACTCAACGAGGCCAAAATTGCGGCGCCATATTTATAAAGTAGCACAATGCATGCATTGCTCCACTTTGTGCCGGCGCCAGGCATAATGTATGTAGAGGGGGCGTCCCCCCGTTAGCGGGGGCAAAAAAATGGTGCTAAGAAATCTAAGAGATTTGTTCACATCATTTAATCAGCACTTTTAATGCCTGCTCAGAGCAGGTGTTAAAAAGAGGCTCCCATTGAAACGTTTCAATGGGCCTCTGGGTGCTTTGCAGGATTAGTGTCAAAATTCTTGACCCTAATCCTACAAAGCGCCAAACTAGCATAAAAAATTCTGATGACAGTTCCTAACTACCACCCTGGTGTGCCATATTTTAAATATGGTGCAGATATGGTGGTGTTAGCGGGATGCCATGGGGTGCAGGAAAAGTGGTGCTGCACTCGGTGCAGCACCACTTTTCATAAATCTACACCAAGGTTTCTTGGTGATGAGCTATATTGTTTGTTAGCTCAACCACTGTATGTGTCAAGAAAGCAGCAAACTGACCACGGGATCCTACGGTGGCCTTAAAGATGAAGTATAGAAAGATGTTGAAGGGGTTTCAGTAGGCAACAAAATAAATATGCCAAAAAGGCAGGAAATAATATCAGAAGGTTGGTCAGATGAATTAACTTGGTGAAAAGACTCCAGAAATAATTAAGAAGAAATAAAGAAATGAAATGTATATGGAGGTATGAATGGACTAAAAAATAACTGGACCAATGCAAGAGAGGCAGGAGAAAAACACTAGAGGTAATAGATCTGAGGATCAAGAACCGGAAAAACTGAAGTCTGTGGAGTTCCTTTACTGTATCAGGGACACATTTGTGAAGCACTCATCCAGAGTTCAAGCTCCATTTGTGCTTACCAAGGACTCATATGCAGTCACGAACAAAATTACCATCTTCACTAATCTTTTGGGCAGATGCATTAGAGGGAAGTGCTTAACATGCAGGATGAGAGCAAAGACAATGCTCTCTAACACATGTGCAGGTCAAAGTGCACTCCTGAAAAGATAGCCTCTTCCCAAATGTTGACACCATTAACCATGTGAGATAAGATAAGGTCATGGTGGCACAGTTAAGATGTGAGACTACGGTCATGTGCAGGCTGGTATCTGTGCATAGGCAGCCTGCCACAGAAGGAACTCTGAAAGGATTGTTACTGACCTGTGGTAGGCCTTATAATATGAATGGCCATTTATAATTTAGGTCTATAGTGCCTACTTGAAAACCTGCAGTATTTTCCGGTTTTATACATATAGGTCATATCTGATCCAAAGTACAGTTTCTCTCCACATGGGCCTGCAGTGTCGAGCAGGGTACCAAACTGAGGTAAAACATGCACATTGAGTTTGAATGTGAAGTTCCCAATAGCCCACATCCACATATTATGGGACTTCAGGATTTGTCATATTTCTCTGGCTCTTCTCATTATTAGACCACAGTCCTTTACCCCTCCATAGGCCAAGTTAATTACTCTGCCAACCCACAGTGGGATCAAAAGCCTCCCCAAACAAAAAGGTAATCAATAGTGATTGACTCAGTTCCTGGGAAAGGAAGGTCTTGGGAGAATATTTGCATCTAGTAATAGGTTTTTCACACTGCACCTCTGCTGGGGCAGCTAAATCCCACTGGATTAAACGAGGAATCCCCAACCTCAGAAGCCAATAGAGGAGGGTTTTTCCTTTGAAATTATGATCACAAGGGATCAGGCAACTGTGTCATCAGGGTGAGAACTGACGCTCTCAGAGGAGCTCTTACCCGAGACAATTTGAAGTCGTCATTTTGAACTGTCCTAGAATGCTACATGAGGATTGCGACAGGGGTGAAAGGAAGATGTGGATCCTAGAATTGGCCAGGAGTGCTTGACCAATAGAACTTTCCACCCCATCTTAAAACCCCCTACACATGGGAGATATAGATGAGAAGTCCTGGCCTTGGGATCAACAAAAGCAAAAGGATGCCCAGTTAGAAGGCTAAGCCACTTGAAGGCCTGCAAGGATGGACTAAGGACTGCGCTCTCAGCTCCTTATTCTACTTGAGAACCAGTTGAGGAAAGGATCTGTTGGGTGCTTATGAATTGTTCCCCTACAACTTCTGTGGACTGGCCCTTAACTTTGCGGCTAAAAACAGAAGTGCCCTCCAAGATGGTCAGGGGACCTGGGGAATGTGGCAAAGAAAGGGTTTGCCTGCTTGGCTGTGGAGAGGCTGTGGATGACACCCCCTCGCCCTTCCCCCCCCACAGAAAGAACCTCAGAACTGCAGACAGTTCTGGTGCATGGAGCCAAAAACTCCAGCTTTCCACACCATGCACCACTTAAGAGACCAGGAGGCCTGCATAAAATGCTACTTGTGGCTAGGGCAGGCCACCAGGAGCAAAGCAAGCCAAAGATGAAGAGAATCTGCTCAACAGGGCCAAAGACATGCTCCTTTAAAGACTGCCTTGTTTACAGGAAGAGTAATGTGAAACCTAGCACATAGCGCACCTCCTCTTTTAAGGTCCCCTCAGAGTGGGCTAGGTCTCTGCAGTTGTAGTATTATTGTTTTCTTTATTCTTGAGGAGAGGGGCATGGGTGTGTCCCCCTCCCTTAGCCCTGTTTCAACCTCTAGAACACCTATGCCCTGGGGGCCGGCACATGGAGAATGATGTTCCAGGACCCTATCCCTGGGACCCAGATGGAGGAAGAGGGCTTGCAGGGTGCCCACCAGTCCCCTCATGCCTGTGTCTTGTGGGTTGGTGGGAGTACTCCGTTCACATTCTGCTATAGCAGGAGGAACACTGTACACTGAACTAGCCAGCTGGAGACAGCATGAGTGGGAAGCTCCAAGAATGGCAGCTCCTGCATGGGGTGCTGGCTGGTGCAGTAGGAGCCATGGGGCTCCCCTGCAGTGCCCACTAACCCCTGCATGGTGGGACTCATCACAGTTTTAAAAAAAACAAGGGAAAAAGACTGCAGCACTTCACCATTGGAGCTCATAAAAGGGTGGCGAGTTGCTCATGAAAAATTCAGAGAAACTGTCGAGGAGCACCTCACAATACCCTGCATAGGCTAATCTGAATATTCTTCTTGCTTTGGAGGTATCTTAGAATGGGCTGGGGATATGATAAAGGTGTTGTGGATGGATGAAGGTGGAGCAGCAGCCCACCCAGGAATGTATTTCCCCTGGGCCAATAAAACATAACCCCAGGAGACGTTTCCCATTTATTCAAGTGTCTTAGAGCCAGAGCTTTTATTCTCGGTTCGGGAGTGCACAGTACCCTTGTGACTGGCTCTATTGCTGTATTTTGTAGCCTGTAGATTGTGAAGAATGACTCAGATACACATCTTTTGAATGTAAATGCTTTTTGGCAATGGATATTAAAAAGAAAAGAAAAAGATTTCTGCATGCTTATGACTGATAGTACTGTTTTCATTAATTTAGCTGCTGTCATATTGAAATATGATTTCAACAATGTGCTGGCACCCTGTGCTTCAACAAAGTACAACATAAGGTTACTGTTTTTAATGTGGCTAACCCCTGCAAAGCCAGCAGGCTTCACTTATATATATATATCACCCCCTCCTTATATTGTGATGTTGCATCTGGTAATAGTGGGGGGGGGGGGGGGGTTGGCATTGTGACTTTGGTGCACAAGACCCACTAGGGTATACTGTGATATTAAGGTGTCACCAAAGGTACTTCCATTTTTCTGATGTACATATTCATAACTTAATAGAGTGCGTGTGTGTGTTTGTGTGTGTGTGTGCATGTGTGTATTACACAAATTGGCCTTCGACTGCTCTGCTTTGTTACCGTGAGAGAGTAAAGTGCTACAGTGGGGTACTTGGTTCCCATTATTAAGACAATTGCATACCTGTTTCTTCGCAACTGACAACTCAATTTCTTTCATGCAAGAATATTATGCTGGAAAGAGTTGTTTTTTATTCTTTCTTTGACATTGAATAACCCAATACCTGAATTGGGCTGATCCAAAGCCCTTTTTGTATGTTGTATTTGTTGTGTGTTGCGTTGACAACCACTATGGCAAAGGAAGCCATCTAGCCACAGCTAAAATGATTTTTTTTAGCTCAGATTGTTTTCAAAACTGTGGTGTCAGCACAGGGAATGAGTGTCCACTCCACTCAACATTCCAGTAGTGGGGGCAGTCAGTAAGTTGACCAGTACAAAGTGGGCAAACACTTCCCCAGTTGGGATAGACCAGGGCTGATGTCTACAAGATGGGCTCAACTATCACCTGTTATATTGTTTAGAGACAGTATCATGGGCCAGTGAACAATTAATAATTTCATGTAAAATAACATCTATATTTGTGTGGAATACTGAACACTTGAAAATAGTTGCAGAAAGTATGCCATTAGACCGCGTACAAGGCTTACTGCACAGCCAGTGCTACTTAAAGCAATGGCTCCTTAATCCTAAGAACCAAGCTATGTGTATGAAACACTGATCTAGTAGGTTGAATATCTTGATAGATATTCCTGATCTTTTGGACAGTAAAAACAACCTTTTTCCAGAGTTCTGTGGAAAGATTTATGATGGTCCCTAAGCCTGAGCCTGAGGAGACAGAAGACACAGTAGAGTACAGCAGAGCCCAAAACTGCCTGCAGTAACCTGGGGTACAGTCTTTATGGGACACCTATTTGGCAAGAAATGACAATATGAAGCTGGGAAAGATGTATAAAACTGACATGGCTTTAAAATCGACCCTTCATTAAGGATTTAGAAATTGTTCGAAAAACGTGAGGTCCAACAAAATAAAAAGAGCACAATATCACCCATAATGGATGTCATGACATCTAAAATATTTCATGTTGCCAAAAGCCATACATGCGGAGACTGAAGATTTTTTGCTTTTATTTGCAATGTGTAGCTGAGAACCTGTGTGGGTAGAAGTATCAGTGGAAGGAATTTGGAAATGTCATTTAACACATCCAACTATGAAGACCATGGTCATGCTAACCACTGAATTTGGAAATGCCACTTAATACACTGAAAACTAATGCAGCAATATTTTGCTAATCTGTGGACAATAAAAAGCATTATGGGAGAAAAGGAGTTCCCCATTGCTGAAAACTGCTGGTGCAGAACTCACATCAACAGCAAAGCTACATACGGAAGCACTCAGCAACTGAACTCCAAAGAGCCCCTATCATCTAGTACCCGCTGATAGTGGTGCATACCTGACTAAAAGCACTTCCCCTGATAGTCCTGCCTTAACCTTAGACTGGCCCATAAAGAAGGTCAACTTGTTCTGTACCTAACTAGGAAAATCCTTTCCACACCTCTAAAAATCAGTGAATAAAACATGAACACAGAGTGGAGACCCAAATATCTATTAGGTTGATGAGCTCAACAGATGATCTCCTTGGTCACTAGAGTAAAATTGCTACATCTCTCTATTACCGGATGACTTATCAGCCACTTAGTACACTTATGATCACAATATTCAATAGTCACCAACTGCAGTTTGGAGCACAAACAAACTCCTCACAGTCACTAAACCAGATCAACTCTTTTCTGCAAAATCACCATTTCAAGTCTACGAACTTCATTTCACTGTCCCGATTGTTGTTATTGCATTTTTAGCCTTTTCTACACTCCTGTCGTCTCCCCCAGTTTTGGTGTTGCACGTTAAACGTTTATTTAACTTAGGCACTGATTTATATTTTGGCAACTGGTGTAATTACAGTCAACATACTTTTTCTCTTGCTATAGCAAGGGTACTCCGCCTGCCGTACTTGGAGATGTCAGCTACACCTGCGGGCATTGCTTGCAGTTTCATAAACCACCATCCTGGCAGTTCCTGGAAGTGCACTACAAGCTTGATGCACACTGCTTTGTCAACATTATGGAGCTGTATATCAAACTTAGAATTTTATTTTTATTTTCAAAAAGAAAATCCCAAATCAGGCTTTTCCTGGTGGTGATGGTCATTACAAGTCTGCCATTTAAATTAAGTGAATGGACAAGTAGCCAAATCTCTGACGGCCCTTACTCAATCAGGACATTGGATGGGTCCGACCATGTCAGAGACGGAATATTCCACTATGGTCTGCCAGCTCTATATCAGGTAGGAAGACCAATATGTTAGCATGTAGGGAACTCCATCGCCATTTTAATGGATTACCTCTCCACCACCATATGCATCAGACCCTTAGTCAATGAAGAGAAAACCTCCCTAGTGGACACCGCCTTCCAGGCTGCAAAAAAACAACGGGACCATGTGCTACAGGCGTATGTGTACACTGCTAAACCATGAGTACAATGACCATAAAAATGGCTAGAGGTAAGAGTATCCTTTTGACCCACAGACTCCATTTTTGAGTTGAAAACTGATGCAAGAGCCAAAAACGTAGGGTTCCTGTTGACAGGTAGAGATTGTCATGAGCATTTCACCCATTGTATGAATGAGAACATGAATAAACACTTACAGAGACCAAACCTAGCTACAAAACAATGGAACAGTATGACGTGTAGACCTGAAAGGGTAACATAAAGCAAGATATAGGTACAATACACTTGTGCCTCAATAAGTATACATTTAATAAAACACCCAGGGAAGTTCAGTAAGTCTAGTTGTAGACTTGATTAATTTTGAACAGGGGCATCTTGATCTTCTTATGGAAGTGAAGGAGGGAGGCAGTTTGCCGGATCTCTGCCAGGATGGAATGCTAGGCTTTGGGACATAGCCAATAGGAATACTTCACCATAGCTGTTTTGATGTTTTGTGGCACACCAACTTTTAAGGACTTTTCCAAAGAAAGTAGAGTTATCGGTCATACTGTAATTAACCAGGCCATCTGGGTCTGTAATGGCTAAGGTTCATTATCACTGAAACTCAGAAATATCTGGGTAAGAAGCATACATTTATTTTTCAGAGATGTCACAGTTCTTTTATTCAGTGACCTCCAGTCTTATCAACCATGGTTGCTAGGTTCAGATGAGTTGGGGCCTCCTCCATGGTGACCTAACATAGTAGATATCTTTGATGTGCATTCTGGGAAAAGCAAAGCTATCTGTTGTGTAAGGTGAACTCATTTCTGTCTGTACAGCAGGTTTCTTCTTCCAGTTCCCCCTGTGCTAGCTACTACTGACACTACGTGAAGTGCTGTTTCTCTTAGTCATGGGTCTATTTTCTTCAACTAGTCTCTCCTTTTACAATTTGTACAGATTTAATATTGATCAGATCTATTACTTTACTCTATTTGTACAGTATCAGAGAAACATGCTGGCCACATCTTTATTAACTTCCAGAAGTGTTAATCAGGCACAGCAATAGGAAGCTGCCTTATCAAAATCCTCCAAGAGACAGCAGACCTCAATTTCTGTATTTATGTTCCTAAAGTGTTTGTACTGCAACCCACGTCCTTAAATAGACACTGTATGCAAAGAAAATTATCACTTTATAAAAGGGGCACAAAGAGAAAGCCTGCAACAGTCCATGGGACAGATGTCAATTCTCCTTAGCCCTTCAGCAATCATCCTCACAGTGTAGCACCCTTTCAATGCCTCACCACCACTGGAGGGGTGACAAACCAATGATACGTTTTCTTTTAAGTCACAAGGATTGGGAAACTCCTCTGTGCTGCCCCCTTTGTCAATTTTTTAAAGAATCCCATGTTGACAGTACAAATCGCAAAAACGTGCATCTCATTACGTCATTTTAAATCATTGCTGTTTGCTTCTCAAAGTCTACCTTTTGCGCAGCGGAGACTTTGCAAAAATGAAAAACATGTGCTATTTAGGCAGCGTATGTCATCAACATGTTCCCTCTACCTCCATGAGCTTTTGAATTTTTGAACTTGAAGGCAAGCAAAGCCTTACTTCAAACCAAGTAAAGCTTATTGGATTTACAAACAAGCTTGTTACTTAATGTTTCATAACCAGTGTGGATGAAGCATACCTCTACCATTTGCACAATACTTTAATGAATTGCATGCATTCAATAAAGTTCTATGATTTGCAACGTGTAGTTGTGTATGTTTGCAGGTTTGTTGAAAATGGTTTGTTCAATACTGAGTTGAATATTGGTTTAAGTAAGTTAATGTGGAAAATAAAATGAATCAGAGATCTTTGTAATGTATTTTGTAAATGGCTGTGAATGACAAGTACTCTGACATATTTTCCATTTTCATTGAGTGAAGGAATGTCTTTAGGTTGGCTGTGGAGACTGTTTAGTGGTCAGATATTGCTAGCCAACTGTCTGGAGTCAGAGACATTTCCTTTATATACTGTTTACTAGACTGTTATTGTGACAATAAGACTGTTATTCTTAGGTTAATGTGTCTGAATGGGGTGATTTTAAGGGATGACTGGAAAGTGCTATTGAGTAAACAACCCTTTACAATAATATGGCAAGTTGGTGTGAGCCATTTCCTTCATTGGTGAGCGTGTGATGGACAAACACAGAAAACATGGGCAGTTGACTCCTGGTACAGGGGACAGCAGGGGCATAAGTTGTTACTTTGGGCCTTGTTTTGCCATCTGCTGGTAAAGGTATTAAGAGGGAGGGAACCAAATATGAACTGCATATAGAGCTTCCTAATACAACACTTCAATATTAGAGCCATTGTCATTTGTGTAAGTCCAACAAAGAGAAGAAGGTGAGTGCTCAAACCTATTAATATGAAGTTGGGTAAGGACAGCTCTATCTTAAATGAAGAAAATGCCCGCTGCTCTAAAAGTTGTAAATGTTTCAAACGATAAAGTGTCCCGAAACTGAGTGTGGTAAAAAACATTCACATTTTCTTCTAATATGAGTACATTGGTACTTTTCTAATCAAAACTGTTGTAATCAATTCTTAAATATAGCAGCATATTTGAGTAGAGATCCATTCTAAATAACTTTAATAGCAACACTTGGCAGGGTGAAAAAAGAATCATGGCTTATTGGGGACTCAAAAAGTTATAATTGAATAGGGTTGTATGTTAAAATATATCAAGTTATAAAAGAAACAGGTAATGGCTATTTCTCCTTTTAAAAGACAAAAGTAGCATTCTCATTTTCATTCCAATATTCTTAAATGTGCAAAATACCTTTTTCTTTCCATTTGTTTTAACTAAAAATACCTATTGCATATTGTTATAAACTTATTGTGCAAAAGTAGACAGTTCATAAAACATGGTTGAAGATGGAATACTCTGTTAAAAAAATATCAGAATGTTCAGCCTCATTTTGAGTTTGGCGAATGGAAAAGCCCATCTGCCAAACTCCCCACAGGGTGGCTGCCGCATTCATGGCGACCACCCTACTGGACCTACAAGGAGTTTATCACTAGGCTGGGGGGCGGAAACCCACCAACCTAGCTGGAAACAGGCTACAGAATTGTTCCCGGCTCGTAATCGAGCCGGCAGCGCTGCTGTAGCCCACAGTGGGCACCAGCACCCTTGCAATGTTCACTGTCTTCAAGGCAACGGTGCTGGGCAGAGGGACTCCTGCACTGCTCATGCCATTTGCATGGATAGTGCAGGGCGCGCTGTGACCCCCTGCATCTGTTCTCCACCAGGCTTTTCATGGCAGGGAAACCGCCTTGAAAAGACTGGTGGACAACGGGGCTATAATCTGCAGAGCAGCACTACCCTGCCGGATTATGAACTCCGCCACTGCCAGGCCATCGGGATCATGGATCCTGGCGGCTCAACCATCAGGGTCTTTATGTGATGGTTGGACCACCACAGCAGCAGTGGTCCTAACCACAACAGTGAGGCTGGCAGTCTGAAAACCGCCAGCCTCGTAATGGGGCCCTTGGACATAGGTGGCCCGATTCACAAAGGTAAACTTAGGCATTTGATCTAAACTTGGACCAAACATCTAAATTTATGACTTTGTGAATCCACTAAAAACATTTAGGAGCAGTATCTTTAGGTCCGCACTCAGGGTGGAGCTAAGATACTACTCCTAAGTGCCCTTTGTGATTTTCCAAAGTCATGAACTTTAACGTTTAGTTTAAGATTAGAACAAATGTATAAGTTTACCTTTGTGAATGGCACCAAAGAATATTATCTTTAAAGATAAAATCAATAACTAGAGATAATTCAAAAATAATCTAGTGCGTTATAAGGCTAAAATTATAAATCAAAGAACAAGACTATCTGATTACAAAGGCAGAATGATATAACTTAAAATGTTCCCCCACTCTCACTTTAAAAAAAATATATATATTTAGATATGACCATGCAAAGGGTTTTGTAATTATACAGAAAGTTTGAACAATTAGTGTCAAGTTGTTTTAATTGTCTTGGATCTAAATAGGAAGCACGGAGGCAACATATAAAATATGAGGTACAATCTTCATTATTAGAATTGAGGTTTCCCCACCAAGATAAGATGCGGACAAAACAAATAGAATTCAAATTCTGTATTTTATATTTCAATGCCAAAAAATGATAGTTTCTTACTATTGGAAAAGAGCCAAAATACCAAGGCAGTTGATCTTTGACGGACACCATTCAAATTTAGAGTTTTTGAATATGGATTGAAAGCACAGAGAGTTCACTAGGAGTACCTCCTTTTTTATAAAATTCTGTTTAGTTCATAATATTGAAGCGTACAATACAATTATTTCTAGAAAATACTTCATAATTAAATTTATTGGACAAATACACCAATATATCATCTGCACATGTAGATAATTTAATGTCTTTGGTGCCATATTAAAAACCAACTAGGTTTGAGTTACATCAAGATCTCTCTCTAGGAAAGATTCTAAATCATAGTACAAAAGGGAAAGGGGATATTGGACAAACCTGTATGGTACCTCTGTTTAGATTAAAACAAGGAAAAAAACATTAACAAATATTCTTGCTGTAGGATTGGAGTATTATACTGTCACAAGGAAAATACACTTGGAGTCATATCCACACCATTAGAGAGTCCTAAATATATATTGCCAGTTAATTTGATCTTAAGCTTTCTCAGCTTCGAGGAATAACACCACCATAGACGTTTATAACCTGTTTGCTTGGCAATTGATAATTGAAAACATCCTTGCATGATCAGCAGCAGGTCTATCTTTGATAGAACAAAATTGGTCAGATTTAATGAGATGGGGTATTACAGATTCTAAACAGGATGGTAGGACCTCTGCGAACATTTTACAGTCATATTTAATAGGTGAATAGACATGTAGATTTTAAAAATGTTAGGGTCCTTTTCATATTTGCTAATAATAGTATTGGTGGTATAAAGTTCCAACAGCCTAGGTGCAAACAAAGAGGACAAAAAATAGATAACATCAAAGGAAAAGCCATGAGGATAGAGTGCTTTGGCTTCCTTTAAATACTTAATGGGACTTAATAATTCTTGAAATGTGATATCAACTTCAAAGTCTTCTTGTTCACCATTTACAGATGACAGTTTAGGAACACTATCAAACAATTTATTAAATCCAGAATCACATGAATGTATATCTCCAGAATGTAAAGATTCATAAAAATATGGAATGACTTTAGCAATTTCAGTAGTATTAACACTTTTATTACAAAATAGCTAATTGCTTTGCATTCTGTTTTGGTCTCTAAATAACTAGCAAGCATATTTCCTTTTTTGTTACAATAACCATTGAATTTAGATTTCAGTCTCATCAAGACATTACAAGCATCAAGAGAAACAATTTTATTTAATTCTGGATTCTTTTGAATTAAATCATGGGGCATACAAGATTATTTAGAAGTAAAATAATTATTGATTTATTTCAAATTGACTATTTAGACTGTTCTTTCTAGCTAGACTACAACAGGGAAAGCTCTAAACAAAGCTTTAAACACTTCCCCATTCTGATTCATAGATGTGTCAAACAGATTGTAAAAAGAAAACAAACATTTAAGAAAAGTACTGGCTTTAGAAAGGAAATTATAACCAGATAGGAGATGGTTATGAAAGCTCCAACTTCCTCTTTGACATCAATTGTGGTGATTTATAGAGGTAAATATGGAAGCATGATTACCAAGACTTGGTAATAATGATTTAGGAAACAAAATGTGGTTGATCCATGAACATGTGTTATGTACACTACAAAAACAAATCAGATTTTTCTGCATAACAAGTCCTCCTATCAAATAATGGTGGAGAGGAAATTGAAGATTAGTATGTTGTATGGCATCTATTTAAGGTTAAAAATCACCGATCATGACATTGAATGAGGAACATTAGTTTGGCTTCGAAGGCATTAGAGATCTCTGGCTCTGATTTAACAGAACCATGAACATTGCACACATTGATATGTTTATTTTTATTAATAACATTAACAAACACCCATGTGCTAATATTATCACATTCTGTGGATAATACATTTAATTTTAAGGTTTTATGACATAAGAAAGTGTTAGACCTGATAAGTTGTGTGTGTTATTCTCCCAGCCCTTTTGCGTTCACTCCTAGATTTTCACTTACTTTTTTGTTGGCTGTAGGAATTTGTGCACTTTACCCCTGCTGGCCAGGTTAAAGAGCTTGTAGTCTGTCACGACTCAATGTGCTGTGGGTATTGTTCGCCAGCTTTATGTTATTCCTTTCCATATCGAGTATCCCATGGCTTTCCCCCTCCCTGCAGGACTGAACCATTGGTCCATCAGTTTTGTTGCTGTGCAAGTTTAGGCCAGTTACCACCTGCAGATATGACATATCTATTTAAGTTTGTTACATTTCTACTGTGAACTATTGTTTTTTTTTGTTTTGGTGTCATTTTATTTTACTTTTGATCTTTTTTAAAAAATTGATCTGTAGTTGTTTGTATTGTTTTTTTAACTCTATTACTGTTTGAGTGCTGCATAAATACTTTTCACATTGCCTCTTGACTGCATTTGCCAAGCTACCAGAGGGTTAAGCACAGGTTTATTTAGTAACTTCTTTGGTTCACTCTGATAATAATTGTTTTATTATTTGAGTGAAGATTCCACCCCTCCTCAACTAACAACCTTCATTTTCACATATAGCTATCCCACCCCTAAGGTAATTTGCGGAAAGAAAACATGACCCATCCAGTGTTTTTTTATATTATAGATTCAACTTCACTACAATGCATCTCCTGCAAAAAGACAATTTTTATATCAATTTTAGCTAAACGGGATGGTACCTTTTTCTCATTTGACTGGGTTTCCAAGTCTACAAACATTTCACAAAAGAAAATTAGATATACTTGAGGAAATGAATTCTTGATCACAGGTGATAATCTGTGGATAAGTGGGAAAAGACAAAATTGCATCAATAGCTATGATGTAAAGGATGATACATTAGGAGAACACAGATTACCATGTGTCAAATAAGGAGGGTAGATCTCCACAGAAGTTATATAAAGAATTTTCTTGAGTCACTGCAGTTCCAACAACAGATGGTAAATAAGCATGTTGCACTGCTTGATCTGCAATTTAGGGCAAGTAGCTTAAAAAGCTCTGAAAGATTAGTGTGAACTGCACAATTTGGTGAGCAATAGCTAACTGCCATCCAAGTTGATTTTGCTGACGTTCAAGTAGAAAATGTACTTGAACAGCAGCAAATCTACTTGAAAAGCAACCCTCTGACTGTGACAGCTTGCACTATTCACGGCCGCCCATGTTAGAAAATGGTGCTAGAGGGCACCAAATCCCGCTTGTTCTTGCATTTCTTGAGACTTATGGGGAATTCTGCCTTGAGGGGATGTGGAGGAATTTAGACTGATGGGGAGTCACCAAATTCCACCAATTTCACAGGCAGAATAAAACAATTCCCCCACCAATGGTATCAAATTAAGGGCCTCATTACGAGTTTGGCGGTGAGGACGCCAGACCACTATGTTGACATTCCTGAATAGACTGCCATGTTGGCAGTCTTTCAGACCACCTACTTGCAAGTTAAACAGGCAGGACCACTGACTGCCAAGCACAAAAGGCAGATCACCAGTGAGGCAGCAGCCTGGAAATAGGCAGTCTGACCTCCAGCACAAACAGCACCAGGACCAACCACCGAGCTCATAACAAGCACATAGCCGCCTGGTGGACCCTTCATGGAAGTCAGTCAGTGATGGTCCAAACCAGAGTGGTTCGAGGTCAGCAAAGTAATACACAACTGCACATTTTGTGATTTTTAAACCACACAGCTGACACACATTGCAACACTGGACACACCTGCAAAGGACACTATAAAACACACCCACTTCACAGACCACAATCATTTGCATTTCCAACGCCAAACACTGAAGCCAGGGCACCTTATATCCCATACACTACATAGATTAAATACCCTTTCTTTCACCATTTCATGGAGCACACTGCACAGACTTTTGTCCATTCACACCCCATTGCACTTACCCTGTTAAGTAAGTCACTGTCACCTGTTTGTTTTTTGTTTCAACATGTCATGGTCGAAAAATGTATGTTTTTCTGAAGATGAGTTGAGAGTCATGGTGAATGAAATCATAAGAGTAGAGCCACAAATGTTTGGAGCTCAAGTCCATCTTACTCATCTGAGTAGTAAAATGGAACTAAGGGACAGGATAGTCGACAGAGTGAATGCTGTAGGAAACACCCTGTGCATGAAGGAAGACATTAGGAAGAGGTGGAATGACCACAGCTGCAAGTTCTGTTCCCTAGTTTGCAGACACCAGCTGCAAGCCAAAAAGACTGGTAGTGACTCTCCCAGTGCCCTATCACACATCTCTTTCCCTAAGAGGAGAAGATCTTGGCCATCCTGCATCCTGATGGCCAAGACAGGAATACCTGGGGGAGTGGACCCTGATAAGTAAGATAAAAAAAAAGTATCACCAAAATGTCATGTTATACGTGCTCATAGCTCATTCATGTTCATAAGTCACCTTTTGCCACTGTCTTGTACATGTCCAGAGGAAGTGAAGGAGAAGTATTTCACGCAATTCCTACTTATGGAAAAACATGATTTGAACGGGTGCGTGACATGGAGGCACGGCAGTAAAGGTGGGCTTCAGTTTTCATTTTTTTTTCTTTTTTCCCTTCTTTGTTACCTTTGCCTGCCCGTTTGAACTGCCATTGGGGTTCGGTCGCGCGGCCCAGTTTGAACAATGCGCCGCGCAACATCCTTTTGTGGATTCTAGCACGTGTTGTGCGCGTCGTGATCGGCGCGCGGTAGCGATCCATCGCATTGTACCGCATTGGATGTCTGCCAAATTGATGATCACATTAGAAATATCCCCTACCTATTTGTGCAGCCCTGTATTGGAGCACAGCTGCTTCCTGCTGTTCCTGCCGTCTTTGCTGTTTTCTGTTTGTTGTTCTGGGCGGAGCCGGGACTTTGACACCTAGACATAAAGAGAGGACTGTTGGACAGTCCCTTCAATCAATGTCACTAAAGAAGGACTTAAAAGGAAAAAGAAGGAAAAAGAACATAATTGTGACAAATAGGGATTAACTTTATGGACAAGAAATTTAGGTGTCATCATTTTTTTTTTTTTTTTCTTTTTCCTTTTTCTATATATTGAAAAAAGGGAGAAAGGATGCAGTTTGAACCTCCCGCAAAGTTTTTACAGAACAAGGGAGAGCCACTAATGCATTGGACTAGGTGGAAGGAGGAGTTTTTGACTTATATGAAAGCGATTGATGATGACGATATGTCGCAAGAAAGAAAGAAAAATATTTTATTACATTGTTTAGGCTCTGAGGGGCAGATGGTTTTCAGAACTTTGCCTCCAGTACTGATACAAGATCAAACGGATGGAGAAGTGGATGTTTTCAAGGAAGCACTAATGAGATTGGAGAAGAGATTCAAACCTACTGCAAGTCTAGCAATAAATAGATTCAAGTTTTATACCAGGGCACAGCAATCAGATGAGACATTTGATGAATTCCTTACAGCACTGCGAGGATTATCTATCTATACATCTCTTTCCCTAAGAGGAGAAGATCTTGGCCATCCTACATCCTGATGGCCAAGACAGGAATACCTGGGGGAGTGGACCCTGATAAGTAAGATAAAAAAAAAGTATCACCAAAATGTCATGTTATACGTGCTCATAGCTCATTCATGTTCATAAATCACCTTTTGCCACTGTCTTGTACATGTCCCGAGGAAGTGAAGGAGAAGTATTTCACGCAATTCCTACTTACGGAAAAACATGATTTGAACGAGTGCGTGACATGGAGGCACGGCAGTAAAGGTGGGCTTTCAGTTTTTCATTTTTTTTTTCTTTTTTCCCTTCTTTGCTGCCTTTGCCTGCCCGTTTGAACTGCCATTGGGGTTCGGTCGCGCGGTCCAGTTTGAACAATGCGCCGCGAAACATCCTTTTGTGGATTCTAGCGCGTGTTGTGCGCGTCGTGATCGGCGCGCGGTATCGATCCATCGCATTGGATGTTTGCCAAATTGATGATCACATTAGAAATATCCCCTACCTATTTGTGCAGCCCTGTATTGGAGCACAGCTGCTTCCTGCTGTTCCTGCCGTCTTTGCTGTTTTCTGTTTGTTGTTCTGGGCGGAGCCGGGACTTTGACACCTAGACATAAAGAGAGGACTGTTGGACAGTCCCTTCAATCAATGTCACTAAAGAAGGACTTAAAAGGAAAAAGAAGGAAAAAGAACATAATTGTGACAAATAGGGATTAACTTTATGGACAAGAAATTTAGGTGTCATCATTTTTTTTTTTTTTTTCTTTTTCCTTTTTCTATATATTGAAAAAAGGGAGAAAGGATGCAGTTTGAACCTCCCGCAAAGTTTTTACAGAACAAGGGAGAGCCACTAATGCATTGGACTAGGTGGAAGGAGGAGTTTTTGACTTATATCAAAGCGATTGATGATGACGATATGTCGCAAGAAAGAAAGAAAAATATTTTATTACATTGTTTAGGCTCTGAGGGGCAGATGGTTTTCAGAACTTTGCCTCCAGTACTGATACAAGATCAAACGGATGGAGAAGTGGATGTTTTCAAGGAAGCACTAATGAGATTGGAGAAGAGATTCAAACCTACTGCAAGTCTAGCAATAAATAGATTCAAGTTTTATACCAGGGCACAGCAATCAGATGAGACATTTGATGAATTCCTTACAGCACTGCGAGGATTATCTATCTATACATCTCTTTCCCTAAGAGGAGAAGATCTTGGCCATCCTACATCCTGATGGCCAAGACAGGAATACCTGGGGGAGTGGACCCTGATAAGTAAGATAAAAAAAAAGTATCACCAAAATGTCATGTTATACGTGCTCATAGCTCATTCATGTTCATAAATCACCTTTTGCCACTGTCTTGTACATGTCCCGAGGAAGTGAAGGAGAAGTATTTCACGCAATTCCTACTTACGGAAAAACATGATTTGAACGAGTGCGTGACATGGAGGCACGGCAGTAAAGGTGGGCTTTCAGTTTTTCATTTTTTTTTTCTTTTTTCCCTTCTTTGCTGCCTTTGCCTGCCCGTTTGAACTGCCATTGGGGTTCGGTCGCGCGGTCCAGTTTGAACAATGCGCCGCGAAACATCCTTTTGTGGATTCTAGCGCGTGTTGTGCGCGTCGTGATCGGCGCGCGGTATCGATCCATCGCATTGGATGTTTGCCAAATTGATGATCACATTAGAAATATCCCCTACCTATTTGTGCAGCCCTGTATTGGAGCACAGCTGCTTCCTGCTGTTCCTGCAGTCTTTGCTGTTTTCTGTTTGTTGTTCTGGGCGGAGCCGGGACTTTGACACCTAGACATAAAGAGAGGACTGTTGGACAGTCCCTTCAATCAATGTCACTAAAGAAGGACTTAAAAGGAAAAAGAACATAATTGTGACAAATAGGGATTAACTTTATGGACAAGAAATTTATGTGTCATCATTTTTTTTTTTTTTTTCTTTTTCCTTTTTCTATATATTGAAAAAAGGGAGAAAGGATGCAGTTTGAACCTCCCGCAAAGTTTTTACAGACAAGGGAGAGCCACTAATGCATTGGACTAGGTGGAAGGAGGAGTTTTTGACTTATATGAAAGCGATTGATGATGACGATATGTCGCAAGAAAGAAAGAAAAATATTTTATTACATTGTTTAGGCTCTGAGGAGCAGATGGTTTTCAGAACTTTGCCTCCAGTACTGATACAAGATCAAACGGATGGAGAAGTGGATGTTTTCAAGGAAGCGCTAATGAGATTGGAGAAGAGATTCAAACCTACTGCAAGTCTAGCATTAAATAGATTCAAGTTTTATACCAGGGCACAGCAATCAGATGAGACATTTGATGAATTCCTTACAGCACTGCGAGGATTATCTATCTATACATCTCTTTCCCTAAGAGGAGAAGATCTTGGCCATCCTGCATCCTGATGGCCAAGACAGGAATACCTGGGGGAGTGGACCCTGATAAGTAAGATAAAAAAAAAAGTATCACCAAAATGTCATGTTATACGTGCTCATAGCTCATTCATGTTCATAACTCACCTTTTGCCACTGTCTTGTACATGTCCCGAGGAAGTGAAGGAGAAGTATTTCACGCAATTCTTACTTACGGAAAAACATGATTTGAACGGGTGCGTGACATGGAGGCACGGCAGTAAAGGTGGGCTTTCAGTTTTTCATTTTTTTTTTCTTTTTTCCCTTCTTTGCTGCCTTTGCCTGCCCGTTTGAACTGCCATTGGGGTTCGGTCGCGCGGCCCAGTTTGAACAATGCGCTGCGCAACATCCTTTTGTGGATTCTAGCGCGTGTTGTGCGCGTCGTGATCGGCGCGCGGTAGCGATCCATCGCATTGCACCGCATTGGATGTCTGCCAAATTGATGATCACATTAGAAATATCCCCTACCTATTTGTGCAGCCCTGTACTGGAGCACAGCTGCTTCCTGCTGTTCCTGCCGTCTTTGCTGTTTTCTGTTTGTTGTTCTGGGCGGAGCCGGGACTTTGACACCTAGACATAAAGAGAGGACTGTTGGATAGTCCCTTCAATCAATGTCACTAAAGAAGGACTTAAAAGGAAAAATAAGGAAAAAGAACATCATTGTGACAAATATGGATTAACTTTATGGACAAGAAATTTAGGTGTCATCATTTTTCTTTTTTTTTTCTTTTTCCTTTTTCTATATATTGAAAAAAGGGAGAAAGGATGCAGTTTGAACCTCCCGCAAAGTTTTTACAGAACAAGGGAGAGCCACTAATGCATTGGACTAGGTGGAAGGAGGAGTTTTTGACTTATATGAAAGCGATTGATGATGACGATATGTCGCAAGAAAGAAAGAAAAATATTTTATTACATTGTTTAGGCTCTGAGGGGCAGATGGTTTTCAGAACTTTGCCTCCAGTACTGATACAAGATCAAACGGATGGAGAAGTGGATGTTTTCAAGGAAGCGCTAATGAGATTGGAGAAGAGATTCAAACCTACTGCAAGTCTAGCATTAAATAGATTCAAGTTTTATACCAGGGCACAGCAATCAGATGAGACATTTGATGAATTCCTTACAGCACTGCGAGGATTATCTATCTATACATTGCTATTTTGGTGATATGACTGATGAGATGATACGGGATCAAAATATAGTGCATGTGAAAAGGAGGAAGATCCAAGAACATCTGTGGGTTATGGGAGATCCTAAATTGCAAGATGAAATTTCTACTGCGAAAGCTCTAGAGCAATCTGAGAAGTGGATGAGATCTGTACAGGATGTCGACAAAGTTAAAAATTTAGAATCTGAGGTGGTGGGTGGTAATTCGAGTAGTAATCCAGGTGTCAAGAATACTAGTGTTGGTAGAAAGTGGGTGAAACAAGATAGGGTGGAGAAACTATCCTGTTTCCGTTGTGGCAGTGTGAACCATCTTGCATCGTCGCCCCAGTGTCCAGCAGTTGGGAAAGAATGTATGAAATATGGAAGGTTGGGACATTTTGCTCGGGTATGTAAAGATTTCAAGAAAAGTAACTATGTTGCCAAAGGAAAGATGGCGTGTGTTAGTAGTGGAAAAGATGGCGATGATTGGCTGAAGTGTGGTAGTGAGCAAAAGGGCATGGTGTTGTCACTCAAGCATGGGGAGGAAATTGTGTGCGAACGGATAAAACAACCTAGATGTGAGGTACAAATCACTGGGAGGAAGCTGGAGTTAATGGCAGATTCGGGATCACCTTGGACAATTGTTAGACAGGATTATTTTAAGCAAGTTTTTGAAGGAATTTGGCATATGACCGATTTGAAGGAACCAGATATTATTGCTGAAAGTTTTGATGGGAGAACTATTGATGTGACTGGTTTTGTCGAAACCGTAATCATTTTGAAAGAGAGATGTGCCAACATTAAATTGTATGTTGCAGTTAAGGGTGTTAATGTCCTAGGATGGAGGGACCAAGGGAAATTTGGTGTAATTTTGAATCCCCGGTGTAGTGAACCAGTGTTAGTGGTAGAGTCAAGAGAGGCAACAGAGTGGATTACTTCTAAGTTTCCACAGGTTTTCACTAGTAAATTGGGCAAATTGACCAACTATAGCCACAGAATTAAAGTCAAGGCTAATGCTAAACCTGTAATACAGAAACTTAGGAATGTTCCTATCAGTGTCAGAGATGAGTTAAAGCAGATCTTATCAGAAATGGTGAATGAGTGTGTGATAGAAGAGATTGAATCTTCTGAGTGGGTTTCTCCGATCGTTTTAGCACGAAAATCTGACAAATCTTTGAGACTGTGTGTGGATCTGAGAGCTGTAAATGCTAACATCATTGTGAATTGCCATCCTTTACCCAAGATTAATGAGGTTATCAGTATGTTGGAGGGGGCGAACATTTTTTCCACACTGGATTTGAGATCAGCATATCATCAAATTGAATTAACAGAAGACTCTAGACACCTCACAGTGTTTATCACCCCGCAAGGTTTATACCAATTTAAGAGGATGCCGTTTGGATTGGCGTCAGCAGCGTCAGTCTTCCAGCGAGCGATGTTTCATCTGTTTAAAGACATGGACAAATATGTGAAGTGTTTTCAAGATGATGTTTTAATCTTCTCAAAAGATGAGGTTGAACACAAACTGCATGTAGAAAATGTTTGTAAAGTACTGAGTGTGAGTGGTTTGACTTTAAGGGAAAAGAAGTGCAAGTTTTTCTCGAAATCTGTTGAGTACCTGGGTCATACGATTTCGGGAGAAGGGGTGGTACCAAAACGATCCCTAGTAGAAGCAATAGTGAATGCTCCTGCTCCTGACAATCGTGAGAAATTATTATCATTCACCAGCTTGTGTGAGTATTATAGCAAGTTTATTGAGAATTTTGCTACAAAAATGGAGCCTTTGAGGGAGCTTGCACATAAAGGAGTCCAGTATGTGTGGACAGAAGAACAGAGTAATGCATTTGAGAGGATTAAAAAAGAAATAGTACAGGTGCCTACTTTAAGGCCTTTCTGTGTGGGGGCACAATGCATAGTAACCGTTGATGCAAGCATGTATGGGATTGGTGGTGTTTTGTCTCAGATATGTGGGAAGGACAAATGGAATGTTACATTTGCCTCTCGCACATTGACGGATGCTGAAAGAAGGGGTATGTAGTAACTGAGAAGGAATTGCTAGCATGCATTTGGGCTGTGGAGCATTTTCGGGACTATATTTGGGGTCCAATTTTATTCTGCAGACAGATCATAAGCCTTTGGTAGGTATTTTACCTCAAGGTGGAGGTTGGAATGCCACTGCTCGTATTGCCAGACTTGTTTCCAGGTTGCAAGAGTATTGTTTTAAAATTGAGTATGTGCCGGGTAGAGGTAATGCTGTAGCGGATTGTTTGTCGCGTCTTCCACAGGATGAAGGGAAAGACGTGGTGAGTATTTTGGAAAGTGACGTAGTATCTACTGTGTCCAGATACATGTCTGCAGAGTTTGGTAGTATACATGAGGATGAGTGGATGAGGTGTGATGAGGAGGATTTGGCTCTCCAAGAGGTTAAGAGATATGTGAGGGACGGTTGGCCAGGAAGGAGTAGTATAGCTGCAGAGATAGAACCATATGGTAAAGTTAGGGATGAATTGGATATAGAGAATGAGTTATTGTTTAAGAATGGGAAGTGCATTCCACCCAAGGGTATGCAAGAGGTGATTTTGAAATTGGCACATGGTGGTCATCCAGGAATGTCCTCTATAAAAAGATTGATATGCACTTGTTTTTGGTGGCCAGGGTTAGACAAAATGGCAGATCGGGCAGTGAGAGGGTGTAGTGTGTGTGTGAATGCAGAGAAAATGCTGAAAACTGTACCTGCTCCTCTTGCACCTGTTCCCTGGCCGAATTGTCCATGGCAGAAGTTGGGCTTTGATGTTTCTGGACCATTTTTTCCCTTCCAACAGATACACGTTATGCTTTGGTGTTAATTGACTACTTTTCCAAATGGCCTGAAGTGAAATTAGTTGCCCAGGCAACATCTGCAGCTATTATTGAGTTTTTCAAGGAAGTATTTGCTAGGGAAGGATATCCGGAGGTGTTGATTTCGGATAATGGTGTCCAGATGACTTCTGGTGAAATGCAAAGTTTTTTTAAATATAACAATATTAAACATGTTACTACCCCTCTATATGATCCTCAAGGTAATGGTCAAGTAGAGAGATTCAATCGAGTTCTTAAGGATAGTATTTTCTGGGCAAGAGGATTTGGAGGAATGTGGAAAGAGAAATTAAGGGAGAAGTTGTGGTATTATCGCATTACCCCGCAAAGTACCACAGAAGTGAGTCCGTTCAAATTACTGAAAGGAAGACATCCTGGCCCTCATTACGACCCTGGCGGTATAGAACCGCCAGGGCCGCGGCACGCAGGAGCACCGCCGACAGGCCGGCGGTGCCCCGCGGGGCATTCTGACCGCGGCGGCTTAGCCACGGTCAGAGAAGGGAAACCGGCGGTCTCCCGCCGGTTTCCCGCTGCCCCCAAGGAATCCTCCAAGCCGGCGCAGCTTGCTGCGCCGGCTTGGGGATTCCGACTCCCCCTCCCGCCATCCAGTTCCTGGCGGTTCTCCCGCCGGGAACCGGATGGCGGGAGGGGGAGTCGCGGGGCCCCTGTAAGAGGGCCCCAAAATGTATTTCACTGTCTGCATAGCAGACAGTGAAATACGCGACGGGTGCAGTAGCACCCGTCGCACCTTCCCACTCCGCCGGCTCGATTACGAGCCGGCTTCATGGTGGGAAGGTCGTTTTCCCCTGGGCTGGCGGGCGGCCTTTCGGTGGCCGCCCGCCAGCCCAGGGGAAAACTCTGAATACCCGCCGCGGTCTTCCGACCGCTGTGCGGTATTCACGATGCGCAACTTTGGCGGGCGGCCTCCGCCGCCCGCCAAAGTTGTAATGAGGGCCCCTGTGTCTAAATTATGTCCGTGGTGGTTTAAGAAGAAGCTGAGTAAGGACTGGGAGAATGTCTCAGTGGAGGAAGTCAGAGAAAGGGTGAGGTGGAAACAAGAGAAATTTAAGAAGAGATATGATGACAAGTGGAAGGTGAAAGAACTTAGTTTTTCAGTTGATGGTAAAGTGTGGAATGTGAGCAGATTGGCAAAGTGTGCAGGGAATAATAAATATCAAGACGAAGATTGTGGAACTGATCCGTTAGTTATGTATGGAAATGGTATGCAATCTTGTGAATGTATAAAGGAAGGGGCAAGTTGTGAACAACAGGAAGTCGTAGAAGATGGGTCTTGTGAAGGAGAGGGTAATATGGAGTTGCATGATAGTGATGTTAATGTTACTATGGATGATAATTCTGTTGCAAATTATCATCCTGCGAATAATAATTCTGTTGCGTCACGTGTAAAGTCCTATGTCAGGACGAGACGTCAGCCTGCCAAATTCAAAGACTTTGTTTAAAAAAAAAAATAATAATAATAATATTTTTTTTTACATTAGGTTTTGATTTACAATATATTTTATGTATTTTGTTGTTATTTGTATTTTAGTGTTTGATATTACATTTGTTGTTTTTGTTTTAAGGAGGGAAAGTGTGTTGTATAATGTAAGTACTGTGGAAGGTTGAGGGGTGGAATGTGGAATGTGGAATGTGGGGAGGTGGAACGGAGTGGGAGGAGGAAAGGGCATTCTGATGATGGTGACGGTTGAGAAAGGATGTGCTGATCTTCGTAAGGAAATAAACTTCAAAAGTACAAATTTACCCGTGTTTTCCATCAGCATTGTTGGACCCAACAGCACAGCTACCAAGGCCCATCACATGCCATAAGTCGAAATGGTTAAACATATAGAGGATATCCCATTAATAGCCCGAAGGACCTGGGTAAATCATATCACACAACTGCAGTGGTCAAACAGGTAATTGCTCGAAAAATAAATTTCATCAATATATAACTTGCAGCACAAACCAATACTTATTTCCTCAAATAATATGAATGCACCAATTCATATGAAAATATACAATGTATTACTTACCTTTCTATGCATAATTTATTAAAAACTATATGGTTTCCCCAAAAAACACACAAAGAAATATTGTTTACAGAAAAGTGCTAGTGAAAAGAAAGAAGAAGACTAAAAGAAATCTATCTCAACAAATATAAAAATTATAAACATGAGAGCCTGTCAATTGACCGTTCTACAACCAACAAAATATATGTCACAGTCAATTATGGAAAAGTGTCCATATCACTATTGCCCCTTGGTAGTCCAAACAAATATTCCAGGCTCAATTGAGATCGTCAACGTTTCGACCCGGTGCAATAAATTGGCCCGACTTTCGCCTCATAAGCAGGTCTTCATCAGGACACAAAACAAATTCAGAACAACCTATTAAAAAATAACTCACACTTAAATCTACTATTTGTCGCAATTTGATGTGCTGCATAATATAAATAATTATAGCAATAATTATTTCCTGCTTACTTAAAATCTTTTGTAGATAAATGATATATCCATTACTTAGTTTTAAATTCCATTTATTCCTGCTTAGGAAAAATCAAAAAAACAAACATCACTATGCAAACTTAAATCCAAAATTCAAAAGACTCAACAAAATATGAAAAAAGCATTCCATCCAATCACTCACCAAGGTTTAGAAGGGGAAACTCCTTTTTCCTTGTGTAATCCAAAGGACTTCTCATCCACAATTTAATTTATCTTTGTACCAGGAAATGGTTCGCATAATCACTGGGAACTTAGTTCCGAAATGATATGTCCACTAAAATACCCAGTGAAATACCAATGAATACATACTACCCCTCCTCCAAAAAATCACATCAAACACATTCCAACAACTCATTTTAAGGGCCATATGTACGAAAGCTTTTTCCCATAGACACAGAACGGGTAAAATCCTTTCGTACAACTTGCCCTAAATTCCTAAACATTGGTACGATTTCTTCACGACATGAAGTACAAACTCAGGTCTAAGTGAGTTTACATGACATCAGAAGTCCCTTTATCAAACTGTTCACCTCCGTATCTAGAAAGTGAGAATACATCCTGTTATATTGTTATGGAATTATCACCTCTATTTTTAAATTTAAAGGTCCGTCTGTGAAAAATGTTCCGCCCTTTTCACAACATAGATTAAAAACCGTCAAAATGAATTCAGATTGCATAAGGGATCTCTGTATCAAAAAAGGTTGTCTCTATATTTAGGAAAGGAGAGCACATTCCATATTATCTCACCTCAATAAACTAGAAAGGTACATCCCTTCTGTTCGTCTTCCAACATGGACTGAAAACTCCCAGCTGGATGAATTCACATCCTGTTCACATCAACACTACCAAAGTAGGAAATGACTTAACCATGTTTACCGACGGGAATTGAAGTTAACCCTTTCTTCTACCACACAGGGAAATCACATTATGCTCACACACAAATTGACAAGGGGATCGATGTTAACCCTCTCTCCTTCAACATGGAGTCAAAACGTTTTTCTAAAAATCAACAACCCCGCTGAAGGAAGACAACCGTTATACATCCTATCGAACACTCATCAAACCTCTCTAGATATAAGTCGTAATGGGGCTTGTAATTCCTTCAATATCAAAAAATGATAATAGGACTCATGGTATGTCTCAATTGGTAAATGTATGTCTAAACCCAGACCAATGTTTACTTGTCCAAATACTCCTGTTTGGCAACTTCCAATTGAAGTTTACTCACAGGGGAGGATACCATATGTATAGTGTGTGTAGTAGAGAGTGTGACATGACTGCAAATCCCAGGAGGCACTGTTTCATTAACTCCAAACACCAGGCCAGTGGTCACTTGTCCAAAACCCATGTTTGGCAACTCCCAATTAAAGTTTACTCACCGGGAAGGACACCAAATGGATAGAATGTGTAGTAGAGAAAGTGACATGACTGCAACTCCCAGGAGGAACTGTTTCATTAACTCCAAACACCAGACCAGTGGTCACTTGTCCAAACATCCCTGTTCAACAGCTGCCCATTGAAGTTTACTCTCCTGAGAGGATACCATTTGTAAAGTGTCTGTAGAGAGAGTGACATGACTGCAACTCCCAGGAGGCAGGGTTTCACCAACTCCAAACATCAGACCAGAGTGTCCTTGTCAATAGACCTCTGGTTTATAACTCTCACTTGAAGTTGACTCACCTGAGGGGATACTATTTGCCAAGTGTGAGAAATAGAGGAAGTGACATGACTGCCAGGGCCTGGAAGGCGCTGTTGCTGTAAATCCAACAACCAGCCCAGTGTTCACTTGTCCAAATTCCATTTCTTGGTAAACTACACATGAAGTGTACTCATCTGAGGAGATCATATTTGTATAGTGTGGGTAGTACAGGGAGTGACATGATGCTGAGGTCAGGAGGCTCTGGTACTGTTACACCACTCACCAGCCCAAATACCATTGTTTAGTTTCTACAAATGAAGTGTACTCACCTGATAGGATAGTATTTGTCAAGTGTGTGAAGTAGAAGGAATAACCTGACTGCAACTCCCAGGAGGCACTGTTTCTCTGACTCCAAGTATGAGGTAAGTGTACACCTGTCTAAAGACTCCTGTTTGGCAACTCTCAACTGAGTGTACCCACCTGGGAGGACACCATTTTCTAAGTGTTTGGAAGTAGAGGAAGTGACATGACTACAAAGCCCAATAGGTCCTGTAACTCTAACTCCAAACACCAGCACAGGGGCCACTTGTCAAAGTACCCTTGTATGTCAGTTATCAAATGAAGCATACACACCTGGTGCTGGTCAAGCACAGATCATGCCCAAATCACAGACATATCTGTCAACATAGCTCCATCTTGACTTGCGAACCCAAGATGAAATACTGGAGGATAGGAATGACACCTTAACCACTGTGTATAACAACTATTCATAAGGCCTCAAGATGCATCACCAGATTGGAATTGGCAGTAGGCACATCACACTGCACTAGGCACATGATGACTCTAGTCACATATATAACAAAGTCCTAGATCTGCCTGCATCACACTCAACTAGGCCTCCTAATGGACAAAGCCACATCTTGCCTAGCCACTGTTTTGCCTGTACTGGTGGCAAGGTGGCAAGGTGGCATATCAGGGCATCTTCCTTAGTGCTAAGGAGCTGCACATTTCAGCAGCAGCTTGAGTCAAAATGAATTGCTACTATTCACACATGTCATGTCAATAACCCAATACCATGGTTACTTGCCACAATAGGATTAACTGCAATTTTACTTTGTACGTGGTCTCTGCTTACGCCAAACCGTTGGAGGTAGATGTCCCAATACAACCAGCGACATTGTACTTTTATATCAAAAGGTTATACAGCTACTGGGCACACAGAGGCCACAGAAGAGAATGCCACTACTCCCTGGATGAAGCCCTCAGTGAAGAAGTCACTCCTGGATGTCTGGATGTTGAGGATGGCTCTGACCAATATGGGCAACATGGTCAGATGGCAGCAAGGAGTCTCACTGTGGCCACTACATCACCACCCAGCCTGGTTGCCTCAACATCACAGGCAGCCACTCACGTCAATCTGTGTACACCATCCCGTGCCCGACAGTCCTGGATCCTGAGTTGCAGCGCAACACTTCGGAAAATCCGGGTCCAGTACCAGGTAGGAGTGGGCCCCCTCTGTCAAGGGGAACAGGCCCATGGTGATAGTGTGAGTGGGAGGGATGCTGTGGGACAGTGGGTTAAGGCTACTGGGGCTGATCTTGGCTAAGACATCATCAGTCATGTATTGGGGTCTATCAGGAGTCCCAAGGTGTGATGGGCCAGGTCTTCACTGAACTCTGGGACATCAAGCAGCTATGGAGGGACATGTACTGAGACATTCAAGAACAGATGGAGACCAACAATACCAACATGGCCTCCCTAAAAGGGGTGCTAAGGGACATTCACATCTTTCTGAGCAGGGCTTTTCAACAGCAGTCTACCCCTTCCTTTGGCTCATCAATACCAGGCTTATCAACATCGGGGCCTGCCACTGGAAGGGGGGCTCTGTCAGAGGAAGTACCCATCCCAGACACCCCTGCCTCTGTAGCAGCAGATCCCCTGCCCACGCAAGCAGGGACATCCAGCTAGGAATCCAGGAGGTGCGGATTGCAAAACACCCACCACTGCCAGCAAGGGACCTCTTTCTTAAGGACCTCCTTTGTGTGCCAAACATTCACTCTGTTGACTGATCCCTAACCACCTGCCAGTTCCAATGGCAGCAGTACTCAGGGCTTTGGAATCCCAATGGTGTGGCATCTACTCCTTTGATTTCATTCACCATAACTGACCCCTTCACTTTAATGTTTTTTTTATTTTATGTCCAACATTTATTTTCAGAGTTAGCATTGTAATAAATTCTCTCACCACAATCTCATTGTCTGCTTGCTTAATTTACACATCTTTCTATAATGTAGAGATGTAAGACCATGTGACCATACGATGAAGACACAAGTTACATGTGCAAGTAGGGATATGTTACAGGTACACATTGTCCTGCTCAGGATTACATACATTACACACCAACACATCAGTACAAGTGTCTGGTCAAACCAAAAATTGTATTCCAGTGCACGGCACATAGGCTGACAATATGTCTGTGCTCTTAGGAACAAGAATGTGTGACTCATTGTGAGAAAAGAGCATATTTCAAGGTACAGATCCCAGACCATGGAAGGAAGGGATTTGTCAGACATTGTCCTGTAGAATAGGCAAACACTGCAGTGGTCAACACCATCATTTGAGCCTTATCACATATCACACCAAAGTTATCCAACATCACATATTCCAAGATACAGACAGGTGGAAGAACAACAGTCCCTGATCACAGGCCCTTCATAATCCAATGCCCATGCATCTGTAGGTATGACACAAACATATGTCATTGTTGTGGCACAGACACTCTAGCCTGCAATGATGAAACATATCTACAGCTCTAGACAAGTCATACAAAAAGAGTGTTTAGCCAATGTGAAGGGAAAATGACTTGATCAAAGGCGAGGACTACACGTTTTCAGACTACATGATGACACAGCATCAGTCCCACCACAAAACACAAAACAAGTGCAATATGCATTTCTGTACTTCCACCCAAACACTGTGTCAACTGTCTTGGTCCAGGTCTCATACATCCAAACGCTGTGACCTACATTTCCTGGAACAATCTTCGCCCACTTTCTATGCCAGAACAGCATCACATACCTACCCATGTCACACCTCTGAAATGCCCACAAGAAGATGCCATGGTGAAGGTACCTATACAAAGAACAAAACAAGGAGTATAGCTGTGAAACCATACCTATGACACAAGTCCCATAGCAAGCAAATGGAAAATAAAGTACCTTGCAAGGAAACTGACACAAACTCCAAAACACTCAGCTCCACACATTCTCACAAATAAAGTTCATCGGACAGTCATGGCATCACATGACATACTTATACTCATGAAAAGTAGCTACTGATGAGATCTTCCTGCAAGGCAGCTCCTTCCTCTTCTCACTGTCATACTCACTGGGCATTTCAGGAGTCTCACCCGGTGGCACTGCAGACCCCCCGTCTTCTGGGATGTATGGGATATTCCTCCACAGGAAGTTGTTGTGGAGCATACTGCATGCCACAGTGATCTGGCACACTTTCCTGGGTGAGTAGAGGACAGTTCCACCAGTCCAGTCCAGACAGCGGAATCTGGTCTTCAGGAGCCTAAGAACCCTGTCCACTGGCTGAGGTGTTTTTCCATGGGCCTCATCAAAGCGGACTTCACCTGGCATAGTTGAATTTCTCTGTGGTCTAAATAACCAAGAAAGGTTCGGATATGCTGAGTCTCCTATCAAGGAATAGGACATAACTGCAAAATTAGCCCCTCACTTCATGGTTATAGCACCTGACATTGCACACACACAATCAGGACAGACATGACTTACCAACTAGCCAGGCCCCCTCTGGCTGCAGTTGTGACATCAGTTGGGGTATGGTGCTGTTCCGCATTATTAAGGAATCATGGGCTGAACCTAGATAACGGGCACAGAGATAACTTGTACAATAGGTGGTATGCTAGTTGGACAACTCATAGCTGGCATTAGATCTGGCTCCAACTGACGGCATAAGTCCACCATTGTTTGCCTGTTCATATTGTAGAGCAGGATGATGTGGTATCCTTCCATGGTCTGAAGGTCTGGCAGTGGACGGTAGATAGGAAGTTGTTGCATCCTTCCTCTCCCAATGTACTTATGTGTTGCAAGAGATGATTTGTAACATTAGTCAGTGTGTACCCAGCAACATACATGATGCATAGTACCAATATAATGTGACAAACCATTTCAAACTGGATAGGCATGACAGCCAACACACATCACTTGTAACCCACATGGTTTTCAAATCATGTGGCCACAACATAGAGTTGGATGAAATTCAAAGTTGTGCTGCACAATTGCCCCTCAAAATGTGACTGTATATTCAGACTGCCAATGAGACCAGTTAACACCGGTGACCCATGCACCACTGTTAAGTGCCATCTGTGCACTGAAACAAACTACAATGGTGGTTGAGTAGAAGTTTCTACATGACAAGACAAAATAAGGATGTTTGTGATGCAAATAAACATAAAATGTAGGTGTGACACAGTTTATAACCTCAACTAAAGCACTTCAGGCTGTCAAAATTGTGGATGCCTGATCTACTCCACTGGACATTAGGAACCACCCGTCACTGCTGGTGGAAGTTGGCAGGGCAGAAGACGATTGCAACCCTGACCTCTTTTGGCCGGAGCTCACTCCCCTGCGCCAACAGCACCATCTTGCTGTGCTGCTCCTCCCCGACCCCCACCCACGCGACTGATTGCGTGTTCGAGACACTCCTCCGCATCCCTGGTGTCCAGTGTACGCTGGTAAGTTTTACTATCTGTGCACTGTGTCTCCTGTTTTCCACTTTTTCCACTGCTTCCACCGCTTTCCGACCTCTACTCCTTTCCTTCTATCCTTCACTGCTAGTCTGTGCTTTTTATTGCCTGTTTCCACCGCTTTTCTGACCTCTTCTCCTTCCTTCTGTCCTCCGCTGCTAGTCTGTGCCTTGTATTGCCTGTTTCCACCGCTTTTCTGACCTCTTCTCCTTCCTTCTGTCCTCCGCTGCTAGTCTGTGCTTCGTATTGCCTGTTTCCACTGCTTTTATGACCTCTTCTCCTTCCTTCTGTCCTCTGCTGCTAGTCTGTGCTTTGTATTGCCTATTTCCACTGTTTTCCACTGTTCCTGACCTCATCCACTTTCCCTCTGTTTTCTGCTTCACTTTACTAGCCTGTGCATTGTGTTTTGTTTTTTTGTGCCTTTTTCACTGCTTTTTTCACTGTTTTTTCCCTCACCGTTCCTTCTTTTCTGGGCCATCTCGACCTTTGTGCGCTCCCCTGGCTCCTGCCTGTTCCCCGCCGCTGCGTCCCTGCGTCCCTGCCCCCTCCCGCCCCCATTCGCTCTCCCGCTCCCGCCCGGATCCCGCCCGGCTCCCGCCCGGCTCCTGCCTCCCAGCTGCCCCTCCCTCCCACCTCCCCCTCTTAATGGCGGTCGCTGCACGGCCCAGGTGAGAGACCCCTGACCTCTTTTGGCCGGAGCTCGCTCCCCTGTGCCGACAGCACCACCTTGCTGTGCCGCTCCTCCCCGACCCCTGCCCACGCGACTGATCGCGTGTTCGAGGCCCTCCTCCGCATCCCTGGTGTCCAGTGTACGCTGGTAAGTTTTACTAATCTCTGCACTGTGTCTCCTGTTTTCCACTGTTTCCACTGCTTACACCATTTTCCGACCTCTTCTCCTTTCCTTCTATCCTCCACTGCTAGTCTGTGCTTTGTATTGCCTGTTTCCACCACTTTTCTGACCTCTTCTCCTTCCTTCTGTCCTCCGCTGCTAGTCTGTGCTTTGTATTGCCTGTTTCCACCGCTTTTCTGACCTCTTCTCCTTCCTTTTGTCCTCCGCTGCTAGTCTGTGCTTTGAATTGCCTGTTTCCACCGCTTTTCTGACCTCTTCTCCTTCCTTCTGTCCTCCGCTGCTAGTCTGTGCTTTGTATTGACTGTTTCCACCACTCTCTCACTCCCGCCCGCCTCCCGCCTCCCAGCTGCCCCTCTTAATGGCGGTTGATGCGCAGCCGCGCAGTGGACGCGCCGGGGGCGCGCCAGAGGCAAGCCCGTCTGTGCCCAGCGCCAGTCCCCCTGGCCCAACCAGCCAAACCCCCCCAGACTACACTACCACCCCCACTATCTCCTCTCCCTTAACCCCGAAGCTCGCCCCAACTGCATTCAAACCAGCCCCACACACACACAAGGCCCCTTCTCCTGCCGCACCTGCCTATTCTCCTGCTCCACCTCCCACGCACCCCACACCAACACCAAACACAACAGCCCCCACACAACAACATCCGCACCCACCAACAAACCCGACAACCCGCACAAGCCCCGCGCCAATGCCACCTCTACCCACAGCAATACCACTAGCACCCCCGCAAACACTATCTCACATCACAACAACCACACCACATGCAACCATCTCAGCTGTCTGCTACTAAACACCCGGTCCCTACACAAACATGCCATAGAACTCTGGGACCTCATCACATCACACTCACCCAACATCGTCTTCCTCACAGAAACATGGACAAACCTCACATCCGAGCCAGACAGAACCACAGCCATCCCAGAGGGCTACAAACTTCAACGCAAAGACTGCCTTAACAAACCTGGAGGCGGCATCACCATCCTTCACAGAGACACCATCAAGGTCACCACCAACACCCTCAACAACGCAGAACACATGCACTTCCTCATCCACATCAACAACACCACCCCCATCAGAGGCACACTCATATACAGACCCCCAGGACCATGCCCCCCCTTCTGTGACACCATCGCTGACACCATCAGCACACACACTCTCACCTCCATAGACTACATACTCCTCGTCGACTTCAACTTCCACCTGGAAAACCCTCACGACCACAACTCCTCCTCCCTCCTGGACAACCTCACCAACCTGGGACTCAAACAACTGGTTAAAGCCCCCACCCACTCAGCTGGACACACACTCGATGCAATTTTCACCTGAAGCCAACACGTCACCTACACCCACACCACCAAACACCAATGGACAGGCCATCATTGCGTCCACTTCTCCTACAACAAACCACCCACACACCACCACCAACACACCAGCCCCTACCACATGTTGGACAAGATCCCCACGGAGCGCCTGAACTCCCAACTGACACAAACCCCCCCAACACCACCAACCCCAACGCCGCCGCACACAACCTAAACAAATGGATCACCACCTGTGCTGACGCTCTCACGCCCCTCAGAAAAAACATCACCACCCGCAATATCAAGAACGCCCCATGGTTCACCACTGAACTCCACGAGTCCAAACGCAAATGCCGCAAAGCAGAGAAAACTTGGAGACAAGAACCCTCCACCACAAACTTCTCCACCCTCAAAACCACCACACGCATCCACCACCAACTCATACGCACCACCAAAAGAGCACACTACAAGGAACGTATTGACAACAACTCCCAAAGCAGCCAATAACTCTTTACCATCATCAAAGAGCTCTCCAAACCCAAAGCCAGCAACCAAGACCCCACGCACACACAAACCCTCTGCAACTCCCTCTCAAATCATTTCCACTGCAAAATCCTGGACATACACAACAGCTTCATACCACACACACCCTCCACACACAACCTCCACCCACCCAACACAAACCCACCACACACACTCCCCAACCCACTCACCACCTGGGCCCCCACCACCGATGAAGAAACTGAAAAGACAATGAACTCCATTCACTCTGGCTCCCCTCCAACCCATGCCCTCACCGAATATACAACAAGGCCAGCCACACCATCGCCCCCAAACTCCGAGCCATAATCAACAGCTCATTCGAAACCGCCACATTCCCTGACCTCTGGAAACACACGGAAGTCACTGCGCTCCTAAAAAAAAACAAAGCCAACCCAGACGACTTCTCCAACTACCGCCCCATCTCCCTCTTTCCTTTCCCAGGCAAGGTCACGGAAAAACTAGTCAACTCCCGCCTATCCCACTTCCTCGAGGCAAACCACACACTCTACCCCTCCCAATCTGGGTTCCGCAAGAGCCACAGCACGGAAACCGATCTCATCGCATGCACCGACGAAATCAGATCCAGAGTCGACATGGGCGAGACTGTAGCACTCATACTCATGGACCTCTCCGCAGCCTTTGACACTGTCTGTCACCACACACCCCGTACACGACTTCACAATGCCGGGATCTGCCACAAAGCCCTGGATTGGCTCACCTCCTTGCTTACCGACAGAACCCAAAAAGTCTGTCTCCCACCCTTCCAATCCTCCGGGACCAAAATCACCTGCGGAGTCCCACAAGGCTCCTCCCTCAGCCCCACACTCTTTAACATCTACATGGCCCCACTATCCAACATCCTGAAACCCCACGGCATCACCATCCTCTCATACGCTGATGACACACAACTCATTTTCTCCCTCACCCGAAACCCCACCACCCCAAAACCAACCCACACACGGCACTCATTGACACCGCTGCCTGGATGACAGCCAACCACCTTAAACTCAACTCCAACAAAACCGAAATATTCATCTTTGGACCACACAAAAACACTTGGGACCCTGCTTGGTGGCCCACCACATTAGGCCCCACACCAACCCCCGCAAACCACGCCCGCAACCTCAGCGTCATCCTGGACCCCTCCCTCTCTATGGCCCAACAAATCAACGCCCTCCCCACACTCCGCACACTGAAGAAAACATTCAAATGGATCCCCACAGAGACCAGAAAGACGGTCACCCACGCACTCATCAGCAGCAGGCTTGACTATGGCAACGCCCTCTACGCCGGCACCACACTAAAACTCCAACGCAAACTACAGCGAATCCAGAACTCAGCAGCACGAATCATCCTCGACCTGCCCCGCCATAAACACATCTCACCACACCTCAAATCCATCCACTGGCTCCCCATAGACAAAAGGATCACCTTTAAGATCCTCATCCACGCACACAAATCCCTCCACAACACTGGCCCATCCTACCTCAACGAAAGAGTGACCTTCCACACTCCCACATGCCACCTCCGCTCCGCCGACCTCTCCCTCGCCACAGTTCCTCGCATCAAACACACCACCAATGGAGGCAGATCCTTCTTCTATCTGGCCCCCAAAGCCTGGAACTCCCTACCCACCCACCTTCGCAAGACCCAGGACCGCCTACTCTTCAGGGAGAACCTTAAAACCTGGCATTTCGAACAGTGATCTCCCCTCCCCTCCCTCACTTCCCCTCCCCAGCGCCTTGAGACCTTCACGGGTGAGTAGCGCGCTTTATAAGTCTCTTTGATTGATTGATTGATTGATTGACCATGGCAGACACAGCCATAGGCTAACGTTGTTGTCTGTGGCGGTCCTGGCCCAATAGCTGTGTTTGCTGGTAGTGATAACCGAGTACATGGCAGACGTGACCTCCATGTTGTGCAGACTCACTCACTTGACTCCTGACACTGCTGCTAGCAACACCACCATGACCTGAGCAGCTGTGTGCCACCTCTGGGTGCAATCATGCTACCTCCAGCAGGTGATAGGGCCCCTGCCTCTCTCCAGAGGAGCTGAAGAGCCTAGTTGATGATGTCCTACTCCTGTATGAACAGTTCTCTGGCTCACCAGAGGAGCAGGTAAGAATCTTACAGTCAAAATTGATGCTGTTCAACATCATGCTTTTCCTCCTGACAGGCTACAATGTGCCCCTGTGTGCCACTTAGACTTCCTGAGTGCCTGTTGTTTCAGTCTGTGTGGCATCAATGGGATGTGCATGGTGCAGGTATTGGTGGCCAGTAAGATATGTTAAGTTCAGTCACATTGTTTTGTGGGGGATGTTTTGTGCCCCTTGAACCTCCTTGTGTTGGAGGCACATAACTAGTTAATGAGACTTTACTGCCATCCACCGACATCTTTTTTAGGATGTTTGTAAATGTTAGACAACATGTATGTGCATGACAGCATGAGCTGTGTACACATTTTGTTTGAGTCATTTGAGGATCTTATAAGCAATGTGTATAGTACCACAGATCTTTCACCCCACATATGGCCTTGCCAAACTGAGGTCTGGAAGTCATGTCATGACTCACTCTGCCCTTCAGGTTGCACACACACCACAGGACAAATTGCTGATGGCCTCATGATGTACTATCATGCATGGAAGTGAGGGGAATGAACTGTCATGTAGGTTCTGCGTGCTCAGCCTGCAGAGACCAGGGCCTCTCAAATGTAGCTCCCAGTGTGGGACATACCCAGGCTGGTGTAGAGTCACTGTGGCTATGCAACTGTGGATCTGTACCAACTCCCTGTACCCCAGCATATCCTGTGGTATGGCCATTATGAGGCTCTAGTGGCACAACTTGCCCTGAATGTCTCAGTCTATTGACAAGATTAGGAATGGGTACTGAGGTTAATACCTGAACTAGTCCATATGAGCATTTAGCATCATTGTCAATTTGTGTTTTTGACTCATGGCTCGTCCCTTAATCCTGTAGCTCTGTTGCCACCTTCACAGAAGTCATATTTGTCCTCTATAAGGTAATTGCAGCGATGACAATCCCACAGTCCAGACAGTATGTTGATTCCTGGGAGGCCATGACATGTGATTCAAAGCTTGGTCACATAGCAGAAATTGTACAATTCATACCTTTGTATGTTGGATGCCATCTCTGTAGGATAGACACATATGTCTAAATGAGTGTTCCATGGTACCACCGTCAACAACCCAGAAATGGTACAAGTCTGCATTTGGTAGGCCACATGTCCACACATGTTATGTGCCCACCATGCCAGACCCTTTATTGTAACACAAGTGTAATGGTGAAGTCTGTACTATGGCAGTTGCTTACAGGGATTGTATGCAGTGGGTCAGTCTCACAGAGTGTGAATGTGTTGGTCCAGTCAGGCCTCAGGAGTTTACACTTCAGAAGCCACATAAGTGCGTAGTGTTTCATTGTGACTCATATCACAGTACATGTTGCTGGAGCATGGGCTACCTGATATGAGTAGGATTGCTTAGTCATTGTAGGCCAAGAGCAGGGTAGTGTGTTAGTCTGCAGATGGATACAAAAGTGTGTAGTCATGTCCCGGTACGTATTAGCTTGTGAGTTTTACTCTTGTGGTCTGTTAACTAATTAAACATTTCCAGCTTGGATTTTCTGACTTGTGTGTGACTCAACCATTTCTTGTGATTGTGAGATCTTGATTTGTCTCTTGCATCCGTGGAGGTCAAAGCCCATCTGAAGAAGGAGATGTGGAGAGCTATCGCCTGGAAGCTGTGAATCCTGGGGGTCCACAACCAGTGGAGTGCCTACTGTCACAAGAGGTGAGAGGACATGAGACGCTGGACCTGGAAGATCGTGGAGGTCCAGCTAGGGCTGCCTCTCAACATGGGTGGCGCGCATGTCGGACCATGACCCCCCTAATGTCACACATTCTGGCAGTGGCGTACCCAGATGTTGATGGGCACTTGAGGGGAGCACACCAGCTACAAGGGGGTGAGTACAGGGCATATTCCTGCCTTTAACATTGCCATGTTAATGTTTTTTGTTCTGACATGTACCCCTGAAGATTAGAGGTGTGTCATGTGTGACACAGTAGATGAGTCCCTGTTTGTGTAGTTATATAATGAGTTGCATAATGATGTGCCTTGCCTATTGGCCCAGGGACCTAGGATACAACTGTGTACAATCCACAAACAATTTGTTCTCCATGTTCAATAGAGTACTGTTTGTTGTTGTTGTAGTGGTTGTAGATTCTATGCAAAAGACCAGTGCTCCTCAGTATTATAGGCAAAAGTAAAGGAAGTGATGGATCACTGCCCTCAACCATTGTCTGCTTAAATTAGTACACTGGCATCTGCCACCCAGAGGCTACTTGTCTACAGAGTGTGATGGATGCTGGTACCTCACTACTGTCCGTAATGTGAAAATGGCATTATACATGTGACAAAGCATGCATTGTTCTTTGCCTGTAGCTACAGATCGATACTTTCCCTTGGAAAGGGGGAATGTCCATGGACATTATTTGTGTGCCATCACTGTTGGCAACATTCCTTGTGCATACATGTTAGCATGCGTCCCTTTCTCTTTTGACAAAATGTGTACACTGCTATTTCATGCATGGTCTACCTCTGTTCATGGGATGATTCCTGTATTCCTTCACATATGTGTGTATGCCAACCTGTATTTGAAATTGGACTTTTGCCATGGGAGTACATTTCATGTGGTGCCACAGACAGGAGTGTGTCAATATTGGTTGTTGGCTGACACACCATCAATCATCATTGCATGTAATATGGCATGTACAACTGCAGTAGGAATGAGGGACAAGGCATGTATGAATATATTTTCTAGCCACAATGTTCATTTCCAAGCCATTGATGTGGTATCATGTTGCAAAGTGCACTGCACATGTGTAATGGGGAAGGTTTTTTAACTGACTGTTGGCATGCATCATGGAATTTCTTGCAGTTATGTTGAAATCACGTGTTTGGGTATAACCATTCATCCAGAGACATCAAGGTTTGCAGGACCAAAGCAGAGACAGTGATGTAGCTTCTCATTAGGCAACACGTTTAGGGCCTTTCAAATCTTTATGTCTCTCCAACATACAAAGGACTAATGGCTTTTACTGATACAATCAGAGTATGTAATTGTAGGGGGTGCTAGACATTAGTGGTGATTTCCCTGGGACATGCTGATTCATTGTGTGGATTTTAGAGATATATCTCCTTCACAATTTGCACATGAGGTCTGTAGAGTACATTTCCATACCTAATGTGTGGTCTATCAGAGCAACATTGGTATTACCTCCATGACTCCATTTGACAAATTTCACTCGATGAAGAGGGCATTGTGGATCTGTTTCCAGTGTGTCATGAGTATTTCCATGTGACCTTCCCCATGCTATTGTACTGTACTGACAGCAGCATGGCATGTTCTGAGACAATCATTTCTTATTGTTGTGTTATTGTGTATATGACAAATGGATGACTGCATTACCTTGTGGGGAATCTGTGGGAATGAAGTTGGCATTGTCCTACTATTGAATGACAACAGGTAAGTGATGTATGCTCCATGAGGCAAAGCATTTAAGGTAATTTGGACTCCTACTTCTTCAGTGGTTACTGTGATTGCACAACTTCTGCCATGGAATTGTAGTTGCCCGAGATCCTGATGTTCCAGTGAACAGCTGTTGACAGTTCAGATGGCATGCATGCCTAATGTATGGTACATGTAGGGGCCACTTAGGTGAAGTTTGTTACTGGGGCCTACTTGACATCATGGTAATGTTTGCTAATCACAGCTGCAGTTCAAGTGTAATAAGGACCATGTGGTGATACTTTTCCTCTTTGTGTTTGCAGAGTCATCCCAGACAAGGGAAGGACACAGGGTGGAAACACTTGGGGAAGCATCTGGCCATGATACTTCCAGTCATGACACCACCAACACGGAGAGATTCAGTGGCCTGGAGGGTGAGGGGAGTGCCATAGAGGACACAGTATCAACCTTGTCATCTTCAGATTCTACCTCAGGTGGCCAATTCCTAGTGGTTGTGTACCCATTAGGACATGCTCTTGTACCATCCTTGTCCACTGCCCCCAGTCCTATCCCCACTCTCCCTGTTAATTTCCATCAAGAGGGTGGGCATCTCCTTTGTCCCAGGCACCACAGCCCTAGCCCCTGTTACCCCTGCTGCCCTGTGTGAGGAGGCCATTGACTTCCTGATGAGTATCTCTGTGGGGCAGACTGCCATTGTGAATGCCATCCATGGGTTGTCCTGCCAACTTCAGCAGACCAATGCTTTACTGGAAGGCAATCGTAGGTCCACAGGCACCACCACAACAGGCAGAGACACACCCACCATACCCACAGACACCACCCCAAGAGACACACAGATATCCAGCACACCCACCAGACCTGCAGTCACCACCCGAACGGACACACAGACATCCACCACATCCACCATACCTGCAGACATAACCTCAACAGACACAGAGACATCTACCACTACAAGCATACCTGCAGACACCACCCCAACAGACACACACACATTCACCACTCACACATCACCCAGCACCTCTACCTCCCAGCCCCCAAGACATGCAAACACCCACACTCACTCATGCAACAGACACCACTCAAACATAAGCATACCTCATACACACACACCCAAGACATACACATCAACGCACTAGACAACCACTCCCTGAACCTCCAAATCCCCACTCCCTTTTGACGATTTTCTCCCTGTTCCTAAAGAAAGTTGTTTTAAACTTACCCTTTCCCCTGTTCTCTCCACCCCATCTGAAACCGAAGAGGCCCCAATCCACATCCCAACCCATCCCTTCCACCTACAAGTCCTCCCCTGTCACACCTGCCCCCTGCAAGCACCCATATTCCTTTCTCCCTAAGAGGAAGCCCACCCCTCCAAAGAAACAGTATACCTCTCCCAAATCCACCTATCCAAAATCTGACCCACCCCTCCCCCTCTGATGATCCCTGAATAGCCTGCCTGTCCACTTGATATCCCTTCCTGTGGAGGTTTCCTGGCAGTAATAGGAGTCAAGTGCGGACATAGTACTGTTCAGTGAAAGCCTGATGGACTGGCCAATGGTCTTGGACATTTTGCATTTGCTATAAAAATAAAACCAAACAGTTGGTCTTTTTGGTGTATACATTTGGCCTGCAATTCTTTGTCTTCCCTTATGTTGTTCCTGGGTAATTTGAGTTGTCTGCATACAGTTCTGCGTGTTTCAGCCTGCTTGCGGATCCATTCACTGTTATTTCAAAATCCGACTTTGTTGGCAGTGCTGGTGTCACCCAGGTCTTAGGTAGATGTTGACTGTATGGATATGTGTTTGTTAATGCAATTGTGGTGTCATTACATTGTGTTTTGTTTGGTATGGTGTGTATTTCATCTTGTGTGTTCCAATATCAGCATGTATGGTGTTAGATTTGTCCCCCTCTTATGGATTATAGATTCATCTCATGTGGGCAGCTTGAGGTTTATTTGTCCAGACATGGAGGGTGTTCAATTGTGCTACCTTTGTTTGCATTTGACTGTACATGTGTCCTTTTAGCTGTGTGTACCTTGCAGCTACTTCACCTAAATGTATGGCCCATGCAGTTGCAGTTGTATGTACTTTCTTTACGACTTGCACTTCCACATTCTGCAGATGAGCATGTCACTTGGCTCTACTATTGTTTGTCCATGAGATACATGCAAGGCCAGTTCCTGTGTAAATGTTGATTTAGTAGCATGTGCAAGGTGTGATGTGTCCCAATGTATCATCCTTCCTTGAGTGCTCCTGATGTCCCATCCCTATTGTGCAGGTATTGTTTGCATAGTGAGCTTTGTATATTCATCTCTCAGTCTATTGTGCATCCCATTGACTTTCCATTGTGTTGCAATGTGGGTAATGTGTGGGTCCATTGCAGGGTTGCTTAATGGAAGTGGTGTTTCTGTTCCATGGTGCATCCATATATATGTGTGTTGTAACTGATGACAGTCCATGGCATGAATGCAATGTGAGGGTGTCAGTTGTATTGGTAAATGTAATGTTGCTGTGTTGGTGTGACACAATGTTGTGTACACCTATGTTATCTACTGTCCCTGTGCCTAAAATTTGCGGATGTGTGTTTTTGTGTAGTGTTGCAGTGCAGTGTGAGTGGCCTGCCCAAAGGGGACATTTCGTAGCTGTGAATATGTCATTCTTTATGAATGACTCCGACTGTGTACTCAATGGCAATTGTCCTTGGGCCACGTACTGTGACCCCAAAATCATCTGGTTGATGGCACGATGATCAGTTGTTGAGCTTAATGACACAGGTAGTTGTGTGTATTTATGGTTGGTTGCACCCATGGCGGCATGGATTTTGGGCTCCATCAATAAGCAACAGCAGCGACAGGACATGTGTGATGGGCTCAATGGCGACACTTGATGTGTAAGGCTGCCTGCAGGTGATTTGTCACCTTTATACTCTCCATTTCCACCTGCTGATACATGGACCACTACAGTCACATTGGCGGTGTGCAACCTCATAATGTGTCCGGTGGCAGCACAGGCTCTGCAGGCCTGTTAGTGCTGCCTTGTGATGGAGCCCAAAATCAATGATGCCTTGGATGTGACCAACCATAAGTACACACACCTTCCTGTGCTTTATTGGATTTGTGATATAACGCATAAAACACACCCTCAGTCTCACAAACTCACATCCCTACCATACAAAATCTTTCAACTACCTCTGCCTACTCCAAGTATTGCCCTTTCCACCTCTCACAACTGTTTCTTCAATACTCTGTCATACCACTTTACCAAACAGCCATCCTCCTCTTACAGAAAACCTCTTTCAACACTCCCATCCACTAATAAGACAGAATCTTCCCCATACTCAGGCTATAATTATCTTGCAAACCCCTGTTTACCCACTGTCACACTACACACTGACTCTCCTTTCACACCCAGGTCACTCACACACCTCTCAGTCATTTCTGAATTCACAGCCATAAAACATAAGCCTCATGGCACACCACCAACCCTGATCCATACACATTCCAACATCAAAATAGGCAAAAAGCAATTGCACAACTCTCGTTATAAGCTTGTATTGCGTTATCTATTACACAACAAGCCTACCTTTCAGACACAACTCCAAACACGTGCAGACCCCAGAAAATGTTCTATCATCCCTCCGCGGGAAGATAGTGACACCACCAAACACATCACACCACTCTCACAACCTCCATAAAACATGGTTCAAACTGCCTATTAATAAATTTTCATAACATTTAAAAAAACAAGTACCACATATTCAACCTATTGATAGACGCATAACCCGTCTTACTTTTCATAACCAAATCATGGCTTAGGGAAGACATGGCACCGTATTGCATGAAGCGGTTCCACTAGGGTATCAAACTATGCAACAAAATTGCAGAGGCAAAAGAGGATGTGCTTTAGCCCTCATATTTAAAGAAACAAAAAACTCAACAAAGTTAAGAATGTTTCTTTACAAAGTTGTAAGGCACTCCTAGTAAGATGTAATCCTGCCCCAACCTTTTCACGTAACTTTCTCCATCTCTATAGACCACCACATAGCAATTCAATATTCCCAGATATTTTCCGAGACACAATCTCTAAACTTGTTACACTATACACAAACCAATGCATCCCTGGAGACATCAACCTGTGGTTTGACAAACCTAAAATGCCATACCCCAGAACCACCCTCACTGGCCTAAACACACAAAACCTACACTCCCAATCCCATGCACATTGCAGGACAAACATTAGATCTCAACTTCGCAAACCTAGACTTAGGGCCTGATTACGAGTTTGGCGGTCAGACTGTCAGACCGCCATGTTGGCAGTCTCAAAAAGACCGATGTGCTGGGGGTCCCCAGACTTCGGTATTTAAATTCATACAGGCAGGACCGGTGTCCGACAAGCAAAACAGGCAGACTGCCAGTGGCACAGTGGCACAGTGGCTTGGATTTACTCCAACCTCTAGTGCCATCGTGCCTGGGCCAACCACCGAGCACAGTCGCTGTGGTGGTCTCCTCATGGCAGTCAGCCGACGGCGGCTGAACACTAGGGTCCGCGGTCAGAAAAGTAACAGACAAGTGCACATTGGATGAATTAAAAAACAGCACAGCTGACACACATTAGCCAAATGGACACACCTGTAAAGGACACTATAAATCACACTGTTAGACTTTTGAATTTATGCAGGGTCATCCCCAATCTTTTTGCTTCCTGTCTCCTATTTTTGTTCTGACCTGTTGCTGTTGGCTTTTGAACTCTGAGCACTTTACCACTGCTAACCAGTGCTAAAGTGCATATGCTCTCTGTATAAGTTGTATGGTTAATTGGTTTATCCATGATTGGCATATTTGATTTACTGGTAAGTCTCTAGTAAAGTGCACTAGAGGTGCCCAGGGCCTGTAAATCAAATGCTACTAGTGGGCCTGCAACACTGATTGTGCCACCCACCTAAGTAGCTCTGTAATCATGTCTTAGACCTGCCCCTGCAGTGTCAGTGTGTGCAGTTTTAAACTGTAAATTAGACTTCGCAAGTGTACCCACTTGCCAGGCCCAAACCTCCCCTTTTCCTACATGAAGGGCACCCCTGAGGTAGGTCCTAGGTAGCCCCAAGGGCAGGGTTCAGTGTATGGGTATGGTAGGACATATAGTAATATGTTTTATATGTCCTGACAGTGAAATACTGCTAAATTTATTTTTCACTGTTGCAAGGCCTGTCCCTCTCATAGGTTAACATTGGGGCTACCTTCAAATATGATTAAAGTGTAGATTCCATTTGGGAGTGGAAGGACATGTGGAGTTTGGGGTCTCTGAGCTGGCAATGTAAAAATACATCTTTTAGTAAAGTTGATTTTAAGATTGTGGCCCTCATTACGACCCTGGCGGTATAGAACCGCCAGGGCCGCGGCACGCGGGAGCACCGCCGACAAGCCGGCGGTGCCCCGCGGGGCATTCTGACCGCGGCGGCTTAGCCGCGGTCAGAGAAGGGAAACCGGCGGTCTCCCGCCGGTTTCCCGCTGCCCCCAAGGAATCCTCCAAGCCGGCGCAGCTTGCTGCGCCGGCTTGGGGATTCCGACTCCCCCTCCCGCCATCCAGTTCCTGGCGGTTCTCCCGCCGGGAACCGGATAGCGGGAGGGGGAGTCGCTGGGCCCCTGGGGGCCCCTGCAGTGCCCATGCCAACGGCATGGGCACTGCAGGGGCCCCCGTAAGAGGGCCCCAAAATGTATTTCACTGTCTGCATAGCAGACAGTGAAATACGCGACGGGTGCAGTAGCACCCGTCGCACCTTCCCACTCCGCCGGCTCGATTACGAGCCGGCTTCATGGTGGGAAGGTTGTTTTCCCCTGGGCTGGCGGGCGGCCTTTCGGTGGCCGCCCGCCAGCCCAGGGGAAAACTCTGAATACCCGCCGCGGTCTTCCGACCGCGGTGCGATATTCACGACGCGCAACTTTGGCGAGCGGCCTCCGCCGCCCGCCAAAGTTGTAATGAGGGCCTGTGTGTTTGAAAATGCCACGTTGAGAACGTGAGCATTTTCTTGGTTATACCATTTCTGTGACTCTGCTTGTTTGTGGATTCCCTGTCTGGGTCAGTTTGACAGCTGGGCTGGTTGCACCTTACACTAGACAGTGACACAAAGGGAGATGGGGTGTAGTCTGCATTTCCTGATGAGCCATCTGTGCTAGGAGAGAGGGTAGGAATGGTCACTCACACCTGAAAGGGCTGTGCCTACCCTCACAAAATGCAGTCTCCAACCCCTTGGTGAGTGTCTGTGGCCTGGGTTGGGCAAGGCAGGATTTCACATTCAAGGGTGACTTTGCTTTGAAGTAGGCCTACGTCAAAGGAGAAATTGGGTATAAGAAGGGCACCCAAAACCACAGACGTTGGAACACTTCTAGAAACCAAGAGGATCCTCTGCTTGGAGAAGAGCTGAAGAGCTAAGGAAGATGAGCTGCCCTGCCTGTGACTGTGCTTTGTGGAGCTATCCTGCAGTTGCTGCTTCTGCCAGAGTAAGAGGGCAAAGACTGGAATTGTGTGCCTTCCATCTTGTGAAGAACTCCAAGGGCTTGATTTAGAGCTTGCCTTCTATTGTTTGAAGTCTCAAGGACAGCAAAGACTTCTCTCTGCCAGCACCTGGAGTCTCTGGAGAGACTTCTACTCTGCCAAGTGGTACCCATCCAGTTCCTGGGAGCCTGAAAGGAGAAGCTGGCAGCCTAAGAGGAAGAAATCCGCGCACAGAACAGCGTGCGGGGAAAAGATCGAAGCAACTCCGATCTGCTGCTGAAAAATCGATGAGCCACCCGCTTTGTGGCTGAAAATTGACACTCGCCTGCAACGCAACCTGAAGACCGACGCACGGAGCTGGAGAAACGACGTGCAGCATTGCTGACGGAGGCTGGTGAGATCGCAACCTGCGCTGCATGGCTTTCGGATCATCGTGTGGCTGGAATTCCAACATAAACACCACTGGGAGTGTAAAAACAATGCAAGGCCTGCCCGAACCCGAGTGTGCCGACCGGATCGATACATCACTCTCCTGCGGAGAGAAGAAACGATGCGCCCGACCCGACGTAAGGAGAAACAGGGCAAGGTCTCGCTCCTGAGTGAAATCGATGCATCGCAAGCCCTTTTTGACGCACAGTCGCCCGTGCAGGGTTATTTTTGATGCACTCAAGGTACATTTTCATGCTAACAGCGTTAGTGTGTGTTTAAAACTACATGAAGACTCTTTTTGCTTTTTTAATTGATAACTCGACTTGTGTATTGTGGATTTTTTTTCGTTTTGGTCTTGTTTTTTCTAAACCAGTGTTGTGTAATTTTGTAGTGTTTTCATTAAGTTAGTGTGTGTTGGTGCAAATACTTTTCACCTAGCACTCTGAAGTTCAGCCTACTGCTCGTGCCGAGCTACCAAGGAGGTAAGCAGGGGTTAGCTGAGGGTGATTCTCCTTTACCCTGACTAGAGTGAGGGTCCTTGCATGGACAGGGGGTAACCTGACTGCCAACCAAAGACCCCCTTTCTAACACACACACCTTCACAGACCACAATCCTTTGCATTTCCACTGTAACACAGCAAGACAGACCACACAGCATTTCATCCATGTTTTTTATAAGGCAGCCCTTTTTTCCCTATCCCATTTTACACCTTTCATACATACCGTCTATCTTGTCCTCATATTTACTTGTCTTGTTTAGTTAGTCACTGTCATCCCCTTTAATTTCCATTCATGTCACAGCCCAAAAACCCACCACTTCCAGAGGATGATTTGAGAGTCAGGGTGGATAAATTCATTAGAGTAGAGCCACGATTGTTTGGAGCCCAAGTCCAGCACACTGCTCTCAGTGGGAAATAGTGGATAGACTGAAGGCTGTAGACACCACCCTGTTCACAAAGGAGGACATTAGGAAGAGGTGGAAAGACCTCAGGGGCAAGGTCAATTCACTTGGCTCCAGGCAGCACCTGGAGGCCAAGAGGACTGGTGGTGGTCCTCTCAGTGCCCCATTAAGACTTTTTCAAAGGGATGCGAAGGTCTTGGCCATGGTGCATCTTGAGGGCTTGCCAAGAATACCTTGGGAAGTGGAGTCTGGTAAATCACACCACAACACAACACTGTCACTAACCTGCAATGTCATGCATGCTCGCAACTCAGCTTTTGCCACTGTCTTGTTCATGTACCTCACCAACATTCAATACCCAGAGTATCTTAGATTTAACACTGTCAATCTGTATAATTGGATCCAACATCACAGTTACCATGGCCCATCACATGCCATATGTCCAAACGGTGCCTGGAAATCTCACAATAACAAAGAAACATTCCAGGATTCATGGCATGTCCCAACATGTAAACATGTGGGGAAACCTAAATGCACCCTGCATACAGATATGTAATACCAAATGTTTGCCATGTTTTGGGGAGTAGAGAGAGTTAGATGGCTGCAACTCCCTGGAGGCCCTGATCCAGTAAATCCAAACACAAGCCCACTGTTCACTTATCCAAATACCCTTGTTTGTAAACTCTCAATTGAAGTTTACTCACCTGAGAGGACACCATTTCTTTAGCGTGCATAGTACAGGGAGTGACTGGACTGTAACTCCCAGGAGGCACTCCTTCAGTAACTTCAAACACCTGCCAGTGTTTACTTGTTAAAAACCCTTGTTTATGAACTCTCAACAGGAGTCTACTAACCTGGGGGCTACCATGTGTATAGTGTGTGTAGTAGAGGGAGTGATTGAACCACAACTCCAGGAGGCACTGTTTCAGTAACTCCAAGCACCAGCCTAGTGTTCACTTGCCCAAATACCCTTGTTTGTGAAATCTCAATTGAATTGTACTCATCTGGGAGAATGCCATTTGTCATGTGTTTGTAGTGTAGAGAGTGACCTAACTGCATAGCAGAATAGACCCTCTTCCAGTAACTTGAAACACCAGCCCAGTAGTGACAAGTCTAAATACCGTTGTTTGTGAACTTTCAATTGAAGTGTGCTCACCTAGGAGGATACCATTTGTCAAGTGTGTGTAGTATAGAGAGTGATCCTAGTGCAAGGCACAATAGGCCCAGTTCCAGTAACTCCAAACACCAGCCTAGTGGTGACTTGTCCAAATACCCTTGTTAGTGAACTCTTAATTGAAGTGTACTCACCTGGGAGGATACCATTTGTATAGTGTGTGTAGTAGAGGGAGTGACCGGACTGCAACTTCCAGGAAGCCCTGTCTCTCTAACTCCAAACATGGGCCCAGTGTTCACTTGTCCATCCAAATACCCTTGTTTGTGAACTCGCAATTGAAGTTTACTCACATGGGGGGATACCATGTGCATAATGTGTGTAGTAGAGGGAGTGACAAGACTGCAACTTCCAGGAGGCCCTGTGTCCCTAACTCTAAACACCAGCCCAGTGTTTCCATGTCCAAATACCCCTGTTTGTGAACTCTCAATTTAGGTTTATTCACCTGGGAGTGATCACTATACAGATCATGCTCAACTCAGAGATGTGTCTGTCTACCTACTTCCATCTTGACTTGCTAAACAAAGATGAAACCATTGAGGACATGTAGGACACCTTACCTAGTCTGTACAACAAGTATTCCTAAGGCTTCAAGATGCATCACCAGATTGGTATTGGGAACAGACACATTGACACAGCACTGTGCGTGTGATGACTCCCGTCATATTTACAACAAAGTCTTGGGTTTGCCTGCATCCCAATCAACTAGGTCTCCAAATGGTCAAAGTGATATTTTGCCTCTCCACTGTGTTGGCTGCATTGAGGGCAAAATGTAATTTTCAGGCCATCTTCCAAAGTGCAACTGTTCTGCACATCTCATCAGCTGCTTGAGTCAAATTAGGTTGGCAGCCTTCACACGTCATGTCAAATCACCAAATACCATGGTTACTTGACACAATTGGATTACCTACAATTTAACTTTGTCCAAGGTCCCTGTTTACTGTAACACAAAACCTTTGGAGGCAGATGTCACAATTCAACCAGTAACAATGTATTTTATTCATCAACAGGTGGATCTGCTGATGGGCACATAGATGGCAGACTACCATTATGCCCCTAGATGAAGCCCTCAGTGACGACAACACTCCTGGACTTGTGGAAGTGGAAGACGGCTCTGACCTACCTGGGAAACCTGGTCAGATGGCAACAGTGTGTCGCACTGTGCCCACAACATCACCTCCCAGCCCTGTTTCTTCAACATCACAGGAAACCACTTGCACCCTAACCTGTGTACCTAGCACAGTTCCCACCATCATGTGCCCTCAGTTCTGGATCCCGAGGTGTAACTCAACATTTCAGTTAATGAAGATCCAGGAACAAGTTGGAGAGGGCACCCTGTGCCAAGGGATGGATGCTGTGGGTCAACAGGGTGAGGCCACTGGGGCTGCTCTCGACCAGGGCACCATCAGCCACATCTTGGGGGTCTATCAGGAGCTCCAAGGAGTGATGGGCCATGTGTTGACCAAACTTCGGGAAATTAAGCAGCTACAGAAGGTCATGCAAAGGGACATGCATGAACAGATGGAGGCCCACAATTCCAACATGGCCTCCTTAACAGGGGCATTGAGGGACATACACACAACCCTGAGCAGGGCTTTCCAGACCTAATTTTCCTCTTCCTGTGGCTTATCAACAGCAGGCCCATCACCATTGGTGGGAGCCACAGGAAGGGAGGCCTTGCCAGAGCAACAACCAGCCAAAGACTTCTCTGCCTCTGTAGCAGCTGATCCTTTCTCTGCAAGCAGGGACGTTCAGTAAAGAATCCAGGAGTTTAAGATGGAAAGACACCCACCACTGCCAGCAATAACCCTCTTAATTAAGGTCCTCCTTTGTGTATTACACATTCATTTTGTGGGCTGATCCTGAACCACCTTCCATTTCCAATGGAACGAGTACTCTAGACCTTGGACTTTCAATGGTGTGGCATCTACTCCAATGATTTCATTCACCATGACTGACCTTGTCACATATTGTTTTTTGGTTGATTTATGTCAAATATATTTTCCGTTAGTCCTAGATTCACAATAAAACCACCCATCACTGACTCATTATCTGCTTATTTTGCTTTCATATTTAGCCATGTCGATGTGTCAAACCATGTGAACCATTTATATGACGATGATCCAGCGTACATTTTCAAGATGAGATATGTTGCATGTACAAAGGTTCCACAACAAGATTACATCCATCCCACAAAAACATATACATAAAAGTGTCTGGTAAAACTAAGAAATATATTACAGTGTTCCGCATCCACAGAGGCTGTCAATATATCTGAACTATTGGAAATCAGAAATGATTGACTCATACTGAGTAAATGAACATGTTTACAGGTACAAACCTCCAGGCCATGTAAGGAAGGTTTTTTTTTAGATATTGTCCTGTAGAACAGACAAACATTGAAGTGGTTGATGTCACCAGCTCAAGCCTTAACACATACCACACCATAGTAATCCAACATCTCATAATCCAAGATTCAGACAAATGGCGGTACAGCTGTTCCTGATTGCAGGGCCATTAAATTCCAATGCTCATGCATGTGGTGTTATGACACAAATATATGTTGGTGTTTTGGCACAGGCATTGTGGATTACAATGATGAAACACATCTACAGGTGAAAACAGATCATACAAAAAGTGTATAGCCAATGTAAATGGAAACTGACTTGATCATGAGGTAGGACTACATATTTTACTACATATTTTATTACCACATGATTGCACATGTGATGCATCAAGCCCACCACTGAAACAAAACAAGTTCAATGGGCACTTCTGAGCTTACAGGCAAACTCTGTGCAAGCTGTCTTGGCACAGGTCTCACACAACCAAACTCTGTGACCTACATTATCTGGAACAATCCATGTCCACCTTTTATGACAGAACAGCATCACATACCTGCCAATGTCACAACTCTGAAATGCCCACATGAAGATGTTATTGTGAAGGTACCTGTAGAAAGAACAAAACAAGTATAGGCTTGAAACCATGCATATGACACAAGTCCCATAGCAAGCATCTTGAAAACAAAGTACATTGCAATAATTCTGACACAAACAAAGGAACATCATCAAGGTGGGGATGTGTCTGAAGCCTTTGGCTGATTTTTGCAGAGAATCAGTTCCCTAGCTGTTTCAAAAACACTTAATTCCACACATTCTCACAACTACAGTCCAGTGTAAAGTCACAGTCATGACATCACATGGCATACACTCATGAGACGTAGCTGTGAATGAGATATTCTCGCAAGTCAGCACCTTCCTCTTCACCACTGCCATCTCCATTTGGCATTTCAGGATTCTCAACTAGTGGCACTGCAAGCTCCCCCCTCCTCCAGGATGTACAGGGTATTCCTCCGCACAGCAAAGCTGTGGAGCATGCCACAGTGAACTGACAAACTTTCCTGGGTAAGTAGATGAGGGCTCCACCAGTCCTGTCCAGACAGCGAAATCTGGCCTTCAGGACCCCAAAAACCAACTCCACTGCCTGCCATGTTCTTCCATGTGCCTCACTTAAGCGGGCTTCCACTGGTGTAGTTCGGTTCCTTAGTGATGTCAAAAACCAAGGACAGTTTGGATATGTGGATTCTCCTGTTAAGGAATGGGACATAGGTGCAACAATGAGTGACTCACTTCATGATTGTAGCACCTGACATTCCTCACACATGATCAGGAAAGATGTCACTTACCAACCAGCCAGGCCCTCTCTGGTTGCAGTTGTGACATCAGCTGGGGTATGGTGCTGTTCCGCATTATAAAGGAATTATGGTCTGATCCAGGAAAAAATAGGCACAAACATTTGAGATATAGAGATCTGCCAAACAGACAACTCACACGCTGATGGAATGGAAGTTGTGATAGACTTGTTCAGTGGGCCTGTGGGGGGCACCAAGCCAAATTGTGTGCCACCAATTGCCCCACCACAGCACTGGCCACATCCTCACTTTTGCGGAACCTGATATAGCTTTCAATGTGTTTATATTATTGCTAATAGGAAATCTTTCAACACCAGACTGACCAAAGGTTGAGACATACCACCAGATTGGGCCACTGTATGTTTAAAGGACCCTGTGGCCAGTAAGTGCAATACTGACATGACTTGAACAATGGGTGGGAGATAGAGTAATGATTACTGTTAGATGGCATCAAATCTGGCTCCAACTCTCGGCATAAATCCACAATTGTTTGCCAATTCACATGGTGGAGCTGGATGATGTGGTGTTTCTCCATGTTCTGAAGGTCTGGCAATGGACAGTAGACAGGAGGTTGTCACATCCTCCCTATCCCCGTGTATCTATGTGTGAAAAGACATAGGTGGTCATTACAACCCTGGCGGACGGTGTTAAAGCGGCGGTAAGACCGCCAACAGGCCGGCGGTAAATATTTTGCAATTATGACCATGGCGGAAACCGCCAACAAAGACAGCCACTTTAACACTCCGACTGCCACAGCGGTACAAACAAACAGCTTGGCGGTCACCGCCAACAGACAGGCAGGAAACAGTGTACCGCCCACTATTATGACAGGCCAATCTGCCACCTTTTCCGGGGCGAACTCACTGCGGATAAAAACACAACGGAAACAGGAATTTCGATAGGGAAAGCGCTCACCTCTTCACACCCCACGAGGAACGAGGACACCATGGACCCGGAACTCCAAATTCTACCTGCCATAGTCTTCCTGCTCCTCTACCAGGTGCACGAACACCGGCGGCACAAAACCACGGTGATTACTGCACCTACGACACAGGGCAGGGGGAGGGAAAAAAGAGTGACACACACACGCAACACGCAACACCCCCAGCCCCACCCACTACAACACACACTAATGCATATTAATACATCACAGTTAAACCCCGCAACCCCCGCGGAAGAATGCAAAGACAATAGAAAATGAGTGTAACCATTGAAATATATGAAAATCAAGTAGGCAAATATATATATATATACACAATTTACAAAATATATACCAAGCATAGTAGTCCAGGTACTGCTCCAATTAAGTCAGTGGAACACTGGGCCCACACGGTATGGGCGAGGCCCACACAAGATCCCCGATCCCGACGGAGAGAACACTGCAGGGGCCTCAGACAGCAACTAAACAGGCACTTCAGGGGGAGGGAAAGGGGGGGCACCTCAGCTCAAATCCACGAGGGGGCCACATGCCCACTGTTACATCCTGGGGAGTGCAAACACAGTCTGTCAAGTCTCTACAGTGGGTGGCATGCCCACTGTTCAATCCTGGGGAGTACAAAGCTACAGTCTCTCAAGTCTCTACAGTGGGTGGGTTGCCCACTGCTATATCCTGGGGAGTGCAAAGCCACAGTCTCTCAAGTCTCTACAGTGGGTGGCTTGCCCACTGTTCCATCCTGGGGAGTGCAAAGCCACAGTCTCTCAAGTCTCTACAGTGGGTGGGCTGCCCACTGCTATATCCTGGAGAGTGCAAAGCCACAGTCTCTCAAGTCTCTACAGTGGGTGGGTTACCAACTGTTCCATCCTGGGGAGTGCAAAGCCACACTCTCTCAAGTCTCTACAGTGGGTGGGCTGCCCACTGCTATATCCTGGAGAGTGCAAAGCCACAGTCCCCCAAGTCTCTACAGTGGGTGGGTTGTCCACTGCTATATCCTGGGGAGTGCAAAGCCACACTCTCTCAAGTCTCTACAGTGGGTGGCTTGGCCACTGTTCCATCGTGGGGAGTGCAAAGCCACAGTCTCTCAAGTCTCTACAGTGGGTGGGTTGCCCACTGTTCCATCTTTGGGAGTGCAAAGCCACAGTCTCTCAAGTGGAGAACAGTATCCACTGGTTTCTGGAGGGGGCCTTGTGCCCAGAGTGCTTAATTCTGCCTGTGACTGACTCAGTAGCGTCAGTGCCCTTGGCGCTCATGGGCCAGAGGTGCTTGAGGTGGCGGTGCCCTGTTCAGCGGTGCTTGAGGCGGCGCTGCCCTGTTCAGAGGTGCTTGAGGCGGAGGTGCCCTGTTCAGCAGTGCCTGAGGCGGCAGTGCCCTGTTCAGCAGTGCTTGAGACGGCGGTGCCCTGTTCAGTGGTGCTTGAGGTGGTGGTGCCCTGTTCAGCGGTGCTTGACACGGCGGTCTTCATTGCAGGGACTCAGCTGCTGGCGGTCCTTCATGGCCCAGCGGGGATTGTGCTGGCAGTCCTTCATGGCCCAGCGGGCTGGCGGTCCTTCATGGCCCAGCGGGGCTTTTGCTGGCGGTCCTTCATGGCCCAGTTGGGCTGGTGCTGGGGGTGGCCTCCTGGGCAGCTGGGCTTGTGCTGGCGGTGGCCTTCTGGGCAGCTGGGCTGGTGCTGGCGGTGGCCTCCTGGGCAGCTGGGCTTGTGCTGGCGGTGGCCTCCTGGGCAGCTGTGCTGGTGCTGGCGGTGGCCTCTTGGGCAGCTGGGCTGGTGCTGGCAGTGGCCTCCTGGGCAGCTGGGCTGGTGCTGGCGGTGGCCTCCTGGGCAGCAGGATGATGGCGGTCTTCTCCGCCGTGCTGCTCTTCCCAGACTTGCCGGGTTTCTTGTGGCCCTTCCCCACCTTGGAAGGTGTCACAGCTGACTCCACACTCCCACTGGGACCCCTGGGAGCGGCTTTGGTGGCTGGAGTCTTCCCCCTCTCCCGCCGGGCACTGGCCAACTTCTGATGCTTCACAGGTGGGGGACTGTCTGTGCTGTGGCTCCGTGCCACACTGGCTGCCCTGGTGGCCGGTGCAATCCAGATTCCGGTGACTACAGGCACCACTGGTCCCGGAGATGTTGTGGCTGAGGTGCTAGATCAGGACCTAGGAGACAGACGGGGTGGGGGAGGTGTGGGAAAGAGGTCAAGTTTGGACAGGAAAAGTTTTTTTGACACACTGGGACGGGTAGCTGGAGGGGGTTTGGGAGTGGAGGAAGAGGTTGTGGTTGTAGGAGGTGTTCTTTTGCTGACTTTGGGTGAAGGTGCATGCGCTGGAGGCTGTCGTGAGGTGAATGGAGGTTGGGTGGGTGTGTTCCTGCGTTTGTGTATCTTCAGAGGGGGCGTCAAGTACACACTGGGAGAGGACACTGGGGACGTGTGAATGGTAGTGGGGGGGTGACTGCACGTGAGCGGGGTGTGGTGGTGGGTGTGCTGGAGAGGGACGTAGTGGCTGTAGAGGTAGTGCATGCAGGTGTGAGTGTAGACGAGACTTGGAGGGAGAAGGGAGATGTGGTGGAGGTGGACACAGTGGAGGCAGTGGATGTTGGTGTGTCTGCATGTGTGTGATGCTTGCATGAGTGCCTGTGGGATGTGTGGTGCTTATGTTTGCCTGAGCTTCCCTTGTGTGTTGACGTGTGTTCATGCTGGTCTGTAGGTGTGCTTGGGATAGGCTGAGATACATGGGATTGGGTCGTGGTAGAGGAAGTTGGAGGGGGGAGGCTAGACACAGGGACAATGGCTGCCATGAGTGCTGATGCCAGAGTCTGAAAAGCTTGCTGAAGGGCTGCCTGACCAGAATGAATGCCCTCCAGGAATGCATTTGTTTGTTGCCTTTCTACACCCTGGATGGCATTCAAAATGGTAGACTGCCCAACAGTGAGGGACCTGAGGAGGTCAATGGCCTCCTCACTGAGGGCAGCAGGGGTGACTGGGGAAGGGCCTGAGGTGCCTGGGGCGAAGGTGATGCCCACCCTCCCGGGTGAGCATGCACGGGGTGAAGGCTGAGGGGCTGCTGGGAGGGCGGTGCTGGAAGGGGGGTGGCGGCTGTACCTGTAGATGGGAGGGGGCACAGATGTTGCCCCCACCAAAAGGGAGCTCCCATCAGAGGACGAGTCCGTGTCACTGGTCTCAGCTCCTGTCCCCGCCGTGGAGCTCCCCTCGCCCTTTCCCACTGGTGAACTCCGAGTCCGTAGTGTGACCCTCCATGGCCATGTGGGATGCAGCTCCCTCGTGCTGTGGTGCCACTGCTCCTCCGCCTGGTGATGTGCCCACTGTCGCAAGAGGTTAGAGGACCTGGGATGCTGGGCCCGAACGATCCCGGAGGTCCAGCTGGGGCTTTCCTACCAACATGGGCGGGGCACACGTCGGCACATGACCCCTCTAACGTCCCACATTCTGGCTGTGGCATACGTGGACCTTGATGAGTGTTTGGGGGAGCACAGCAGCCACAAGGGGGTGAGTACATGGCATATTCCTGCCTGTCTCATAGCCAAGTTGATGTGTTAGGTTACTCACAGAATTTTGTAAGCTAAAATGCACAGAAGCTACCAATCTAATTTCTCAAGATTTGAATCTGGTAAATCATTACACAAACACAGCCACTACGTTCCTTGAAAGAATTATCATCAACTGAATTTCTTGAACTTGTCAAAGCAAGCAAACCAGCCTGCAGCCCCTCTGACCCTAATCAACATCAAAGCTTCAAAAATATTACTTTAATAACTTAAGTGGGTATGGAACACTCATCAGCAACTCCTTAATGACACAGGATTTTCCGGAAGACTTAAAAAAGACATACAGACACCCTTTTTTTAGAAACAAATCGAGAAAGACACCAACACCACAGAACCATACCAAAAACACAATTCCTTGGCACACTTATAGAAAGAGCAGCCTTTGGCCAAATTTCACAATTTATTGAAATTAATTCCATATTTTCCAACGTTCAAATTGGATTCTGTCTGAAAAGAGGCAGTTATTCAACTCTAATCTCATTCTGGGATAATCTTGATTAAAACACTATGCACAAGAATGGAGTTGCTTCCATTTTCATAGACCTTTCAGGTGCCTTTGACACAGTGGATCATGCCACACTAATCCAAAGACTTGAGGAAGCCGGAATAAAGGGCACAATTTTTGCTTGGATCACATCATACCTACTCAATAGAACAAATATTACCAATTCTATTCTAAACCATACAGCATTGAAGCAGACATCCCTCAAGGTTCAATCATCTCACCCATGCTTTTCAATATCTACATGAAACCATTACTGGGTCTGATTAATGGTTTTGACTCATTTTGCTATAACTATGCATATGACACATACAGATACTTTTGAAATTGGATAGGCCAAAAGACAATGGAACATTCAGAACCCTCAGTTGTCTCTGACCGTTGACCAATGGATGACATCGAGCTACCTAAAATTGAAAGCATCCAAAACTTAAATACTCACCTGTGGTGACTGTTAAACCTATACCCTTCTCTGCACCTAGTCTGAAGATCTAGGACCATAACCTAAACTAGCTGAGGTGGTAATAAAGCTCAAAATTACCATGGACACCAAGCTGTCAATGAATGTCTTAGTGAATAATACTGCAAAATCAAACTTTCCTAAAATGCTGATGCTCTGGCATATCTTCCTACACCTGTTATTCCCCCAAAAGTTACAAGCTACTATCTCCCTTGTCTGATCAAAACTGGATTTTTCTATTAGTCTAAATCACCACTCACCTTTAGCAACTATTAGAAGTTTACAGAAAATTGAGAGTGATTTTGCTAGATTACTCCTATATGTAATGCCACAAGAACACGTATCACCTGGCTTGATGGCTCCTACACTGGTTACCAGTAGGGGGGAACAGAATGTTTATTTTCACCTGCAGAATTTGGTGACTCTGTATTAATCCAAATTCCACCTATATTCGTGTGCCAGAATTTTTTCCTGCAAGGCCCCAGAAATGCGAGTGCGTGCAGGATTTCCCAACCACTAGCGCCATTTTCCAAAGCGAGAGACTGTCGATGGTCATGAGTGGTCTCAATCAGTGGGCTGCTTCTCGAATAACTTTGCATCAGCTCAAGTAGATTCAACTTGAAAAGCTGTATGCTCTTTCATGCCGCACAGTGCTGTTTGTACTGATTTGTTAGTGATGTTTGCACTACTGGTGCTAAATTGCAGCGTGGGCAGTGCAAGCAACCTGCCTGTTAGCAGGACCTTCCAGAGTCTTTATGTACCTCCACTGAGGAATATCATTGATACTGGTCCCTTGGACCAATTCTTCTTCCAGTCTTAGGGGATACATATGCTACAAATTATTCAGTCATAATGTCCCAGGTAGAATTCACTTGTGAGGCTTATTCTGGTGGTTTTGTTTATTCAGTGGTAATCAACATTTATGTTCTTTTTGTTCAAAACCTTTCCTGTCCTGATGATGACCCAGTAAATTGCAAGGGGACGAAACGTCATTGATGCATCATTGACAAATTGAGGAAGAAACAGTGGTTGAGATACGCACTGCTAAGTATCATCTCATGCTACCTCAAAGTACCTCAGCATGGCATAAGAAATGGACGTACTAGTGTGGGGGTGCTGCATCAACCCAAAACAACTATTCTGGAGCTCAGAAAGTGAATGAGCATAGATGTTTTTGAATGTTGTTTTCATCATGTCACATTCAGCTGTTTGTTTAAAGACATAGGTGAAATATCAGGCTCTGTCTTCTAATATATCACTACTTATTATTTGAAGGCGAAGATTGTTGTTTACTTTCTTTCTGAAAGCAAAGAAAAATAATTTTGTAAAGTAAACTATATGCCAACCTTGTTGGTGTGAAAGGAAAAGCTGTAGGATCTCATTTTTTCTAACACACAAGAACATTTAAATAATTATCAATGAGCTGCATGAATATTTCAAAATATATCAGCAGCTCGGAAAGAAACAAAGATTTTAAAAGGATCAAAGCAAATGAAGGCACTTTACTTGGCAAAAAACAAATAACAAATATCTGCTGCAACTTGATTTTCAGACAATATTGTGTGTGTGTATTTTATTATTTTATTAGCGAACTATATGTCTGTGCAAAATTAGTGACCTCGCTAATGGAGAATGTTCAGTCTCAAAACGATAGCTGCTGCCACAATTCGCTTTAGCAACAAATTGGCGACCTTGTCCTCCAAAATGCACCATCAGCTACATATTACACCCTTAACACTCTCTTGCTGAATCAGAGTGGCTCATTTGCTATGCTTGTTCTTTATGTGACCTTGAATTGTTCACAACACCTATGACTTCAGTGATGTAACACTGACGGTAGCACCACCACTTTGAAATCTGGTCCAACTCACTGCTGCATAGGGTGAGGCTCAATCACAATCCTTCTTTATTGCAAGAACTCCCCCTTTTGAGGAATGTTTCTAGAGCGTTCTTTGTGGTGAAGTAAGAAGCCTATTGTTATATTACTTTTTCAGTCACTCTATGTGTCACATTCTGCGAAGATAATAGGTTTGCGTTAACAAGCACCTTCATCTCCTGAATTGCTTTTCTGAGCTGCTGCTAAAACTCCCAATTTTTACTGTGCATGTTTCCCTGGCACATAAAACCTGTGCGTTTTTCAGGATTTTTTATCTTTAGGAGGCAATACTGACATGTGACAGAAAATAATTATACGTATGGCTAAAAAAAACTTCCCATTTTCTTCATTTCAGTTGCCTACCTGTCGGCTTTTCTCATTCCTGCTGTTACAGTTCAGCCGGTGGTGAAACTCAGCCACGCTCAGAAAATGTCTACGCCACACAGAATGTATTTGATTATCAGCTGGAGCATGGGCACTGGTAGAAAACCCTTATGAATTAATACAGAAAGTTTGAGTTGTGGCACACCTTTTACGGCCTTGTCTATTCTCTACTGCTATAGATTGAAGAGAGCGTATTTGTGCATTGATTAAAGATGTTCAACACACATCATTATAAACAAGAAAAACTAGTGCGAATTCAACTATGCCCAGACTTTCCCATTCTAATTCTTACATTTGCCTTCCTTTCCTCCATTCCTCTCTTCTCTGGTCTACTTCCATACTTTCTCTATTTCCACTCGCTATTCTCTTTTTTGTCGCACTCATCTTTGAAGGTAAATCTGCTTTATTAAAATCAAAATACATATGGGTTATATATTAACAATACAAGATATCTTTCACAATGATAATGATATAATTTTAAAAGGAATTGTAAAAGCTGTCTAATATTTTTAAAAGTATAAAATGGGGAAGAAACAATGAAAATGGAACAAGACCATTTACAATGCAAAAGATACATTGGATCTTCAACAGCTAAATAAAAGAAAAAGTAATATTCAAAAAAGCATAAATTTAAGTTAAATTAAAATTCACTCAAGAACAAAGAAAATAAAGAATTCATGGTGGCTTAAAATTCTCAGATAATGTACAATTAGTAGAATTACAAGCAACACCATTAAGGTAGTCAGTCAAAGGTAACCAATACAAATCTCTATTTATGGAAGGGCAGCATAAAGAGGTAAAAGCAATATCTAGTCTATGTTAGTGACAAACATTATTCCACCAAGCCTTATAGGAAATGTTGGATTAATTTTTCCAATTGAGAGTAATTTGTTGAAAGGCTAAAGCTAACATGAAATCCAAGAATTTTAAATTATCATCATCTGAAACAATGTCAGCAGGGAGACTACCTAAAAAAAGAACCAACGGAGATAATTGGGTTCGCAAATGAAAAATGCAGGTAAGCTGACACTAAACTTTTCTCCAAAAAGAGACAGTAGGAGGACATTCAAAAAGGATATGCATAAGATCTCCCCTTGGGCTATCGCAGGACCAGCAATTTGAAGTGGAGGATACAGAAAATGTACTATAGTAGAAGGGGTAAAATAAAGTCTGTGATAAAGAAAGAAAAGTGACTGTGTGGTAGAAGCTGATCTAGATATTTTATAAGATCGATGCCACACCTTATTCCAAAAGGAAACAGTCCAGGTACATCCCAAATCCAATTCCCATTGAGATTCAATGTTAGATTTAGGACGCGTCGAAACAGGAGACTGAAAAAGTTTATAGATATTCGATGCCTTAGGATATGAGATAAGAAAGAAGGACAAAGAAAAGGGTAATTCCGAAGAAGAAGAAGGGTAAGGCAAGGAAAAACGTACATCAAGAATAATATTAATAAGAAGAAGATATTTAGGCATAAATGAATTGGGACAATGAAACAGAAGTTGGAATTGTGAAAAAGAAAGTGGAGTATCATTGGAGAATAAATCCTTGACCCACGCTATATTTCTTTGTCGCCAGGATTTTTTAAAGGAAGGTTTTTTATTAATAGTGATAAGACAATTATGCCAAATAGGGGAATTCAGAAAAGAGGAATAAGAGACAGATGGAGGTAAATAGTGAGCACGCAGAAGAGAACAAGTATGTTTAAGAAGCAGAGGAGATAAGTGAAATATTATAGGAAAAGGATACCACCTCACTAGGGGAAAAAGGCAAAAGAAAAGAACATTCAATATCCAACCATAAGGGAGTAAACCTAGGAAAATTGACTCCTCCCTCCTGTTTAGAATGGCGAAGATGGCTAAGAGGAATTCTAGATTTCTTATTCTTCCAGAGGAATTTAGACAATCTGGAGTCCAATTGTGTAAAAAAGGCACCAGGTAAAGGAAGCGGAATCATGGATAGGATATATAAAATGTTAGGAGAAATCATCATTTTAATGGAGTCAACACGACCCCACCAAGATAAAAATAAGGGATTCCATGCCAGAATCGATCTATCAACTTTCTCTAAAGCATCTGAAATATTTACTTCAATGGACTTTTTAATGGATGAGGTGAACCAAATACCTAAATATTTAATCTTGGAAGAATTCCAGTTAAAACCAGTGATATCAAACAATGCTTTAAAACAAAATTTTGTTAGGGGTAGGATTTCAGTTTTATCTGAATTTATCTTATAACCTGAAATCAAAGAAAAATCCTCAATTTCCCAAAGTAGAAACGGAATCGAGAGCTCAGGGTTTGAGATATATAAAAGTATATCATCTGCACATGCCGTTAATTTTAAATGTCTCTCGCCATACTGGAAACCTTCAATTTTAATGTTATTTCTAATACTGAATAGAAAGGGCTCGAGAGCTAGAATAAATAGGTGTGGAAAGAGTGGACACCATTGACATACACCTCGGCATAATACAAAATATCTAGACAATTTCCCATTTACCAATATCAATGCCATTGGGGATTAATAAAGCAAAAAGATAAATTAAATGAAATGAGGCCCTAAACCATGCCAGGCTAAAACTTTTAATAGAAAAGACCAGTCTAACCGGTCGAACGCTTTCTCAGCATCTATGGAAATTGCCGCTAAAGAATATGACAAAGCAGGAGCTTTGCTGAGTACATTAAAGAATGTTCTAGAATTGTCTGAAGCAAGTCTACCTTTGACCAAACCCGTTTGTTCCTTACTTATCAGCGCAAGTAAAAGGGTATCAAGACGTAGGGCTAATAATTTAGCAAAGATGTTATAATCTGTATTGAGAAGAGAGATTGGTCTAAAATTTTTACATAAAGTATGATCCTTACCGTCCTTTGGAATTAGGCAAATCAAAGCTTCCTGAAATGTGCCCCCTGCACAACCAGAACCCATGAAGAATTGAAAAAGCTGGAAAAGTTTGGGAAGTAACATGTCAGAAAAATGTAAAAACAATTCCACTGTAAATCCATCCGGACCAGGAGTTTTACCTTTTTGTTAGAGATTGAAGGGGTTTAAAAATTTCTAGCAAAGTATTATCTGCTTCAAGTGAAGTAGCATCAACCAGTGTCTTATTAGGGTTTGGAATATTCTTTAAATAATCATCAATCTGTAAGGGGGTCGGGACTGACTCAGGAGTATATAGTGTCTCATAATAATTAACAAATTCAGCTAAAATATCTTCATCCTTAAAAAGGGACTCACCAGTATCTGAAACTATAGACTTCACATTATGGCGTTGCTTTCAAACTTTTAAATAATTAGCCAGAAGCTTCCCCACTCTTTTTCGACCTCCATAATAATGGGCACTACTACATAGAAGAAAAGAGGAAGCATTATCTGTTTAGATTTTGTTAAATTGCAGTTTTGCCTGAATAAGTTCTTGTATATTAAAATTGAAGGAGGAAGAATAATATTGATGTTCTAAGCGTTTAATTTTGAGAAGCAGTGCTTGATGATGGGCATTAAAAGTTTTATTTTTATTAGAGACAAAATTTATTATATGACCACGAACCGCAGCCTTAAATGAATCCCATAACAATTGAGGAGAAACGCGAGAATCTTCATTAAATCGAAAAAATTCACCCGCAAAGGCAGCAAAGGAAGTGGAAAATCTAGAGTCAAGTAACAAGGAATTATCAAATCGCCACCTATTGGACTTGGGATGCACTGTGAGCAACTCAAAATCTGTAATGACTGGAGCATGATCAAATATTACACTATGCAAAAATAGGATGCAGCAGGCTCATAAAAAACGCACCAATCCCTATCAGTTTCCAACTATCCACGACAGAAAAGAAGAATTTTTTTATTCTAGTATCTGTAGTGTGCTACTCCACCCAAGCCCCTGCTGCAAAAGGAGCTTAATAGGTAAAAAAAAAAACTAATAATGGAAATGATAATGACGGTGCACCACTTAGTTAGCAATTATTAAATAGAATATAGAGAAAGTCCAATTCTTCTAAGGTATAAATAAAGCAAATTTTCTTTTTATTTTCTTCCAATTCCATACATTTTTTCCACAATGATCTTGTTACAGCATGAAATGCATAATAATGATAGCCAATGCGTTTCACCCTTCAACATAACGCTTCTTCAGGGCTGTAACGTAACATGAAAAAATTATATAGGACAATGGTAAAAAACAATAATATGAAACACACCAACATCACTTGAATACATAATAAAAATGAAACAAAATCATGAGACGGGACATAAACGTGTGTAGACATATATATATATATATATATATATATATATATGAATGAATGTGAAAAAGAAAGAAGGTAGGAAAAATGAGGGCCGTATGTACTTGATGGTATGGAAGCCATAGACAATAAGTCCTGATAGATATAACCCTAAAAAGTATAACTAGCCACTACCCCCCATTAGTAATCATAATATTGTCAGATTAGGTAAAAAGAGAGAGAAAAAGGTATAGCTCGTAACATGCCGGTAAACAGAGGAATTAATGTAGTCATCACACAATGGGCATTATCGAACAATCGGTGATTTAGAGCATAGAGGGTTTTGAAAGTACTTCCACCGCCAATATCGGCAGAGAATGTGAGAAAAGACATGTCTTACCCGAAAGGAATTTAAAATATTGGGTGATATTGTCTGTGACCAATATTACGGTTGGGAAGCATTCATAACGAAAGAGGTCCGGCAGCACCTCGTTGGCCCCAGGTTGGAAGTGTCGCTGTCAACCCCATGTCGATTTGCATCTTGTTGATAATCATCAGAACCCGGAAATCCGGGAACGGTAAGCATGAAGTATAGAGGTAGAAGATGGACCAAAAGTGGCAGCCATCTTGAGAGTACTTAAACAAGCGTCCTTGTTGTATCGAGGAAAAAGTGATTGTCACAGAATCAAAGTTTAGAGGACAGAAAGGGGGGTGAGGGAGCGGTCACATATTTACATACTACAAAAATGCTCAACATACTTTTGGACCAAATAAATTAAATCTGAGGCCTATTTATACATATCATCAGTAGGTAATTCAAACATGCTGGTCACACATAAGTACAGAGATCTTTGCAAATCATAAATTATGTACAACATTATTGTGAATAACGGAAAGAGTTATTGGTGGCAATTTTGACATCAACAATGAAGAAGTGAATAAATACCAAAAACATTGGTAATTCACTGTAATCTCAATACATCCCACTTCATAAATTTGTTAGTGGTTTGATATAAGATATTGTAAATAGTGGTGAGAACCATTGGTGACAAGTTTAATATAATAGTCGGGGAAAAAGATAAGTGTCATTGAATTTGTGGTCACTATAGCCCCATTCATTGATCTTGTTACTGGTTCAAACAAGGTTACAAAAAGTAGAGATACTAAATATTCCTATCATAATAAAGTGGAATATCAAGGGTTGTGCTAGGTCCACATTGTCATTATAAAGCCGTACCTGAACACAAGAATTGAACCTCATAAAATATAGGAAAGTAACACGTTATTATAAAAAATAGTGGAATTCATGGTCTGTGTTATGACCCAACTCAACTGCTTGTAGGCGGCAGATCCAGGCTGCCTCCCTTTGGCGCAATATTAGTTCTCTGTTACCTCCTCTTGGGTGAGAGGGAATATGGTCTATCCCTTGGAACCAGATATGTGCGTCATTTGGATGAACCAGTGTTATGTGGGATGTAAGTGGATATTTACTGTCATTGTTCTTAAAAGCTCGTATATGTTCTTGTATTCTTAATTTTAAAGATTGTATGGTGCTTCCCACATAAATCTTGTTGCATACACATCCTAAGATGTAAAGCACAAATTTTGTGTTGCAGTTGATAAAGTGCTTGATGGTATATGTCCTAGTGGTATTATAACAAAATTCTTCAGACTTTTGCCGGGACAGCAACATAGCTAGGGCATAGTTGGTCCCTAAGTGTCATCCCTCTACGGCAAGTGATCTTAGGTGTTCTGGATAAGTGTCCTTTAAGTCCCGGAATATCAATCAGCAAGTGCCAGTGGCATTTTAAAATTTTGAAAATATCTTGGTTATGAACTGAATAGCGGCTCACAAATGACAACTGCTCCGTGCGTTTCCTTATATCCCTATGAGATTTTACAATCAGAGTTTCTTTCCTAGAGACTACAATTGTAGTGCCAACGACCTATGTCTTACACAAATTCAACATGTCAAACAGAGATTCACTAAGAGAGGATATAATAATGAGATCCTCTCCAATGCGGAAAAACTGATCATGAGAATCTCTAAGATCACTTACCCTCGAGGGATGACACTTAGGGACCCACTATGCCCTAGGTATGTTGCTGTCCTGAACACAACTACATGGCTCTCTACGAAACCGAAAGTTTTTTTTACATGTCATGAATGCAATATTTGTGCTCTGGGTTTGGACAAGTCTAAAGAATTTTGTTATAATACCACTAGGACATATACCATTATGCACTTTATCAACTGCAAGGATTAAACGCCTTGGCTGTCATTATTATGCATTTCATGCTGTAACAAGATCATTGTGGAAAAAAGTATGGAATTGGAAGAAAATAAAAAGAAGATTTGCTTTGCTTATACCATAGAAGAATTGGACTTTCTCTATCTTCTATTTGATAATTGCTAACCAAGTGGTGCACCGCCATTATAGTTTTCATGATCAGATATTACCACAGGTTAAATTGAAGAGTTAATAAGATTTTGGGATAATGATTTAGAAACAAAAATATGGTCAAGTCTAGATAAGGAGCCATGTGGTGGAGAATAAAATGAAAATTCCCTATTATCAGGATTACATGTTCTCCATGAGTCAATTTAAATTACATTGTGAGGAAAAAGCCTTAAATTGTTTATGCATTTTATGGGGAGAAAATTTAATTACAGATTGCCTATCTGCAAAGGGATCAAGAATTTGATTGCAATCCCTTCCAATAAGAAGAAAATCATCTTTATAATGCAAACATTGTTTAGTAATATTAGGCCAGAAAAGATAATCTGAATTATTTGGACCATAAATATTTCCAATAGTCACGGTTATCCCATTAATACTGAGCCTCACAAAGAGCCATCTACCATCAGAATCCGAGTCTTTCGAAATAACATTAACTGATAATTTTTTATGGCAGAGCACAATCACACCATTTTTCTTTGTAGACGAAGGTGAAGTAAAAACATTGCCCACCTAACCTTTTTTAAGTTTGAGAGCTTCAGAATCCGTCAAATGGGTCTCTTGTAGAAGAACCAAGTCTGGATTATATTTAGATAAGTGGGATAAAATTCTCTGCCTTTTAATTGGGTTAATAAAACCTTTGACATTCCAAGAAATAACTCTGAATTTACGTCACATAACCATATATATACATGAAAGGCCTTGTACCATAAATAACTGAAAGCACATATAAGGGAAAAGAAAACAGAAAAAACAAACGGAGAGAAGAGTAAAGGGAAAACGGCAGGAAAAAGGATGGAAAATAGTCAAGAAAAAAAGAAGAGACAGTACATGTCAAATAAAGACGGCTGCAAAAACATACATGAGATGAATGAACAATAGGGGAGGGGTGGTGACAGCACAGACTGAAGACGGCACAGCAAGGGAACGGAACGCAGCAATGGACAAAGGTTACAAGCAAAAATAATGATTATAGAACACCAGGAACCTGTAAAAAGAAAAGAATACATTAACAAAAATGGTCTGTAGTCACGTCAATATAGTATACTGTATAAACTGCTTATGAAGGACCATCAATTATATTGCAGTAATAATGAAAGGGCAGAATAAATTAAGAAATGTATATAGTCAACGTGCAGAAGGACCAGCTGTTTCCATAGAATTTGTAGAGTGTAGTCTTAGAAAATCACGAAGAACTGCAGGAGAGGTATATGAAGTGGTCTTGTTTTGATATGTCACTTTGAACAAACACGGATGGAATAATCCAAAACGAGCTCCCAAGTCACGAAGCTGTGGACGAAGATCCAAAAACTCTTTCCTCCTGTTTGCTGTAGCTTTGGACACATCCTGTGAGATGAAGATTTTACTTCCCTGCCAAGAAATTAGTTTTTTGGCTTTCGCAGCATTAAGAATTCTCAATAAATCAGTAAATTCAAGAAAGAAAATAATCACGCCTCTTGGTTTAGATGTGGAGGAATGCGGAGAACGATGACCAATGCGGTGCGCTCTTTGGATGTTCAATACTGTAGAAGATGGTAGACTCACCAACTGTGGAAAGAATGAGGCAAAAAATGAAATTAGGTCACTCCCTTCAAGGCCCCCAGGTAATCCATAAAGGTGAAGATTATTGCGTCTATTTCTGTTTTCCAAATCCTCCGCAAGTGTCTTCAAAGTTGCCACTTCCTTCTCCAAACTAATAATTTTATGTGTTTCATCCTGCACTTCACTGACTCCTTGTTCCAAAGCACAGGCTCTCACTTCCATTTGAGACCACTTAGAATCAAGATTTTGTATTCGAGAATTAGTTTCTTCGATAAAAGGACGCAATGAGCGTATTTCGTCAAGCACAAGTTCAAGAGAGATCGGCGAGGTGGTTGTAGAAATATTCTGAGAAACTTTAGGCGAAGAAGAAGATGAGGAAGACATCTTTGATATGGAAGAAGACAACGCTGCAGCAGAAGTGTCCAAATGTAAATACTGCAAAAGTTTGTCAGCTGAGGAGGACTGATGCGACAGAGATTTTATTTTATTTTGTTTGCCCATATAAAAATAAAAGCCTTCAATAAGGAAACAAGTGACACAGGAATTCCAAAAATGTGTTAACGAAACAGTAAAAATAAATTACCAGGCTTGCGCAAAAAAAAAAATCAAATATTCAAAGAAGTATAATGTAATGATGAGCAAAATTAGTCAAAATGGCCGCACTCATGAGGAGAAATTGTAGTTAAAGAGTCAGGAAATAAGCTAGGCAGCGCTAAAAACGATGAAAATTCTCACCAAAACATCCCATAGCTGTTATTATTTAAGCGGCATTAAAAAGAAGAAAAAAAACGCCTCCGGCGGTAAAAAACTGCCCGACGATGTGCAGAGCTCCGTAATTAGGCGGCCATCTTGGTCGGCGGCTCGAGCGCGCTCCTGCGCACTCATCTTTATCTCCTGCCTTTGCTGCTTTATTTCTTACCCTTTCCATGCTCTTTGTCACCCTCTTCTCTTTGTTTTTGTGCTTTTTACCTCTTTTCTCTACGCTTACCTAACCATTACTTGTATCTACATCCGGCGTTTCTCTCAGTACTACACTCTGTTGCTCCTTTTCGCCTCCTATCCTCTTCCTCCCTTTTGCTTCTACATCTTGCCTTTGCTTCTCTCCCTCTCATCTCCTTCTAACATACTCCTTCGACTTCCTCCCGTTCTCTTCCTCCTCATTTTTTTCTCCTTTTTTTTCTCTGCCCACTACCATATTTCCCAGTATGATCCCCATGTGTAATGTCACTGTTTTGTTTGCCAATATCTGCCTCGGCCCTGCCCCTCTCTTTGAAACAGCGAGCCAACCGTCAGCTTCCTGAAGAAGAGTCAGCACAGAGCCAGGCCTCAGGAAAGCAAATACAAACAAGCACTGGCAAAACAAATAGAACTTGCCTACGAGAGAGACATCTTGTGCAGCAGCATGGCTGCCAAAAGTAAAAATGAAAACTCTCAGTTGTTTGCGGCTCTCCCAACCACCTTCCCCCTACTCAGAGCAGGGGTTAAAAGTGCCAAAAAGAATTACGCACAGAAAGCGCTTAGATTTCTTTGCGCCATTTGTTCACCCCTCCCCCCCACGGGGGAATGCCACATTTGCATACATTATGCCTGGCTGTAGGAAAGTACCATCTTGCCTGGTATGATACCCCCATTTTTACTTGTATGTATGGTTGTTTTTGCCTGTGTCACTGGGATCCTGCTAGCCAGGACCCCAGTGCTCATAATGTGTGCCTTGTATGTGTTCCCAGTGTGGTGCCTAACTGTATCACTGAGGCTCTGCTAACCAGAACCTCAGTGTTTATGCTCTCTCCCCTTTCAAAATTGTCACTGCAGGCTAGTGACTAATTTTACCAATTCTGATTGGCACACTGGGACACCCTTATAATCCCCTAGTGTATGGTACCTAGGTACCCAGGGTATTGGGGTTCCAGGAGATCCCTATGGGCTGCAGCATTTCTTTTGCCACCCATAGGGAGCTCAGACAATTCTTACACAGGACTGCCACTGCAGCCTGAGTGAAATAACGTCCACGTTATTTCACAGCCATTTTACACTGCACTTAAGTAACTTATAAGTCACCTATATGTCTAACCTTCACTTAGTGAAGGTTAGGTGCAAAGTTACTTAGTGTGAGGGCACCCTGGTACTAGCCAAGGTGCCCCCACATTGTTCAGGGCAATTTCCCTGGACTGAGTGCAGGGACGCCATTACACATGTGCACTACATATAGGTCAATACCTATATGTAGTGTCACAATGGTAACTCCGAACATGGCCATGTACCATGTCTAGGATCATGGAATTGTCACCCCAATACCATTCTGGTATTGGGGGGATAATTCCAAGCATCCCCGGGGCTCCAGCATAGAGCCTGGGTACTGCCAAACTACCTCTCCGGGGTTTTCTCTGAAGCTATCGCTGCTGCCAACCCTCAGACAGGTTTCTGCCCCCCTGGGGCCTGGGCAGCCCAGTCCCAGGAAGACAGAACAAAGGATTTCCTCTGAGAGAGGGTGTTACACCCTCTCCCTTTGGAAATAGGTGTTAAGGGCCTGAGAGGAGTAGCCTCTCCTGGCCTCTGGAAATGCTTTGAAGGGCACAAATGGTGCCCTCCTTGCATAAGCCAGTCTAGACCGGTTCAGGGATCCCCCCAGCCCTGCTCTGGCGCGAAACTGGACAAAGGAAAGGGGAGTGACTACTCCCCTTACCAGCACCTCCCAAGGGGAGGTGCCCAGAGCTCTCCAGTGTGTCCCAGACCTCTGCCATCTTCGATGCAGAGGTATGAGGGCACCACGGACACCTCTGAGTGGCCAGTACCAGCAGGTGACGTCAGAGACCCCTCCTGATAGGCGCTTACCTTTCTCTGTAGCCAATCCTCCTCTGCGGGCTATTTAGGGTCTTCCCTGTGGGTATCTCACCAGATAAAGAATGCAAGAGCTCACCAGAGTTCCTCTGCACTTCTCTATTTGACTTCTGCCAAGGATCGACCGCTGAATGCTCCAGGACGCCTGCAAAACCACAACAAAGCAGCAAGAAGACTACCGGCAACATTGTAGCGCCTCATCCTGCCGGCTTTCTCGACTGTTTCCAGGTGGTGCATGCTCTGAGGGCTGTCTGCCTTCAACCTGCACTGGAAGCCAAGAAGAAATCTACCGTGGGTCGACTGAATTTTACCCCTGCTAACAGAGGCACCAAACTTCTGCATCACTGGTCCTCTGGGTCCCCTCTCATCTTGACGAGCGTGGTCCCTGGAACACAGGAGCTAGATCCAAGTGTCCCTGACAGTCCAGTCGCCATCTGTTCAAATCTGGTGGAGGTAAGTCCTTGCCTTCCTACGCCAGACAGTAATCCTGTGTACTGCATGAACTGCAGCTGCTAGGACTTCTGTGCACTTTTGCAAGACTTCCTTTGTGCACAGCCTAGCCCAGGTCCCCAGCACTGTATCCTGCATTGCCCAACTCACTGAGTTGGACTCCGACTTCGTGGGACTCCCTTTTGTTGTGCTGAGACAACCGCTGTGCTCAGATCTTCTGAATGCCTGTTCAGGTGGTTCTTTGGGTGCTGCCTACTTCTGCATGGGCTCTCTGTGTTGCTGAGTGCCCCCTCTGTCTCCTCCTCCAAGGGGGGACCTCCTGGACTTTCCTGGGCCCTGGCAGTACCCAAAACCTTTAATTGCAACTCTTGCAGCTTTCAAGGCTTTTTTGCAATCTTTCTGCATGGAAACAACTCTGCATCCTCCAGCACGCTGTGGGACATCTTCTGACCAAAGGAGAAGTTCCTGGCATCTTCCATTGTTGCAGAATCTTCAGCTTCTTCCACCCAGAGGCAGCCCTTTTGCACCTTTATCCGGGGTTTAGTGGGCTCCTGTCCCCCTGGACACTTACGTGACTCTTGGAATTGGTCCCCTTCCTTTACAGGTCCTCAGGTCCAGGAATCCATCTTCAGTGCTTTGCAGTCAGTTGTTGTCTTTGCAGATTCCCTATCTCGACTTTACTGTCTTTCTGCAGTAGTAGGGTAACTTTACTCCTACTTTTCAGGGTCTTGGGGTGGGGTATCTTGGACACCCTTAGTGTTTTCTTACACTCCCAGCGACCCTCTACACACTACACTAGGCCTGGGGTCCATTTGTGGTTCGCATTCCACTTTTGGAGTATATGGTTTGTGTTTCCCCTAGGCCTATTGTCTCCTATTGCATTCTATTGTGTTCTACAGTGTTTGCACTACTTTCTAACTGTTTCCTTACCTGATTTTGGTTAGTGTGTATATTTTGTGTATATTACTTACCTAGGGAGTATATCCACTGAGATACTTTTGGCATATTGTCACTAAAATAAAGTACCTTTATTTTTAGTAACTCTGAGTATTGTGTTTTCTTGTGATATAGTGCTAAGCGATATAAGTGGTATAGTAGGAGCTTTGCATGTTTCCTAGTTGCTACCTCTATCAGCCTAAGCTGCTAGAACACTTCTAATCTACTAATAAGGGATAACTAGACCTGGCACAAGGTGTAAGTACCACAAGGTACCCACTATAAGCCAGGCCAGCCTCCTACACTGGTGCAGGCATAATGTAGCGCAAAGGGTTACAAAGTGATGCAATTGTGTGTCATTAGAATGGCGCTAGACCCTCCTAAATCTGGGCCTGGGTCTTAGCAGATATTGGCCTGCTTTTTCAATTACATAAAGGGGCATTTAGCATACTGACCTGGGACGTTTTGATGTGCATCCTGGGCACTGCACACATTACAGGCTAGAATGGTGCTTTGCATGATGAAACATTGAGGATATTTCCCTAAGAAAGGTGCTTTACATACTGGGAAATTGAGGATACAAAATTAAGGAAAGTGATTGGGAAATACTCACCCAGCGCTAGTGCTTTATAGTGCATTGAGGAACCTGGCTTAAGTATGTAGCTATACTGAGGCAACGCTGTCTTGCTATGGTGCTTTACATACTAGTTTACTTTTATTATAGTTAGATCTTCTTCAGAACTGCCCTAAGCTATATTGCATTGTAGCAAATATATTTCATAACTTGTACTCTAAATGTAAGATTTGGCTCAATTTTTCCAAATTTTTCTTAGAAGTAATCCCATACACCCTCCTGATAAGCGTTGACCTCTCTATATTCATCTGTAATTTTGGGCGGTGAAGAAAAAAAGTCCCAGGGTTGTTTTGCATTCAAAGTCCTCGGCTGCCAGTTCCCAGAAGCCCGAACCCCTACTCAGTTTGGAAAGGGCATCTGACTACAAGAAGAAGGAGGGGTAATGCCTAGCTTAACCTTAGATGAAATTTGGTGAGGTGAAGTTTAAAGACTGCACATCCTTGTAAAAGGTGAAGTTCACACAGCCTGTTACACTACAGGCAAAGTTTAAACTTTCCCATCCGTAATATATTCTAATGATTGAACTAGTGAGAATCAAAAGCAGGCCAGTTAAATAAAAAAATTGGAGCAACTGTTCAATGAATAAGAAATGGACAGATATGAATTTTTTCTTTCATACCAATTGAAAGTTGAGTTGCACAAAGCATGCTCTCAAATAAATGTACGCCACATTCCAGTCAATATTCCAGCAGTGACATTATGTATTTGCTTTATTTTTTCCTCGAAACCCTGTTGCAGAACTTTTAATACGACCCTACCTCAAAACAGAACCATGAGTCTTTAACAAATGTTGTAATGGAAAGATTGTGGCTGGGCCCCCTCCTGAAACAGCCCAAGCCACTCTTTGTGATGTACGTCATAGGGGCTGTTGTGCTGCATATCTATTGGCTAGGTGTGGTAATGCGGTTTCAACAGATGTCTTGATGCATGACACCGACAGGCAGGGGGCAATGTACACTGTTGACAAGGATAAGCTCGTTCAAAACAGGCAAATGTGGTTATATTGGTAAACACTGATTAGTGAAAGCTTTCGGCTAGGTAGGGACATGGGAGGAAAAGAGAACACTTTGACTCTCTTTGAACGGCGAATTCAACAACTGTGTTTGAATATTCTCTAGACACGAGAACTAGGAGAGGACCCATTCACTATCCAAGTCCCAGTCCATGTAATGAGATACAACTGACTATACTGTATGGAGTGCTATGCAGGATACCATATTCCTCCTCTTTGGGGGCACTGGGGAAAAAGGAGGATTGCTCAACTGTGCCATCTATGGAAAAAAGTAGAGACGCAGAGTCTAGGTTTGTGCTTCACAAAGGAGCTGTAGCAAATACAGCACAGCAATACCACAACACTCTGGGACATGTCGAGATGACAAAGGGCAGCCTTTGGAAGAAGATCAACTGACCAGATGCTAAGTGGCATAAACTTTAAAATTAACAATTGTAAAATAGCAAAATACATTTTTGTGAAAAACAGTCACTCATGGGGAATCAATTGTATGACATTTTGCATTTGTGCCCGTTTATCAAATTCACATGCTGCAATATTTGTGAGTTTCATGAACTAAACGTTTTGCCCAGTGTAAGGAAACAGAATTTTTGCAGGTTCCCTCCACTTTTTGCCCTCCCCCTAATTTGGACTAATAGCTGCTGTTTTTCTGACCCTGAGAGCGCACCTAAGCCTCCTAATCGGACCTCAGTGACAGTGTTCTTACCGCATGCAAAGTATATGTCGAATTGGATACATCCAATTGGCAAGGCCTGACTTACTTATAGGTCCCTAGTATAGGGTACCCAGGGCAGGTAAGGCATGTCCACTTAGGGCAGCAACACACAAAATGGCATCCAGCCTGCTACTGTAGACTGGAAGGAATGTGATTGCACTGTCAATTTGACTTTGCCATTTAAACCCATGGCAAAACCACCCTATACCATAACATTATATATAAGTCTCCCACAAGGAAGGCTGATGGAGTCCTATGGAAGAAAGCTGTATTTTGTTAGGTCACACATGTTTTATGATACGTCTTAGCAGCAACACTTCCAAATTGGTGTTTTGCTGTGGGTAAGTTGGCAGTCCAGTTGGCTAATACAGAGTTACTGGTGGCATCCCACTGCCTAACGTTTGATTGAGACTACCAAAGTGGGTCAAATAAGGTATCAAATTAATCATGACATCACAAGCAACTTGATGGCCAGGTCAAAATTAATGTAATTTTTAAAGGTAAGCAGCTTTTGCCCCTCTGTGCCCCAACTAGTCCAGTGGCCTCACAAAGGCCCTGACACACAGACAGCTTTCTGCCCACCTGGGTAGTTGTGTGAACAACTCCCAGGCCAGGAACCAGGGTTGCTGCCACACTGGAAGGTCTGACCTCCTCCAACAGGATGGCTGACTGGGGTGTTATCCCAAAAGGCAAGCTTCAAAGGTTCAGGTGGCTTAGAAGGGCTGCTGTGACAACACTCCCAGGCAGGGTGCCTTTTGTTTCCTGCAGACAAAGTAGAGCCAGGGCCAGAGGAGGGAACACCAGTTTACAAACCTGGTGATGGGCTACTGAGGTCCTTACAGCCACGGAAAGGTTCTGCCATGTTGGGTGTGGAAGGAATGTTGCACTCTAGGATAGCCGGATGCCACACATCACAGGAACTGTCTCACCAGAGAGGAGGGAACCAGCTAGCCCATTGGCTAGTTACCGCATTTACTGGGATATAATGGGCACCCCTGGCACCCAAGACCTCAGTGCTCACTGGATTGGAAAGAGTATGAGAAGACAAATACTCTACACTATTGGAATTGCGCAGAGTGGCTGCAATGCCTGAGCCACTGCACCCACTGTACTTTGGGCTAGTGGAGTTTGGATCCTGTTCTATAATCCTAGCTCGAGGAAATGCTGATCCCCAGCCCCAGACCGAGGCAGAGACTCCAAGGGTCAGTTGAATGGCCCCCTAGAACATCACTGAGGACATTAAGGCTGCAGGAGTGTAAGGCGCATCATGGTATCCACTGCAGAATTCCTGCCACTACCAGATGCTAGGCACTTACAAGGACAATTCTGAGAAAGCCAAAAGGTGCACCTGTGTCTGCTGCACTCGTGAGTGTTGGTTGTGACTGGATTCTTCACCCAAGAGGGATACTAGCCTCCACCAAAGATTTGCACTGTGACCGCTATGTTGCAAAAGCACAAGGTCTGCATCGGCAGCCCCTGGAACCCTGCAAAGAGGACTTCGTGGGACCCGGAATTCCAGATTTCACCTTGTGGATCGCACACCATCTGTAGCTTTCTTGAGCATCTTTGAGCCTGCATCATCAGTATCAGGACCACTCCATTATCATCTATGACAGTCATCCTGTAAAGTTTGGATCTTGCTCTAAAGACACTATGATGGCCAGGTAACTGTCCAAAGTATCCTCACTGGCCCCCTGGACCTCTTTTCTGTCAGACTTTGTCACCCAACTTGGGCCGGAGTTGTCAGACAAAAATTTCCAAACTTTTTTGAAGTTTTCAACGTTTTTCTTGACCAGTGCTTGTTTGCGGTTGATACTAAAATTATTTATTCCTCATCTATATCTCATGAATCCTTTAGTGGATTTTGATGATCAAGGTACATAAAGATTAATAAAAATGTAATCTATAATCTATGTGTCTAACCTGGTTTACGGTTTCTTTTGAAACGTGTGATTTTCTTATTCTGGTGTTTGGTTTTGGTAAATGCTTTACACATTGATCCTTGCTGAGCCTTACTACTCACATCCACATCTACAAGGGTTGAGTTTAAGGTTGAGTAAACATATCTGACTGCACCCAAGATGTTAGTTGTAAGGAAACTGCATGGTGAGGTTACCAGCCATACCACATAGTACACCCCAACTCCTCAAACCCAGTCTTATTTGATATCCATTGAATATGTTTCTGAGCATGAAATGATTCAACGTTTCAAACAACACTGAGTGTCATGGTTTGTGTCTTAGTGTTATCTGGGAACTCATCCCTGCTACTCAGTTCCATACTCCCAAGCTTGAAATGCCAGATACCCATGGCTTCAGGGATTTCTAAGCCCTCAGAGACTGTAGGCACTCTTTTCATAGATGCACATGAGGATATGAAAGAGAGCAGCCATGATAAGAAAAATGGGCTCGGTGGCACATGTTTTATCCATAAACATTGTTACAAGCATATAGTGTTCCCTTGATTTACCATCTTCAGTAAATTTGCACTTGGTAGTTACTCGTTTTCCATGTGTGAATGAGTATGTACGTAACATGCAATACTTTTACACATGGATAAGCTGCCACTTATAAGGGTCAGTACTACCACAAATTACATGGCTCTTATGTTAAAAAAAATCAGAATATGGAAGTCCTATTACATTCTCCATTATACTCCTAAATTGTGTTTACCTTGTGATGTTTCCTGACCCAGTCTTAGTGTGTTTTTTGGTGGTAAAGGGAGGTTCTGATTTTAAAATCAGCCCTTTGGTGGGCAGGAAGATATCCACAAAGTGTCCATGGGGTGCAAGTTAAGCAAAGGGGTTTAGACTAGGGCAGTGCTTAATTTGTAAATAAAAATGTACCAGTGCCCAAAGCCCCCCTCTTAAACATGTGGCTGCTACAATTAAATGTGCGAGCAAGGAATACTGAGGCAGCGTAATCCTGAAGCCATCTCGGTCGTCTTCAATCCATTTAAAGCCACTCCCTACCCCTTCAGCTCACTCTTGCAGCTTTCTGCTTTCTCCCATTGTGATGCTTTTTCATTTTTTCTCTTCCGCCTTCTTTCCCACATGTGTCTTTTGCTCGCAGTAAGTGCTTGAGGCAGAAAAATAAGTGCCGGCCCTCAAAAATAAGTGTTGGTGCTCTGCACTGGAAACAACAAGCACAAATTAAGCACTGGAGTAGGGACTTATGAACACAGAGCATACAAAAAGAAATACAAAAATGTTTTGAAGATTGTTCATGAATTGTTTTCTCAGTTTCTTGTGTTCTTTTCCCAGTTCCTCCCATGTTTCATTGTGATTCTTTGGAGTGTTATTCTGTCATGTGATGCCAGATATCTGAAATGGTTTAAGAGAGAATACTAGTTTAAATCAGTCTGATGTTTAGTTCAGCTTAATCATTCCAGTTACTGGTGCAAGTATGCTAGACAAACCACAAACCCTCTGTTCATTTATAAGCAGAAAATGACCCTAATTATTAAGCCAATTGCCTGACATTTTTATGCTCAATCAGCTAAAGACAAAAGAACAAATCAAAGAGCATACATGTTTTGAGCTTAGGGCATAAAAGGAACTCCATTTCAGCAGATCATGGTGTGTAAGCTTGAGAACATCAACAAATGACAACAAAAACAAAGCAGAGTATTATCAAATTGAAATACCTATGCAACCCATAACTACAATTCAATAGTGCAAGAAAATTGTTTTTAAGAAGAAAGGTAAAGTTGAATGTCTTAGTGGATGACTGCTGGACAAAATTACACTACCTGACCCAAGGCTTTACCTTCTATACATTTGGGGACATGGCTATTATAAGAAAAACATGAACATATGCTCCTCTCAGAGATTCCCAAAAATAGAACCATTGCTTTACTTTACAAAGTTTTCAATTTGCTTAACATAAAATATGGCGTTTTTTTTAAAGAAGGGTGATAAGAACTTTACATTCCTTCTGTGTTTTATGAAGCCAGGAGGACTGTTTCCTCCTTGTAACTTTTTATTCTAATGCCATTTTGTCATTCAATGGTTATTCTATGCATGTTTTACAATCTATTTTTGAATTTCTGTTATTAGATCTCTCTCACTGCTTCAGCTATAGTTTTCTAGCAAAAATCTTGTTTTTTTGCTTTTGATGTTGACGCACGGGGCTTTAGTGGAACAACTGTTGTGTGATTAGGAAAGAAGTGATCCAGATCTTGGCACAAAATACCTCGGCCGCAGTTAGCTGGTATTGTCAGAATGGTTCTGGAAAATATTTAGGGCCTCGTTTACAAGCCCTTTGTTCCACCACTGCATAATTTTTCTTGATGCAGTGGTGGCACTCGCAGTTCATCACACTGCTCCACATTTATAAACCAACTCATTGGGGCGAATGCGTCGGTCTGTAAAGCCCTGCGTCACATTATACCTGTGCCAGGTATAATGTATGCAGGGTAGGTGCTCCCACAGGAAAAGCCATACAGAACGGATGCAGTGAAATTTACATTTCACTGCCTCATTTTGCGACTTCACTGCATCAAAATGTTACCCCCTGCTCAAAGCAGGCACAAAATTGATGCAGGGCTTTTTCCTATGGGTGACTCCTTCCATTGCTGGAGTCGCGTCAGTTTAACAAAGCTAATCCAGCAATGTGTGAGTTTAATGCAACAGATTAGTCAGAATTCTGACACATCTGTGAAAACCTGTGCCATGGAGCTCCGTATTGTAAATACAGTGCATCCATGACGTCGTTAGGGGATGTGCAGGAAGCTCTGAAATCTGATGTATTGATGGCAATGTGTCAGATTCTTGTAAATTAGGCCCTTAATTTGACTGGCAAGGAAGCACATCTCTCATAATTTCAGAAACCAAAGATATTTCGAGTAGTGACTCATAAAGTATGTTTCACTGAAATTAAGTTACACATCCAGAAATAACCAAATGGTGTAAAGAATGCACTAGTGTCATGCAGAGATCAATGAATGACACAACTGTGTCCATAAAGATGGAAGAAGAAAGATTTACTATGACCCTCATTAATGACACAACAGAATGACTGGACTCTTTGAATGCACATACATTTTGAAAAAATACAAAATTTGAACACCCACAGCATTAGTGGATTACCGTGAATTAGCTCTGCATGTTATAGACAACTGCATTCTGGAACATGTTTACTTTAAAATGGAATATATCGTCTGGATTTAGATTTCATTAGGATGGAGATATCTTCATTACAATGCTTTTTCATGTTTTATATCATAGATATATTTATCTGCTCTTTCCCAGTAGCATCTGTGGACATGAGTACTGTTGCGAAGAGGAGAGGATTCCGTGTATAGAAGATTAGCAGCATATAATCAGAACAGTAACCTAATCCCTCTTTCTCATCACAGTATGTACTGAATTTAGGAAATTTCAAAGCCAATATAAAGGTGTACCATATTCCAAACGGAAGCCATAAATGGTGCATGACACCCATGGATTTACGTTGAGAACATTCAGGTTGACACTTAATCGTGAACTTGAGAACCGTCTTCTCATCCCTCAGAATCTCCTGTTGCACAGGAGAATATGTGGAGACGCCCAGGTGGTTGTTCTACAAATAACTAAAACTGTCCCTCCTGAACTATCAATAGTACAGAGACATTGGACAACTCATAGATCAAAGCGATTGCCATTCCAACTTTTCTGTTTAGAGTTGAACTTGATGATATTGATTTTTTGGTTGCACATCAAAAAACTGTTACAAAAATGCCCATACTGCCTACTAGCCTTCAGACTGCACGGAACACGCTCAGAGAAAGAATCCTTTCTCTGAGACAGTGTAATCATCTCATGATTAATATAAGGGTGACTAGTTGTTCACTAGTCATCACCCGCAATAAATCACTGAAATACAGGAAGACAGAAATCGAAACCAATCTTTTGGAGGACAAAGCGGCATGAGGCTCTCTGTACCATAAAGATGCAGAACATGCAAGAAATCGAATGACATAAAGCAACAGGAACAGTTGGCAAGAACCACATTCGGCTTGGATTGCTTTTAGTGAAGCTGTGCCAGGGCTGATTTACTTACGGTTGGTCCTTGCATGTATGGGAACAGTGAGCAAAATATGATGGAATGCAATATAGCTCAGAGTAATTACTAGTGGCTGTGATTATGTCAAGCATTCTACCATTCAGGTCTGCTCAGATGCCTTTCTAAGACACTAATTGGCTGCAATTTAGAAGTGATAACCCTCATGTTCTAGGTCTTGGTAGTTAGTAGTATGGATAAAAGTGGGGGTATTGAGGAAGGTATGTCCTGACAGCAGAACTAGAACTGTAAGTGGTCAATATAAGTTGTATAGTTCGTGGTTTTCAAATACAGTATTGAGGAATACCAGACAGCAGCTCTATATCTGTACTCTTGTTGCTGACCACACACAGTAGCCCCTCTGTCAGGTATTCCTCAGTGCTGTGTTTGAGTAACTCCATTCTAAGTAATATAAATGATTAAACACTTAGGCCCTGATTCATACATTTTGACGCAAAACTGCACAAATGCAGTTTTGTGTCAAAAAGGTTAGCTCTCACTAACGCCATTTTTTAACGCCACCCCGGTGTCATATTTATACTATGAAGATGGGTGGGGTTAAAAATTGTTTAGAATCATTTTTTCTGACATTAACCATTGCACCTTGTTGTAAGGCAAAATTACGTTAATGGAGGGAAAATTACTCTCATCCGATTTACGACACGTAAACACGTCGCACAATGAAAATGCACCATTTTTGCCCGCAATTGTGTCAAATACAGTCGAAACAGAGAAAACAGTGCAAAGGAGAGCCAGGAAGCCAGGAGAGAACCAGTGAGACCCCATTCAACCAGGAACCAGCCAGGAGGACACAGACAAGACCCAGGGGAGGGAGAAGAAAAGGAGAAAGTGTTGTTTCAGCGCAGAGGAGCACGAAATACTGGTTAGAGAGGTGACGGAGCATCAAAATCAACGCTTTGGCACCTCAAAATTGCCAATTGGAAGGAGAGAGGCTATCGGGCAGCAAGTAGTGGATAAGATTAACAGTGTGGCAGAGGTCAGGAGAACTGTAACTGAGTGCAAGAAACGCTGGTATGACTGCAAGTGAATGACAAAGGAAAAAATGGTAAGGAACAGGAAGGCAAGACTGCAAACTGGAGGTGGGAGTCCAGCACCACAAGTGCACTTGGACGAGACGGAGGAGATGGTTACAGTGGTTATCCTGGAGGAAATCGTCACAGGGATCTCAGGACAGACTACCAGGAAACACCATGAATGCAGGGTAAGTTGCATGGGGAAAGTTATGCTAAAATGCTAAGCGCAAAAAGGGGGAGGCACATAGGACTCACACAATGCAAGTCAAAGGAGCGCAGAGGGACACAATGCACATTAAGCAAGTTGCACCATGCTGACGTAAGCTACACATGTACTTACACCTTGGTAGTGCCATGCACCATGACACATACACAACCTGGACATACGTCGAACACCAGGCCTGAATACCTACATGTACATATGCAGCACAAGGGATGGATTGTATGTATAATCACTGCGCCACTGGTTGTGTCATCACAACATCCCTTGCATGGAGTCATATCAACACCACCAGCATGACTAAGACCTCAGAGACCAGGTAGTCAGTTAATACCATTCCTGGGGTTATGTTAAAGTGGTGTCCCTTGCAGTAACACCTTGCAATTGCGTTGCCTCATTGCCTAAACGCATGTGTGATGCATGTCACAGCACAACTACTCTGACACAACCACGTAAGACTCCAAGGAATGGGGATATAAACACACACATACAACACATGGGGTATGACTGTGTACATAATGGCATATAATTCCACTATGACAGACGGGGGATGGTAAATGGGCAAGTCCGGTATTGGTAAGACTGCCAGTGCAGTGTACCCTTTGCGCTCGGCAGTATGAGTCACACGTTGGGATGGAGGCTGGAAATCTGTCTGCTCATGGAAGCTCTGTGGGGCACTTAGCACAACATTGTTGATGGATCAAATAGACTTAGTGCCCTTTTTGGGCTGCTTTGGGTGTGACAAGACATGCTGCACTCAGCCCTGCAAATCAGGCAGTGGAAAAGGCAAAGGGCCAGGGCATGGGACCCCCTGTACTGCCCATGCCAAGTGCATGGGCTGTGCAGGGGCACCCAGGGCTACACCACCAACAACCTTTGCATGGGGGTCTCACAGCCATGCAAAGGATAGTGGGAATGGGGAAACAGACCTGGAGGGTAGTGTTGAACATAATACAGGTCTGGTCGCACAGGACAGATGGCATAGTCAGTCCGTACGCTACAGGGAACCTGCCAGTAACAGACCGTTGGCCCATGGGGCATTTCACATTGACAACAGTTGCCGCTACCACCTGTGCTGTTGGGGGTGGTCAAATACACAATGGCAGTCACGTGCCCCTAGGACTGACACACTTGAAATGAGGGACCAGTATGACTACCTGCAGAAACACCTCTAACTAGCTTCAGGCCCTGACCTACGTGGAACTCCTGTTAACTGGCTATGTCCATAGACTCATTTACCATCAGGCACTGTCACATACAGAATGGTGTACACAGCAGCAATTTCATACCCATGCTGCCCATCCCTGAGTCTAACCCTGTGGTTGTGCCAAATGAGCTTTACTGTCACCATGCTGCACTCATGTAGCATAGTGCAAGGAGGGCTGCACTGAGGGGGTGCACATAGGTGTGCAGTAATTCAAGCACTCCTACACAGATAGAAGATGAAAATGAACTCTGCCAGGTCCATGAGTGTCATGCAATGTAGCACACATACAGAAACAACAACATGAGGGTCCATCAATAGTAACAAGAGCATAGTGTCCTGGCAATGCCATCCCTAGGATGGTGAAAGGTCTTAGCACTGCATGGGTGTATGTGAAACATGTAAGACTGTGACAGGTGAAAATTGCCATGCGTGGTGCTGTGGCATGAGCACAGCAACACCCATTGCATTTGGATGCTGCCTCAGATTAATGGAATTTTGTAAACCTGAGGCAGCGCCACAATTTAACACCACCCCACGGGTGGCGTTAGCGGGGTGCAACGAGGAGGAATACATTTATAACTCCTCATTTTTTGCTTTTCCAATGTGTGCTGCGTTCTGCAGCCTGCATAGGAAGAGCAAAATGCCAGAAATGTTTGTTTATGTGCGTGAAAGTGTCCCTTCCTGCACATAAACAATCATTTGAAAATGACGCTTTGGCACTTCTGTGTGTGCTACATTCTGCAGCTCACACAGAAGTGCTAAAGTGCCATTAGTGATTGTTAACATTCAGGAAGAGACACCTTCACACACATAACCAATCACACCCCTCAACGCATGCATCCTTGCATGATGGTGCAAGGATGCCTGCACTGAATTTTGCACTGCCGGGGACAACACAGGGGTGCGCCATATTCACTTACATATGGCGCATCCCTGCTTTTCCAAAGTGACGCAGCGCAGCGCTGGCAATTTTTTGCGCAGCACCGTGCTGCACCACTTTTCCATAAATCTGGCCCCAAGATGACAATGAGCCACAGATACCAAGTCAGTGAGGTGACATATCACCTGTCACAACAAAGATAGACTGATTTTACACCATCTCATTGCAGAGGATGATGGCTCTCCTGCAGATCTGTCTATCCTGGAGTACCCTGATGACCAGCTGGCAACCATCAGCCAAGAGACCCTCCAAGAAGTCCTTGTAATCCTCCAGTCGCAAGGAGGAGTATTGATGCAGCAGACATCCCACAGGCCCCACTTTGCACCCCAATAGTACGACCTGCCAGCACCGACACAGCTGAGGACCCTGAGGATCCAGGGACCAGCTTTGAGAGGACAGTGGTAGGAGTCCAGTGGGAGCTGGGCAAGGAGGTGCATGTAGGGATGCAAACTATGGCAGCCAGACTGTAGGGGATGCCCACGTGCATGGTTATAGCTACTGAAAAGACTGCAGCCAACTGACGCACACACTCCCAAATGCAGTGTTTCCCTTTGCCCTGTGCTTGACATCATGCCAGTGTTAGCACTGTTGTAGATATGCACTCTTCACTGACACACTGTTGGCCTTTCTGCTATGGACTGCAATTGTCTCTAACTCTTCAATTAGCAATTTATGCTCCCCTGCACTGAAAGACACTTTACCCAAGAATGCCCCATGACATGTCCCTCAATCCTGGACTTGTGTTGTGTCACATATGGATGGATTCCACTAATGGGGTCACAGACCTGGACATTGTAAATATTGCACTATGACACTTGTAATAAAACACCACCTACCTATACAACCAGCATGTCTTTGTATGTTGTGACACGTCTACTATGCTTAGGAATTGTGATGTATGTAACATGTATTAAGCCACAGAGTGTCAGTATAAGAGTGCAGAAATATGCGGGCACATATCTACGCAGATGTTATCTACATGACGAGTGTCAATGTTGGTCTCATCCCCTACAAGCAATTGACTGAGCATGTAAAAGATGTTGAACACATGTATGCTTCAACCACTACGTGCCGCAGGAATGGCTGTGAAACACTTGTCGGGCAATATTATCAGCTGGGAGTACCAGTAGAATACACTGGTGTGAAACAGAGGGACTCAACCTCAACTGTAATTGCATATATAATCCAGGGAGGGCCCAGCGCTCTCTTACTTAATGCCCAGATGTAAGCAACATGGATTACCAAGGAGGTGTGGACCCCTTATAAAGTGACCCCAGTATATAAAGTTAAACAACAAAATGTAGGTAAACCCATATATAAGTTAGTTAGTTCATATCTTGCTTTTCACAATTCAGGAGAATGAATATTATTTAAAGATTATTGAATCGTGGTGTGGGATTCATCATGTGAATATTCAGCTCGATAAGTCTGTAAATCGATTGAAAAAGATAATGAGGTCTTATAAGAAATTTTCTTAAGAATATCTGAAAAGCCTTGAGAAAGCCCCAGGTATAAACACCACTAGGGAGCGAAACAAGTGTCGGTGTTTGCTCATCTTTCATGTGCTTCACATGAATCTTCATTCTCCTTGTACTCAAAATAAATTTCTACTGGATGTAACAACCTGACTGGATGTGTTACCATAGGTTTGAACTGTGAAAAGCAAGATATGAACTAACTAACATATATATGGGTTTACGTACATTTTGTTGTTCAACTGTAATTGCCACTGGTCAGTTTAGCAGGATAGATATGAAATGTAGGCTGTTGTCAGATGTCCCACAGTGCCCAACATTCTGACACAGGACCCAAACAATGACAGCTGAATTACCACACCTTTCTGTCCAATACATGGCCAACATAGTCACCTTGAATGGTGGGTACACTGGATGGCAGATGCAAGAGACAGATCTGGAGGGAGGACAGGATCCCTAGGCCAAAACACAATTTTCACTGTATACCCATGGGAAGACACTGCGACCCAAGCATAAGACACATGAAGTAAGGGAGTACCCAAATAATTTTAATTAGAATTAAACCAAAATAAAAAGAAAGAAGAACACCTATCCTAACCTAACTTAACCTATCCTAACTATACATAACCAACAACTGACCCTAACTACTCTATGCTAAACTTACCTAACACATTTAATGACACACTCTAAACACTGGCCCCAACCCCCCTTATATCACGAGACACATGCAGGACAACATATACTAACCTACACATATACTACCTATAACTAAACAAATATATATTTTTTGGTACACTTATTTTTAAATTTTACATATATATATATATATATATATACATATATATATATATATATATATATATATATATTTTTTTATATAACACATAAATGCCCAAACATCACCCACCCACATAGTAAAATGTAAAAAGTAGAGAACCCACAACCAAACCTAATTATCCTAACTAAAATACTAACCTAATCTAACCTGACACCAACCCCCTAAAGCCCACTATAAAACTTTTAAACAAATGAGGAGGGAGGGGATTGAACTGGGGGTGAGAGTCATTAAGTCATTCACAGATTGGCCCTCTTCAGTTTCCTCTTGATTAATTTGAGTCTCTTGGTGTTTTTCTCCCCCTCCTTCTCAATAGTGTCCAACTTTTTAAGGACCAGAGTGACATCCCTCTGTAGGTCCTTAATAGCACTCATATCTATGGCAGCAGGTGGTGTCGGCTGTGGCATGGATGTTAAGGGTGCAGCAACTGGGGCTTTTGTGATGGTGGCAGCTGTGGCCCCTGTACATCAGGTTGGCAGCTGTTAAATTGAGATAGGCAACCAACTGTGTCAGCATTGTGTGGAGTATGTACAGATTATTAGCTTACACTCTACATCCAATTGCACATGCAATCCAACTCATATTTCGGATAATACAATGGCCCTGATGAATGAAATGACAACACTTCCTTAGCATCATTTCATTGACACCAAAGCTACTCACAACAAGATTAGGAAACAAACAAAATTAGGTGTGCATTAATTTTGTGCCAGGCGTAACAATGTAAAGACAGCGTCAACTTCATATAGATCAGGGCCATTATTCCTCATCATCTGTGTCAATTTTCAACCATTCATCACCAATAACTTGAATCTGTTACTGGGAGTATGGGATGCGTTATGGTAACCATAAGGGGTCAGTGTTGATGGGTACACATGCAAGCCTGATCAATATGACTGTACCTATACTGTGAGCATCACATCTACCTACAAATGTATTGTTCCTCACCCCTTGTGCTTCAGGGGGAATGGCCATGCAATCCATCATCTCAAGTGTCCAGGTCATCCACCAAGGCATGCCCATTCATACATGGAGTCAGTGAGTGGACCATATATTAGGAGGGCTGACAACTAGGAAGCTGGTATCCGTAGGTCTTTCACATCTACATTCATGTGTCCAGGTGTAGACACCCATCAATACCTGATCAGCCAATACCATTCCTTACACACCCATACCGAAGCCAGCACATGTGTGGACTTGACCTGCTTGGACACCTATTGCATTCCATATAAGTGTCAATTGAGTGGAGCACAAAATATGTGGCACCATGCTGGGGACAATTGCCCACCCAGTCCTACATGTGCAGTACAATACAGGGATGTACCAATTTGTGTACAAAATGGTGTATCACTGTGTTGTGAGAATTATGGTGTGTCCCAGTGCCAATATTTTCAGAACGATGCACATTTAAGTCACATATGGGCCTACATGTGGCTTGTTATCAACTTGTTCACACAATGTTGCCCATTGAGCACCACAAGCCTTACAAGATATGACTCTCTGCACGTGCATGGGGAACCCTTAAATGGGTCACAGTATCTCCAACCACCCTACTTTGAGAATTATCCAGGTTGAGGACATTGCAACAGAAATACCACTGTAAACTCATGATGACACTGACACTCATGTGAGGGGGGAGTTGGGTGATAGATACATGACACTACCCTGGTGCTCTACAAGACAACTGACTCAGGTATTCTGGCTTGTCCTGCAAGGCACACAGAGGCACTTTGTGAAGGACATGCAGCTCAATTTTTTGTCTGCAATGACCATGCATTGAGTAATCCTCTTTCTTTTCGAAAGCCGATCTCCTTCTATGTTCCCTCTAGACACCTGAGATCTGTTTCTTCCTGACAGATTTATATACCTCGTGTCAAGAGATCATGGGGTGGTAATTCCTTTACCATCAGGGCTGCCCGGTTCTGGAACGCTCTGCCCTCTGAACTTCGCCACGAACCCTAAGAACTTCTGTTTAGGAAGAAGCTAAAAACTATCCTTTTCTGTAGTTAATCTGCTCCCTTTGGTCTTCTGGGATTAGTTGTGTACTTCTAGTGCTGGGATGCCCTAGGGTAGCTATGCACTCTATAAATTCATAAAACTAAACTAAAACTAACTGTGAGACACCAGCAACCAGGGTACCCGTTGTTTGGAAGGTACCACTTGTCAGCATCTGTAGAACAGCTAGCAGCTTTATCATGGGTGGTATGCTGTGTGGGGTCTACAGGCTGGCTGTAATTTGTGGCTCAATACGGTGCAGCATGTGTAGTAATGATTGCCGGTTCAGTATGTAGGTCCTAATAATGACCAGGTCCCTGAGGCCAAGTATGGTTGTCCTGGTTCTGAAGAGCTGCTCCTGCCTTATGCTTGCCTTGGTGGGCCACGTTGTAGTAGTGGTGATTGCTGAAGTTGTTGCTGTCCTCCAAGCCGTCTTACAAGCTAGATCATTATCACCTTCATCTGCTTCTGTGGGTTGGTAATGTTGCTTCAGTGTGTTCTCCTTAAGAAGTGGTATGTTTGTCTCATTTTAATGCCTGCCCTGACCCAGGTGTTAAGTTTTGACGCAAATTGATGTTAATGTCATTTTGTGGGTCCGCCTCCCACCTGTGCGTCTTTTTTGCCTGGGTGGATAAATACGGTGCTAGGGTGTTTGAGTCATTTTTTGGTCAGGAACGCCTATCTTGCATCTCATTGATGCAAGGAGGTTTCACGCATCCGAAACATGACGTTAACACCATATAAATATGGCGTTGAGTTTGTGCTGAATTAACGTTAAAATAAATGACACTAATTCAGCAGAAACAGAGTATAAATATGCCCCTAGGTTTTGCACGTAGTAGAGCTTTGGGCCTGAAGTCCCAGAGACCTGTCTCTCTAAACTGTCTTTTGAACTTGGAATCAGGCTTTGGCTGGGCATAGATTCCTTCTTTTGATGAAGTGAATTGGCCTGTTTCTACATTTACCTTCAATCCTTTTTTCAGCTTTTTTTATATAATTCCATTAGGATACAACCCAATGCTTGGTTGTAAACCCATTGTAGCCTGTCAGTGAACTCGTAGGGTAGAGCACTGTTGAGTGCATTGAAATAGTCCTGCTTGGTCACGACTAAGGACCTTGAAAAAATCTGATTGAAAGAACAGCACAATCTTAGAGAGTGGTTCTGGTTGAAATTTGGCACCTTCTCATTGGTAAGTTGAAAAAGAGGTCCTGATTGAAAATGTGTTTGACTTGGACTAATTGTTGGGGTAGCGGAACTATTGCTTAATCAACATATGGGTTTGTAATACCATCCACTATCTTAAATAACACTTTGGTGGAGTTGCCAGATCAGCAGGCATCATCACTCTGAAGGTTTTCTTGCATAAATCATGTTTTTTGTATTTTTCAAGCAGTTGCTTTTTTAGTTATTTTATACTGATTGTGCCATTTGACTTCCATTTATTTTCCTTGGTTACAGTGAACTACTATAGGTCTTTATGTGTATGTCCTTTTAATTTTCTATTAGGCAGCAACTCATACCCTTATTTACTAACCCTTTGTGCAGGTGCTGAGGGACACCACATGACCCAAAACAGTGTAAATATACTAACCATTTGAAAGGTAATCTTTAGCAAATACGGGTCTGTGTGTCATTTCATCCATTCGTGATTCAACTGCCGTAAAAGCTCACTTCCATACCAGGGCCAAAATCAAGCTAGACTATCTGTCAACATAAGGGCTACTTTTAATCACTTTCCTTTACTGCTATTTTTGAGAACAACTTTATTGTGTATGTTTAATGCTTTTTCTTATGGATGGTTTATAAACTGTGTTTTATACTCGGGGAGTGAATCTGAATTACACTGATGCGTTTATCTGTAGCAATACTTATTGTGCTCCTAAAATGTAATTTTTTGATTGGCTCATCCTCTGTTGCTGCAGCCATCTTGAGACTGTTTATCAAATTGTGTGGTCTAGTTGATCAGTTCTAGAGCATGTACAGGATTATTTAAATTGCCTCTCTGTGGGTTTGTAAAACTGTAGGGCAGCTGGCACACCAAAGCCATGCCAATGGCTAAGCCTGTCTATCCCCATCCACACCTCGGATGCAGCCCCAGCCAAAAATGCTGCCAATGTCTCACTGCTTAGAAGAGTTTTAGACCTGAAAGCCTTAGGGTGGTCTTCATCACAACGTTTGCCTAACTCCTCCATTTTCTCTGATCAAGTTTTTGCTGGCTTTAGGACTCTGAGCACTTTACCACTGCTAATCAATTCTAAAGTGCATGTCCTCGCTCCCTAAAACATGGTAACATTGGCTCTTACCCGATTAGCATATTTAATTTACTAATAAGTCTCTAGTAAAGTGCACTACATAGACCCAGGGCCTGTAAAGGAAATGCTACTAGTGGGCCTGCAGCACTGATTGTCCACCCACAAACATAGCCCCTTAAACATGTCCCAGGCCTGCCATTGCAGAGCCTGTGTATGCAGTTTACACTGGCATTTTACCCAGCAAGGTAAACCTCGTGTCAGGCCTAAATCTACCTTTTAAATACATAAATCACTGTAAGGTAGGCCCTACAGAATTCAGAGGCCAAGGTGAAATGTTCTTAAGAGGTAGGACATGTACATTTAAGCTTAACAAGGCTTGGTAGTGAAAAACTCTCCAATTCGTTTTTCACTACTGCAAGTCCTATCACGTCCATAGGTTAGCATTGGCATTACCTTATTATTACTTATTATTATTATTACATTTTATAAGTGTAATTTTCCAACTTGGTCAATATAGATATTTCGTGTTTGGTGTCCCTGGACTCACAATTTAAAATCACCACTTATGGTAAAGTTGGATTTTAAGTTGCAAGTATAAAAATGGCACTTTAAGAAAGTGGGCTTTTGCCTCACCTAAACTATTTTGTGCTTCTGCCTGTCTCCAATACACACCTGAGGTGGGTGACAGCTAGGCTTTGTGCATTGTCTCCTGACAACCACACACAAAGGGAGCTTAGGTGTGCCTGATGGATCATCACTTCCTGATGGCCCATCACCCGGATGATGGCTCTTCCTGGGCCGGATGGGAGGAAGAAGCTAATACTTATACCTGAAGGGGCTGAGCCTGTCCTCACACATAGAACTGCATATCCCCCTGTAGTGAGTCTGGAGCCAGGACAAAAAGGGCAGGAACCTGGGGCTCTTCAAATATTTTCTTTGAAGTTTCCCTCACTTCAAAGACACAACTGAGTATAAGTACTGGACTTCTGACACCACCAGCTAAGCACACATCTGGACTTGTTATTACTCTACCAGGAAGAAGGACAGCTGTGCAGGAAAGACTGCTACTCTGCTGGACTGCTGCTTCGCTGAACTGTGCCTTACTGTGCTCTTGCCTTGCTGAGCTGCCCTGCTGCCTGCTGCCTGCTATTCCCTTGCATGATTGAGAAGGACTGGACCTGCATCAATTGACCCCAAAGTGTCTCCAAGGACTTGTTGTCTTGCCTCTTATTGCCTAAGTCTAAGGGACACAAAAGACTTAGAACCATCCTGTTCCAACCTTGGGGTCATCTGCCTGTGACTCTGTCCTGCCAAGTAGTACCACCCCAGTCCTGGACCCTTGGAAATGGACTTAGAGGTTTCCTCCTGTGGAACAAACCCATCCTCTTCTGCAAGAGCAGATTCTACGTGTCAACGCTGTTGCAGGAACTGGATCATAGCATCACACTCAAACCTCTGCATCGAAGTTGGAACCACCGCTCCATAACTGATGCAATACTGCCTGTTAGAAATGAGGTCTCGAGTCAAAAACTGAAATTCAGCACACAGTCAAAAATACAGGAGGCAGAGGCAAAAAGACAGGGGAAACCACGCCAAGGATGCTAGGTCTAACACATGTCCCCCCCAGTTGAGACTCGAGAGAACTACCAAACTTCTTGGGATTTCTCATGACTAAGGCAGAAGAATCTGGACAGACCATCAGCATTGGTGTGTTCTGTACCAAGGCAGTGTTTCACTGTAAAGTCAATTCCCTGTAGGGAGATGGACCACCTCTACAGTTTTGGGTTCTCACCCCTCATCTGCATCAACCATCTAAGGGGCCTGTGGTCTGCCTAAACCCGAAAAGAGTTCCAAACAAGTAGGGTCTTGGATTCTTCAGCACCCAGACCACAGCAAGAGCTTTTCCATCAATTTGCGCTCCACCTCTGGGGCGTAACCTCCTGCTAATGAAAGTTACTGGCTGGTATAGGCCCTTTTCCTTTACCTGTGCTAGAACTGCCTCCACACCATGCCCTAGAGTGTTAGTCTTCACAACAAATTCCTTGGAGAAGTTGGGTGCCTTCAGCATGAGTGTTGTGCACATGGCTGCCTTCAGGGCAGCAAAAGCAGTCTGACAGGCCTCAGTCCAGATCACTTTCTTGGGCTGCTTCTTGAAAGTTAGCTCTGTCAAGGGGGCAACAATGGTGCCATAGACCTTGACAAATCTCCTGCAATAACCGCTGAGACCTAAAGAAGCTCTCACCTCTGTCCGGGTCTTAGGGGGTTCCCAAGCCAGAATGGTGTCAAACTTGTGTTGTCGGGGTGCCACCTAACCGCTCTGCACCTGGTGGCCCAAGTACACCAGCAAGCCCTGGCCTACCTGGAACTTACTGGCCTTAAAAGTGAGGCCTGACTTCTGCAGGGCCTTCAACACTTCCCAGAGGTGCTGCAAGTGATCCTCCCGGCTGGAGCTGAACAATGCAATGCCATCCAGGTAGGCAGCACTGCAATCTCCCCAGCCCAGCCAAGACCTGGTTGACCAACCTCTGAAAGGTGACAGGGGCATTTTTGCAACCCAAAGGGCATGACCCGAAACTGGAAGTGCCCATTTGGCATTGAAAGTGCTGACCTCTCTTTGGCCTCATCAGTCGAGGCAATCTGCCAGTACCCAGACGTGAAGTCAAACTTAGTGATGGCATTGAGCCCATGATAGTCCACACAGAACCTGCGTTCAGGGGTGGTACTGGGACAGCAGCCTTTGGGACCAGGACCACTGGGCTGGTCCAAGGACTGCTGGAGAAATCTATCACCTCTAATGCTAGCATCTTGGAGACCTCTTCCTTGATGCTGGCTTTGACCTTGTCAGTCACCCTTTATGTTTCACAGGAGGACTGTCCTTAGTGTCCACATCGTGAGTGCACACATGGCTGACTGCTGGGGTCAAGGAAAACAGACAAACTGTCCCAGCAACTGGTGACAGTCCCTCTGCTGTTCCAGGGTCAGTGCTGGGGAAAGGTTCACACCCTCCACAGACCTATCTTGCTCTTTGACGGACAGGAGGTAAGGAAGAGGTTCATTCTCCTCCTCCATTCCATCATCTGTTGCCAACAACATGGTCAGTTCAGACCTCTAAAAATGTGGTTTGAGGCCGTTCATATGTAGGACCCTGAAAGGGTTCCTTGGAGTCTGCAAGTTCACCAGGTAGGTGACATTCCTCTGGTGCTCCACCACCTCAAAAGGCCCAGCCCAATTGTCCTTGAGAGCGCAAGGCTTCTCAGGGGCCATGACTCACATTTTCTGTCCAGACTGAAACTCAACCAGAGTGACATTCTTGTCATACCATCGCTTATTATCTTCCTGGCTTGTTTGAAGGTTCGCCTGAACGAGTTTAATGAAGCGCAGCAGTCTGGTTTCTGAAGGCCAGCATGTAGCTAAATACATCCTGGGGGTCCTACTGGGGGTTTTCTTTGAGTCCTCTTTCACCATGCTAAAAGGGGCTCTTATGGGGTGCCTGAACAGCAGCTCCAAGGGGCCAAAGCTGAGTCCCTTCTGCGGTACCTCCCTGCATACAAAGAGAAGGCACTGGAAGAGAATGCCCCACTTACACCTCATGGAGACTAACAGACCCATAATCGTGTCTTTCAGAGTATGGTTGAACCTTTCAACCAACCCATTTCCTTCAATCAATCAATCAGATATTTGTAAAGCACACTACTCACCTGCTAGGGTCTCAAGGCGCTGCAGGGGCAGGGAAGGACTGCTACTGCTCAAATAAACAGGTCTTAAGGTGTTTTCTGAAGGTCAGAAGGTCCTGGGCCTGTTAAAGGTTGGCAGGGAGGGTGTTCCAGGTCTTGGTAGTGAGGTGGGAGAAGGATCTACAACTGGCTGTAGTTCGATGGATGCAAGGGACAGCGGCGAGGGCAAGGTTGGTGGAGCGGAGTTGCGGGTGGGAATGTGGAAGGTGAGTCACTCGTTGAGGTAGGCCTGTGTTGTGAAGGGCTTTGTGAGCGTGGATGAGGAGTTTGAAGGTGATCCTCTTGGTGACAGGGAGCCAGTGCAGGTGGGCTGAGATGTGGTTGTGGTGAGGGATGTTGAGGATGAGGTGTGCGGAGGTGTTCTGTATCCATTGTAGTTTCTTCTGGAGCTTGGCTGTGGTCCTTGCGTAGAGCGCATTGCCGTAGTCCAGTCTGCTGCAGACGAGAGCATGGGTGACCGCCCTTGTTTTGGTGGGGATCCATCTGAAGATCTTGCGAAGCATGCAGAGGGTGTTAAAGCAGGAAGGAGAGATGGCGTTGACTTGCTGGGTCATGGTGAGCGATGAGTCTAAGATGAAGCTTAGATTGTGTGCGTGGGTGGTGGGTGTTGGTGCGGTTCCTAGGGTGGCTGGCCACCAGGAGTTGTCCCATGTGGAGCGGTTGGAGCCGAGGATGAGGATCTCTATCTTGTCTGAGTTAAGTTTGAGGGGGCTCTTCTCCATCCAAGTGGCGATGGCGTGCAGTCCGTCGTGGAGGTTGGTTTTGGTGGTGGCGGGGTCGTTGGTGAGTGAGAGGATCAGCTGGGTATCATCAGCGCAGTTGATGATGTTGAGGTTGTGGGATCTGACAACATTGGTGAGCGGTGCCATGTAGATGATAAAAAACGTTGGGCTGAGAGAAGATCCTTGGGGAACATCGCAGATGGTTTTGGTGGCCCCGATAGGAAAGGAGGAAGGCGGACTCTCTGCGTTCGGCTGGAGAGGAAGAACGTGATCCAGTCAAGAGCTTTGTGTCAGATCCCTGCGTCTTAGAGGCGAGTGCAGAGGGTGTGGTGGCATACGGTGTCGAAAGCAGCCAAGAGGTCCAAGAGGATGAGGGCCATGGTTTCGCCCTTGTGGAGCATGGTCCTAATGTTGTCGGTTGTGGCGATGAGGGCGGTCTTGGTGCTGTATTTCCTACGGAATCCTGATTGGGAGATGTTCAGTGTGTTATTGTCTTCCAGGAAGCGGGTCAGTTGGCCGTTGACGATCTTCTCAATGACCTTTGCCGGGAAGGGGAGGAGGGAGATGGGTCGGTAATTCTTGAGGTCTTCAGGTCCGCTTTGGGTTTCTTCAGAAGGAGGTTGACTTCGGCGTGCTTCTAGCTCTCTGGGAAGGTGGTGGTCTCGAAGGAGCTGTTGATGATCATACGGAGTTGGGGGGCGATGATGGGTTTCGCTTTGTTGAAGACATGGTGGGGCTGGGGTTGGAAAGAGACACGGAGTGGATGGAGCTCATGGTTTTGATGGTGTCCTCGTCGTTGATGTGGGTCCAGGAAAGCAAGAGGTTGGTGTGACTGGGAGCATCATGGTTGGTGGTGGCCATGGTGGTGATGGGTGGCGAAGGAGGGGGCTCGATGGAACATGACCTGAGATTGGTGAGTTCTTTGATGATGCTGAAGAGCTCTTTGCTGTTGTAGGTGTTGTTGTCAATGCAGTCTTTATAGAAGGATCTTTTGGTGGTCCAGATGAGCTGGTGGTGTTTGCGGGTGTCAGAAGTGGTGATCTTGTAGGTCAGCCCACTCTCCTTCCACAGAGACTTCATATATGTGGATATGAAGTTGGTTCGCCGGTCTGATTCTACCTCCTTGGGGAACCTTGTGGGAAAAGATCCTCATTAATGCCTGGCCCACCATGGGTGCCATCACTGACCTCAGAGAGAAAGTCTCTGGGTAGCAGGAGGCATGGTCCACCAAGACCAGAATGTACCTGTTGCCCATGGCTGTCTTAGGGTCCAGAGGCCTCACAATGTTGATCCCCACCCACTCAAAAGGTGTGCTCACAATAGGGAGTTGTTGAAGAGGAGACTTGCATTATCCCTCAATGTTGTCACTTGCCTGGCAAGTCTGGCAAGACCTACAATGGGCATCAGAGGGCCTTTGCATTTGGAGCTAGTAAAAATGGGTGATGATCCTCTCAAATGTGTTGTCCTGCCCCAAATGTCCTGCCTATGTCAGATCATGAGCCAGACCCAGTAAGAAGGTTCTGAAGCACTCGGGTACCACAGCAATCGGGCTGCCACAGGCACAGCAACCTGAGGCTCACTATACAGGAGACCATTCTTCCAGTATATCCAATGTGATCCAGATTACTTGCTTGCAGTCTGCTGCCCCAGACCCTTAAAGGAAGGGCATGTCTTATGCACCTACCAGAAATCTTTCTGGTTGGACCACCTTCTTTCTGCCAATGGGTCAGCTCAGGCACATCCCTCAGTTCTACCACCTGTTCCCCTGTAGGTTCCGGGGCATCCCCTTCAAGTTTAGCCTTCTCTCGGACCATGGGAACTTCTGGGGCGGGTTTACTGCACCCCCTACTCCTCCCGGCAGGCACCCGGACCACTCTTTCATGCTCCAGTTCCTCCTGACCTTCCTTACTGGCTGCCATAGACTGAGTGGTCATACATGCCCACTGAGGCAGACGCACCATATCCAAGTGTGACCTGCGTTCCAACTCAGGTCATCACCTAGCAGACAATCAACTGGCATGGTTAGACTCACAGCTACCCTCATGGAACTGGAGACCCCCATTCAAAGGGAACCTGTGCCACCTTGTGCTGGTGCTCAGAGTTGTCCACAGCAGCTACTTGGTGAAACACACTGAGGGCCACTTGCTCTTCAGACACAAGGTGACACCTGACAGTTGTCATGCTGGCTCCTGTGTCTCTCAGAGCTTCCACCCTCTGTCCATTGATGGCAACTCACCGCCTGTACTTCTGAATGTTCTCAGGCCCAAGAGTCCTCTGGACCATCTCACAGTATCCTATGGAGACAAGGGTCATCTTACCTGGCTTCCATAGTTCTCTTTGAACCAACTCCTCCCGAACGCTACACTGGCCAACCCCCACGACTGTACACCTGTGGGTGGTGGTGTCCACTTGAAACACTTGGGATCCCCCTTCCTGATCACATGCATAACAATTGTGGGGATCCTTCTCTGCAGGCTTCCCCATAGAGATCCAAGGCTTCTTCTTCTCACCTTTGGGATGGGAATCCCTACCCTGGGGACTAGGTTGTGACCCTTTAGAGAACTCCCCCTGTTTACCCTTTCTCCACACTTCTTGGTGGAGTCTCCCCCATACCTCTTGTGGACCCTGGTGTAGTGAATCCTAGTTTGTTTTAATGGGATAGCAGGAGTTAGCTTAGCCTCTGGCTTGCAGACTCGTGCCCCCGTCACCTAGTGACTTTCAACCTACTTAACTTGCTCTGTCTTAGCCCATTTAATTATTTAATTCATCTAAGATGGCTGCCTTGTTTATAGTTAGGCCACTTGTTATGTTTTGCATTATCAGTACCACAGTGCTAAGGGGTCAAGATCAAGCAATAAAGACAAACATGCAGTAGGTATTCACACTTAGGGATATTCCCTCTCTATACTTTTGAGGGATTGTTTATAATAATTGCCATCCCAAGCATGTCTGTTATCTACTGTTTGGGAACACATCTACGTCAGGGGTCCTGGTAGATCTGTATAAATACATTGCACTTTAGATAGATAATTAGAGGGAGTCCGACCAGAGGGCATCGCCACCATCGCTGATACCGATGCTGCACGTTGTCTTGACGCTGACCCAGTCTTTGTGACCCTGCGGAGTCTGAGATAGAGACCTCATTCCAAGGTAACAAGGGTTGGGGGCTCCTCTCATGGACATGGTATCAGCAGATTAGGTTTAACAAACCCAGCTCTCCTTTAGGTAGGAGGTTAGGCCTATCACATTAGGGTATTAGGGCATATTACATCATGTATGTCTTTTACATGCATTGCAAGATTGTGGGGGTCTTTGTAATAATGACTCTTGTCTTCACAATTCTGTTTCTTGCATTATTAATTATCCTAATCATTGCAGCCTATGCAACATATCGCAAATTGTAGTTGTGTTTAATAAAAACTATTGACATTTTACTGCATCTTAGTCATTGTCTGTGTTTGTATGAGACATGATATATCTGTGAGAAAGGGGTAATCTCCGTTTAACCACGACACTCCTTGAGATGTCTTATTCTCGAGTCCATGCGTAAAGGCTGCCAAAAATCACCTTTTACTATTGTGCTTCTGGTGAGGTGCTGCTACTGAGCCGGTAAGGTTGGGACAATAGTTGCGATTTGTTGTGGGATAGGCATAGTCGCCTACAAGCAAAAGTACTGTCATCCTTTAACCAGCAGTCTTGCCTAGAGCAAGAGTCCAAACTATGGCATGGCACCACCAACGATGGTGTTTAGGCACTAATTTACGGATACCCCGACTATCACTGTCTCACAGACAACAGGTACCCTAAGTACCATTATACGGAGATGTCCGTGGTCTTTGGGAAATTCCTCCTCTGCTGAAAAGGTGTCACCTGATTAAGCTGTAGGTTGTTCAAGCTCAAACTCATAAAAGGACTTATACTCCCCCTTTTCGTGTTCCATTTTTCTAAACAAAAAGGGCTGCTGCCATTGACATTCCTGAAAATGCTAGACAAGCTCTAACGCAACATTTATTAACGCATGGCCTTACAGATGAGGACGGGGATGGTACTCTTATAATAGAGGCTAATGAAGCATACCAAACAGAAACATTTTATTGTTTGGCCACCTTTCCTGAGGTGGACCAGAGAACACATACATTCCACACATATGAAATTGCAAACGTACCTCCACGGTACCGAGCATACCAGTACCATGAAATATCGCTCACATACCAAGAGCACCAGAACTGGTTTGAAGGCGCCCTACCACATGTACTACAAAGAGTGATGCTAGGTCCCTTATGTAATGATGGACCAACGTGGCCTATGTTTGCCACATACACACCTCACCCAGACACACAAAATATGACAATATCAGATTTGTGAGATTTACATAATGAATTAGTGACATTATATAGACAATTAGTTCAGTTGATAATGCGGACATTGATCACCACACCAGCGTGTCCGACACCGCCGGTACCTGGTGGTTATCAATTGGCTACTGGGATTAATCCACAAACAGTGCATACTATCATGGGTAAAGTACCCTCAGAACAGGAAAAAATACCGTTCTGGATTGCCCAGAAACTGGAAGCTGTGTTTCCCCATACAGGACCACAGGAAAAACATAGACTGCTCACTATGTGCTTGCCCTTTGGGATGGTTCCCTCGGTGGATGACTGGGTCACATAGGGTACAGTCTTCGCTGCTATATACACTACCACACATGGTACCCCAACATGTGCCAATTTACTGAAAGTGTTAAAACACATACAAAATGAGAACGGGCTGCACCAGCCTTGGATTTGGGGATGAAATTAATGTGTAATTTTGATGCAGTTTCCTCAATAATACTCACTAATATTAAAGGGAAAGCGGTAGCACTGGCGATACGCAAGCGTCTCCGGGAAACTCTGCACCAGGAACAAGAGAGACAGCTACCGAAAAGTATTTCCGATACCTATACTAGTATAGGGCAGGATAGTTTGGGGGCCAAGTCAAATAAATTTGAGATACAAGGTACCACCCATAAGGAGGGTACAAAGCAGGCACAAGAGGGCCCTAAGAAGCGCTGAGACAAACAAAAAGATTTTAAAGATAGAAGAAATAAGAGAGCTGATTCTCCACACCCGAGAACTCTGAAAGGAGATACAGTCTCAGAAATCGGGAGAACTTAAAAACTCCAGACAGATATACTGATTCACGTCCCTCTCGTTCCTTTCAGGATGCACCGGATAGACGTAGCGACAGAGCGGGCCGTCCAGATCGACGTCCTGAATATCTGAAACAAAAGAAAGACTTGCCGCAGTCTCCCATTAAAAAAGAAGAAAAGACTCCTCAACAAAAGCCACAGTTTAAAAAGAAAAAGGTGGCAGCACTGACAGCTAAAAATGCCAGTATACTTGAGAACACTGTTGAGGAACAGCGCAGCAGAGGTCACGATATGTCGCCAGAGTCTGAGGGATCATCTGGATGCAACAGCAACTAGTGATTTTATCGCAGTTGAAACAGCGGACGGACGCATTCTCCCACCCGACAGGGTTTATGATTTAAAAATTCAGATAGAAGAAGACGTGGAGCGCACCATTAGTGTAATATTCTGGGATGAACACACAAGTGACATCCTATTGGCCGAAAGAGACTGGCCACCTGAACACGTCCGTAAGCTCCCGCATGGGGAAGATGTCATTTTGCCTTCTTTCTCCGATCTTGTTCCGGAAGAAGAAAAAGAAGCCTATGCTGCTGAATGGGCTTTAGAGCAGGCACCTGCATTATATCGCAATCATGTAGGTTGGGACAAGGAGTCTCCTTGTCATGTCATTCCCGTTAGGTCTACACCCCAACTGCAGCCACACTATCCTGTCAAACATGAAGCGAAAGCTCCAGTGAAAGAGATCCTCACCCAGCTTGAGTACCAGGGAGTTATTGAGCACTGTACATCTGCAATGAATAATCTGTTACTCCCCATTGCAAAGCCGGACCATTCATACAGAATAGTAATTAATTACAGACATTTAAATAGTCATACACGCACATATGCTATAAAAAATTCACATAGCACAGCACCAGTAAACAATATAGTGCGTAAAAGATATAAAACAACATTAGACATATCTAATGGCTTTTTCTGCCAGAACTTAGCACACGAAAGTCGGGACCTGAGGGCATTCTCATTTTGCTCTCAGAAACGCTTTTGTTATTTAACTCAAGGCTATGAGAATATCCCAAGGCTATTTTCAGCCCATGCAACATCAATATTACATGATATTGATTCTGAGGCGTTATCCTATGTGGATGACTTATATCTCACAGACAACAACCTCGACATTCATCTTGCAAGGGTCAATCGGATCATTTTGGGATTTGCAGACCTCGGTTACAAATTCTACTTTAAGAAACGCAAAATCGCCTTTCTCAGTGTACTGTGCCTGGGATTGAGCTATCAAATGAAGGAAAGAGCCTGGACCCGCACTTTCTAGAGAAATGTGCTCAACTGCACCCTCCTAACACCCTTAAGAAACTACAGTCATTACTAGGTGTAGGAAAGTACCATCTTGCCTGGCATGTTACCCCCATATTTCACTGTATATATGTTGTTTTAGTTGTATGTGTCACTGGGACCCTGCCAGCCAGGGCCCCAGTGCTCATAAGTGTGCCCTGTATGTGTTACCTGTGTTATGACTAACTGTCTCACTGAGGCTCTGTTAATCAGAACCTCCGTGGTTATGCTCTCTCATTTCTTTCCAAATTGTTACTAACAGGCTAGTGACCAATGTTACCAATTTACATTGGCATACTGGAACACCCTTATAATTCCCTAGTATATGGTACTGAGGAACCCAGGGTATTGGGGTTCCAGGAGATCCCTATCAGCTGCAGCATTTCTTTTGCCACCCATAGGGAGCTCTGACAATTCTTACAGAGGTCTGCCACTGCAGCCTGAGTGAAATAACGTCCACGTTATTTCACAGCCATTTTACACAGCACTGAAGTAACTTATAAGTCACCTATATGTCTAACCTTTACCTGGTAAAGGTTGGGTGCCAAGTTACTTAGTGTGTGGGCACCCTGGCACTAGCCAAGGTGCCCCCACATTGTTCAGGGCCAATTCCCCGGACTTTGTGAGTGCGGGGACACCATTACACTACCTATGTGTAGCTTCACAATGGTAACTCCGAATATGGCCATGTAACATGTCTAAGATCATGGAATTGCCCCACCAATCCCATCCTGGTATTGGGGAGACAATCCCATGATTCCCCGGGTCTCTAGCACAGACCCGGGTACTGCCAAACTGCCTTTCCCGGGGTTTCACTGCAGCTGCTGCTGCTGCCAACCCCTCAGACAGGTTTCTGCCCTCCTGGGGTCCAGCCAGGCTTGGCCCAGGAAGGCAGAACAAAGGACTTCCTCAGAGAGAGGGTGTTACACCCTCTCCCTTTGGAATAAGGTGTCAGGGCTGGGGAGGAGTAGCCTCCCCCAGCCTCTGGAAATGCTTTGATGGGCACAGATGGTGCCCATCTCTGCATAAGCCAGTCTACACCGGTTCAGGGATCCCTCAGCCCTGCTCTGGCGCGAAACTGGATAAAGGAAAGGGGAGTGACCACTCCCCTGACCTGCACCTCCCCTGGGAGGTGCCCAGAGCTCATCCAGTGTTCTCCAGACCTCTGCCATCTTGGAAACAGAGGTGCTGCTGGCACACTGGGCTCCTCTGAGTGGCCAGGGCCAGCAGGTGACGTCAGAGACTCCTTCTGATAGGCTCCTTCAGGTGTTGCTAGCCTATCCTCTCTCCTAAGTAGCCAAACCCTCTTTTCTGGCTATTTAGGGTCTCTGCTTTGGGGAATTCCTTAGATAACGAATGCAAGAGCTCATCAGAGTTCCTCTGCATCTCTCTCTTCACCTTCTGCCAAGGAATCGACTGTTGACCGCGCTGGAAGCCTGCAAAACTGCAACAAAGTAGCAACGACGACTACTGCGACACTGTAATGCTGATCCAGCCGCCTTCTCGACTGTTTTCCTGGTGGTGCATGCTGTGGGGGTAGTCTGCCTCCTCTCTGCACTAGAAGCACCGAAGAAATCTCCCGTGGGTCGACGGAATCTTCCCCCTGCAACCGCAGGCACCAAAGAACTGCATCACCGGTCCTCTGGGTTTCCTCTCAGCACGACAAGCGAGGTCCCTTGATCTCAGCAACTCTGTCCAAGTGACTCCCACAGTTCAGTGACTCTTCAGTCCAAGTTTGGTGGAGGTAAGTCCTTGCCTCTCCACGCCAGACTGCATTGCTGGGAACCACGTGTTTTGCAGCTACTTGGGCTCCTGTGCACTCACCGAGGATTTCCCTCATGCACAGCCAAGCCTGGGTCCACGGCACTCTAACCTGCATTGCACGACCTCCTGAGTTGTCCTCCGGCGGCGTGGGACTCTCTTGTGCAATTTCGGGTGAACACCGTTTCACTCCACTTTGTAGTGCCTGTTCCGGCACTTCTACGGGTGCTGCCTGCTTCTGAGAGGGCTCCTTATCTTGCTGGGTGTGCCCTCTGTCCCCACACGCAATTGGTGACATCCTGGTCCCTCCTGGGCCACAGCAGCATCCAAAAACCCTAACCGTGACCCTTGCAGCAAGCAAGGCTTGTTTGCGGTATTTCTGTGGGAAAACACTTCTGCACGACTCTTCACGACGTGGGACATCCATCCTCCGAAGGGGAAGTTTCTAGCCTTTGTTGTTCATGCAGAATCCTCAGCTTCTACCATCCGGTGGCAGCTTCTTTGCATCCACAGCTGCCATTTCCTGGGCATCTGCCCACTCCCGACTTGATCGTGACTTTTGGACTTGGTCCCCTTGTTCCACAGGTACCCTCATCTGGAAATCCATTGTTGTTGCATTGCTGGTGTTAGTCTTTCCTGCAGAATTCCCCTATCACGACTTCTGTGCTCTTTGGGGAACTTAGGTGCACTTTGCACCCACTTTTCAGGGTCTTATGTGGGCTATTTTTCTAACCCTCACTGTTTTCTTACAGTCCCAGCGACCCTCTATGAGGTCACATAGGTTTGGGGTCCATTCGTGGTTCGCATTCCACTTCTAGAGTATATGGTTTGTGTTGCCCCTATCCCTATGGGCCCCCATTGCATTCTATTGTGACTATACATTGTTTGTACTGTTTTCTATTGCTATTGCTGCATTATTTGGTATTGTGTACATATATCTTGTGTATATTTGCTATCCTCATACTGAGGGTACTCACTGAGATACTTTTGGCATATTGTCATAAAAATAAAGTACCTTTATTTTTAGTATATCTGTGTATTGTGTTTTCTTATGATATTGTGCATATGACACTAGTGGTACTGTAGGAGCTTCAGTCATCTCCTAGTTCAGCCTAAGCTGCTCTGCTAAGCTACCTTTTCTATCAGCCTAAGCTGCTAGACACCCCTCTACATTAATAAGGGATACCTGGGCCTGGTGCAAGGTGTAAGTACCCCTTGGTACTCACTACAAGCCAGTCCAGCCTCCTACATTGGTTGTGCAGCGGTGGGATAAGTACTTTGCAACTACTTACCACTTTTGTCATTGTACTTTTCATAAGAGAAAAACATACAAAACAAGTTCAGTGTATGTACACCTAACCAAAAAGTTTTGCTTTTCTTCTCTCACTTCTTTTCTAAAGTGCTGAAAAGTACCTCTAAAACTTTCAAAAAGTTCTTTAAAAGTTAAAAAAGTTTTTTCCTGTTCTTTAAAAAGTTCTAAAAACGTTTTCTTTCTTTTTCTATCCCTTAAACACTTTCTATAATGTCTGGCACAGACCAAACTGTTGATCTGTCCAAGACTGCTTATGGTCACCTTAGCTGGAAGGCAGCAAGGAGTCTCTGTGTAGAAAGAGGTTTAGGGGTAGGAAAGAACCCCTCTAGAGAACTGTTAGTTAACATGCTAGTTGAACAAGACAAGACTTTTGTTGGTACTTCTGGTGAGAAATTAGCTGATGGTTCCCACTCTGATTCTGGGGCACCCCTAGCAAAAGAGATGGGAGGGAATCTTTCCAACCTGCACCTTAGCAAGCCACCCAGCATGGCTGGTACTGATGTGAATTCACATCACAGTAAGAGTGTTGTCTCACATCTCAGTAATAGTGTTGTTTCTCATCATAGTAGAAGTGTCACTTCTGTAGGCCAGAATGTTAGTGTGACATCTGTTAGGGCCAGGTCTCCTTCTGTTCATTCTCACCATTCTTCTGTTTCAAGACATGCCCTACCCACCCACCCTGATGACAGAGTGTTAGAACGGGAGTTTAATAGATTGAGAGTGGAACAATCCAGGCTGAAGCTCAAGAAGCAACAGCTGGATTTAGATAGGCAGTCCTTAGAGATAAAAAGAGAAAGACAGAAATTGGGTTTAGAAACCCATGGTGGCAGCAGCAGTATTCCAAATAGTCATCCTGCAAAAGAGCATGATTCTAGGAATCTGCACAAGATAGTTCCCCCTTACAAAGAGGGGGATGACATTAACAAGTGGTTTGCTGCATTTGAGAGGGCCTGTGTTGTACAGGATGTCCCTCAAAGGCAGTGGGCTGCTATCCTATGGCTATCTTTCAGTGGAAAGGGTAGGGATAGGCTCCTTACTGTAAATGAAAGTGAGGCCAATGATTTCAAAGTTCTTAAGAATGCACTCCTAGATGGTTATGGCTTAACCACTGAACAGTACAGGATGAAGTTCAGAGAAACCAAAAAGGAGTCTTCACAAGACTGGGTAGACTTTGTTGACCATTCAGTGAAGGCCTTGGAGGGGTGGTTACATTGCAGTAAAGTTGCTGACTATGAAAGCCTGTATAACTTAATCCTGAGAGAGCATATTCTTAATAATTGTGTGTCTGATTTGTTGCACCAGTACCTGGTGGATTCTGATCTGACCTCTCCCCAAGAATTGGGAAAGAAGGCAGACAAATGGGTCAGAACAAGGGTGAACAGAAAAGTTCATACAGGGGGTGACAAAGATGGCAAGAAGAAGGATGGTAAGTCTTCTGACAAGGGTGGGGACAAATCTAAAAATGAGTCTTCATCAGGCCCACAAAAACACTCTGGTGGGGGTGGTGGGCCCAAATCCTCTTCAAATCAAAACAAAGAAAAGAAACCATGGTGCTATTTATGTAAAATAAAAGGCCATTGGACAACAGACCCCAGTTGTCCAAAGAAAAGCACCAAGCCTCCTACCACTACAACCCCTGCTGCTACACCTAGTGCCCCTAGTAATAGCAGTGGTGGTGGGAGCAAACCTACCAATAGCCAATCCAAGGGAGTAGCTGGGCTCACTTTTGGTAACTTAGTTGGGGTTGGTCTTGTCAGGGAGACCACAGAGGCTGTGTTAGTCTCTGAGGGGGCTATTGATTTAGCCACCTTGGTTGCTTGTCCCCTTAACATGGATAAGTACAAGCAACTACCCCTAATAAATGGTGTTGAGGTTCAGGCCTACAGGGACACAGGTGCCAGTGTTACAATGGTAATAGAGAATCTGGTCCACCCTGAACAACACCTACTTGGTCACCAGTACCAAGTAACCGATGCTCATAACAACACACTTAGCCACCCCATGGCTGTTGTAAATCTCAACTGGGGGGGGGGTTACTGGTCCAAAGAAAGTTGTGGTTGCCTCAGATTTACCTGTAGACTGTCTACTAGGAAATGATTTAGAGACATCAGCTTGGTCAGATGTGGAGTTGGAGGCCCATGCAGCAATGCTGGGCATTCCAGGGCATATTTTTGCTTTAACCAGGGCCCAGGCCAAAAAGCAAAAACAACAGGGTGACTTGGATCCTGGAAAAATGGACCAAGTGCTCCCTAACGCTAGGGTTAGTAGAAGTAAATCACTACCTACTATCCCTCCCTCTACAGTGGATTCTACTTCTGAGGAAGAAGAATTTCCACCCTGTGCAGAACCTACACTAGAGGAGCTGGAAGCAGACACTGCTGAGCTTTTGGGTGAAGGGGGGCCTGCCAGGGAGGAGCTGAGTGTGGCACAGCATACCTGTCCCATACTAGAGGGTCTAAGACAGCAAGCTGTCAAACAAGCAAATGGGGATGTCAGTGACTCTCACAGAGTTTACTGGGAGGACAACCTCTTGTACACTGAAGCAAGGGATCCAAAACCTGGAGCTGCCAGGAGATTGGTGATTCCTCAGGAGTACAGAAAGTTCCTCCTAACTCTAGCCCACGACATTCCCTTAGCTGGACATTTGGGGCAAATGAAAACTTGGGACAGGCTTGTCCCCTTGTTTCATTAGCCTAGAATGTCAGAGGACACAAAGGAATTTTGTAAGTCCTGTGAAACCTGTCAAGCCAGTGGCAAGACAGGTGGCACTCCAAAGGCACCCCTTTTCCCACTGCCTGTGGTTGGGGTTCCCTTTGAAAGGGTAGGGGTTGACATAGTTGGCCCCCTTGACCCTCCTACTGCTTCAGGCAATAGGTTTATCTTGGTGGTAGTGGACCATGCCACCAGATATCCTGAAGCAATTCCTCTAAGGACCACTACAGCTCCTGCAGTGGCAAAGGCCCTCCAGGGAATCTTTTCCAGGGTGGGCTTCCCAAAAGAGGTGGTATCAGACAGGGGAAGCAATTTCATGTCTGCTTACTTAAAGGCCATGTGGAAGGAATGTGGTGTAACATACAAGTTCACCACACCCTATCATCCACAAACAAATGGACTGGTGGAGAGATTTAACAAAACTCTCAAAGGCATGATTATGGGACTCCCTGAAAAACTCCGCAGGAGATGGGATATCCTGTTACCTTGCCTCCTTTTTGCTTACAGGGAGGTACCCCAAAAAGGAGTGGGCTTCAGCCCCTTTGAACTCCTATTTGGACACCCTGTGAGAGGTCCTCTAACACTTGTTAAGGAGGGTTGGGAACAACCTTTAAAAGCTCCAAAGCAAGACATAGTGGACTATGTACTTGGCCTAAGATCTAGGATAGCTGAGTACATGAAAAAGGCCAGTAAAAACCTTCAGGCCAGCCAAGAGCTCCAAAAGCAATGGCATGACCAGAAGGCTGTTTTGGTTCAGTACCAACCAGGGCAGAAAGTGTGGGTCTTGGAGCCTGTGGCCCCAAGAGCACTCCAAGATAAATGGAGTGGACCCCACATAATTGTTGAAAAGAAGGGTGAAGTCACCTACTTAGTTGACTTAGGCACTGCCAGGAGTCCCCTTAGGGTGCTCCATGTCAATCGCCTGAAACCCTACTATGACAGGGCTGATCTCACCCTGCTCATGGCAATAGATGAGGGACAGGAAGAAGAGAGTGACCCTCTCCCTGATCTCTTCTCTTCCACAGAACAAGATGCTCTAGTGGAAGGTGTAGTTTTGGCAGATTGTCTTACTGCTGAGCAGAAAAACCACTGCATAAATCTCCTGGGTCAGTTTTCTGAACTCTTCTCTACTGTGCCAGGCACCACTTCTTGGTGTGAACACACTATAGATACTGGAGACAGCTTGCCTGTCAAAAGTAAGATCTATAGGCAGCCTGACCATGTCAGAGACTGCATAAAGGAAGAAGTACAGAAAATGCTTGAACTGGGAGTGGTTGAGCACTCTGAAAGTCCATGGGCCTCTCCTGTGGTACTTGTACCAAAACCTCATTCCAAGAATGGAAAGAAGGAAATGCGGTTTTGTGTAGACTATAGAGGTCTCAACCAGGTAACCAAAACTGATGCTCACCCTCTACCCAGGGCAGATGAGCTAATAGATACACTGGCATCTGCCAAGTATCTAAGCACTTTTGATTTGACTGCAGGGTATTGGCAGATCAAAATATCAGAAGATGCAAAAGCAAAAACAGCATTTTCAACCATTGGAGGCCATTACCAATTCACAGTAATGCCTTTTGGATTGAAAAATGCACCTGCCACTTTTCAGAGGTTGGTGAATACAGTCCTGCAAGGGCTGGAAGCTTTTAGTGCAGCATATCTAGATGATATAGCTGTCTTTAGCTCCAGCTGGGATGATCATCTGGTCCACCTATGGAACGTTTTGGAGGCCCTGCAGAAGGCAGGCCTCACTATCAAAGCTTCAAAGTGCCAGATAGGGCAGGGGAAGGTGGTTTATCTGGGACACCTGGTAGGTGGAGAACAGATTGCACCACTACAGGGGAAAATCCAAACTATTATAGATTGGGTTCCCCCTACAACTCAGACCCAGGTGAGAGCCTTCTTAGGCCTCACTGGGTATTACAGGAGGTTCATAAAGAACTATGGCTCCATTGCAGCCCCTCTTAATGACCTCACCTCCAAGAAAATGCCTAAAAAGGTATTGTGGACAGCTAGCTGTCAGAAAGCTTTTGAGGAGCTGAAGCAGGCCATGTGCTCTGCACCTGTCCTGAAAAGCCCCTGTTACTCCAAAAAAATCATTGTCCAAACTGATGCATCTGAATTAGGGGTAGGGGCAGTCTTATCACAACTTAATTCTGAGGGCCAGGATCAACCTGTTGCTTTTATCAGCAGGAGGTTGACCCCTAGAGAAAAGCGTTGGTCTGCCATAGAGAGGGAGGCCTTTTCTGTGGTCTGGGCACTGAAGAAGTTGAGGCCATACCTGTTTGGCACTCACTTCATTGTTCAGATAGACCACAAACCTCTACTTTGGCTAAAACAAATGAAAGGAGAAAACTCTAAATTATTGAGGTGGTCCATATCCCTACAGGGAATGGATTATACAGTGGAACATAGACCTGGGAGTACCCACTCCAATGCAGATGGACTCTCCAGATATTTCCACTTAGACAATGAAGACTCATCAGGTCATGGCTAGTCTTATTGTCCTTCGTTTGGGGGGGGTTGTGTAGGAAAGTACCATCTTGCCTGGCATGTTACCCCCATATTTCACTGTATATATGTTGTTTTAGTTGTATGTGTCACTGGGACCCTGCCAGCCAGGGCCCCAGTGCTCATAAGTGTGCCCTGTATGTGTTACCTGTGTTATGACTAACTGTCTCACTGAGGCTCTGCTAATCAGAACCTCAGTGGTTATGCTCTCTCATTTCTTTCCAAATTGTCACTAACAGGCAAGTGACCAATTTTACCAATTTACATTGGCATACTGGAACACCCTTATAATTCCCTAGCATATGGTACTGAGGTACCCAGGGTATTGGGGTTCCAGGGGATCCCTATGGGCTGCAGCATTTCTTTTGCCACCCATAGGGAGCTCTGACAATTCTTACACAGGTCTGCCACTGCAGCCTGAGTGAAATAACGTCCACGTTATTTCACAGCCATTTTACACTGCACTGAAGTAACTTATAAGTCACCTATATGTCTAACCTTTACCTGGTAAAGGTTGGGTGCCAAGTTACTTAGTGTGTGGGCACCCTGGCACTAGCCAAGGTGCCCCCACATTGTTCAGGGCCAATTTCCCGGACTTTGTGAGTGCGGGGACACCATTACACGCGTGCACTACATATAGGTCACTACCTATGTGTAGCTTCACAATGGTAACTCCGAATATGGCCATGTATCATGTCTAAGATCATGGAATTGCCCCACCAATGCCATCTTGGTATTGGGGAGAAAATCCCATGATTCCCCGGGTCTCTAGCACAGACCCGGGTACTGCCAAACTGCCTTTCCCGGGGTTTCACTGCAGCTGCTGCTGCTGCCAACCCCTCAGACAGGTTTCAGCCCTCCTGGGGTCCATCCAGGCTTGGCCCAGGAAGGCAAAACAAAGGACTTCCTCAGAGAGAGGGTGTTACACCCTCTCCCTTTGGAATAAGGTGTCAGGGCTGGGGAGGAGTAGCCTCCCCCAGCCTCTGGAAATGCTTTGATGGGCACAGATGGTGCCCATCTCTGCATAAGCCAGTCTACACCGGTTCAGGGATCCCTCAGCCCTGCTCTGGCCCGAAACTGGACAAAGGAAAGGGGAGTGACCACTCCCCTGACCTGCACCTCCCCTGGGAGGTGCCCGAGCTCCTCCAGTGTGCTCCAGACCTCTGCCATCTTGGAAACAGAGGTGCTGCTGGCACACTGGACTGCTCTGAGTGGCCAGGGCCAGCAGGTGACGTCAGAGACTCCTTCTGATCGGCTCCTTCAGGTGTTGCTAGCCTATCCTCTCTCCTAAGTAGCCAAACCCTCTTTTCTGGCTATTTAGGGTCTCTGCTTTGGGGAATTCCTTAGATAACGAATGCAAGAGCTCATCAGAGTTCATCTGCATCTCTCTCTTCACCTTCTGGCAAGGAATCGACTGCTGACCGCGCTGGAAGCCTGCAAAACTGCAACAAAGTAGCAACGACGACTACTGCGACACTGTAACGCTGATCCAGCCGCCTTCTCAACTGTTTTCCTGGTGGTGCATGCTGTGGGGGTAGTCTGCCTCCTCTCTGCACTAGAAGCTCTGAAGAAATCTCCTGTGGGTAGACGGAATCTTCCCCCTGCAACCGCAGGCACCAAAGAACTGCATCACCGTTCCTCTGGGTCTCCTTTCAGCACAACGAGCGAGGTCCCTTGAACTCAGCAACTCTGTCCAAGTGACTCCCACAGTCCAGTGACTCTTCAGTCCAAGTTTGGTGGAGGTAAGTCCTTGCCTCCCCACGCCAGACTGCATTGCTGGGAACCACGTATTTTGCAGCTACTCCGGCTGCTGTGCACTCACCGAGGATTTCCTTCATGCACAGCCAAGCCTGGGTCCACGGCACTCTCACCTGCATTGCACGACCTCCTGAGTTGTCCTCCGGCGGCGTGGGACTCTCTTGTGCAACTTCGGGTGAGCACCGTTTCACTCCACTTTGTGGTGCCTGTTCTGGCACTTCTGCGGGTGCTGCCTGCTTCTGAGAGGGCTCCTTGTCTTGCTGGGCACCCCCTCTGTCCCCACACGCAATTGGTGACATCCTGGTCCCTCCTGAGCCACACAGCATCCAAAAACCCTAACTGCGACCCTTGCAGCTAGCAAGGCTTGTTTGCGGTCTTTCTGTGGGAAAACACTTTTGCACAACTCTTCACGACGTGGGACATCCATCCTCTAAAGGGAAAGCTTCTAGCCCTTGTCGTTCATGCAGAATCCACAGCTTCTACCATCCAGTGGCAGCTTCTTTGCATCCACAGCTGGCATTTCCTGGGCATCTGCCCACTCCCGACTTGATCGTGACTTTTGGACTTGGTCCCCTTGTTCCACAGGTACCCTCGTCTGGAAATCCATTGTTGTTGCATTGCTGGTGTTGGTCTTTCCTGCAGAATTCCCCTATCACGACTTCTGTGCTCTTTGGGGAATTTAGGTGCACTTTGCACCCACTTTTCAGGGTCTTGGGGTGGGCTATTTTTCTAACCCTCACTGTTTTCTTACAGTCCAAGTGACCCTCTACGAGGTCACATAGGTTTGGGGTCCATTCGTGGTTCGCATTCCACTTCTAGAGTATATGGTTTGTGTTGCCCCTATCCCTATGTGCCCCCATTGCATTCTATTGTGACTATACATTTATTGCACTGTTTTCTATTGCTATTACTGCATATTTTGGTATTGTGTACATATATCTTGTGTATATTTGCTATCCTCATACTGAGGGTACTCACTGAGATACTTTTGGCATATTGTCATAAAAATAAAGTACCTTTATTTTTAGTATATCTGTGTATTGTGTTTTCTTATGATATTGTGCATATGACACTAGTGGTACTGTAGGAGCTTCACTCGTCTCCTAGTTCAGCCTAAGCTGCTCTGCTAAGCTACCTTTTCTATCAGCCTAAGCTGCTAGACACCCCTCTACACTAATAAGGGATACCTGGGCCTGGTGCAAGGTGTAAGTACCCCTTGGTACTCACTACAAGCCAGTCCAGCCTCCTACACTAGGTTTCTTCAATTTTGGCAGAACATACATTCTAGATTATGCACAACGTATCAAGCCACTTAATGACTTGGTTCAGCCCAATTTTTCTAGCAGACACTGGACAGTTGAACACACACGCATCCTTAGGGAAATGCAACAGGACATGCTAGAAGCTAAACACTTACACACACATGATAATAAAACAAATTTGGTCATCAGAATAATTTCTGGTGCCATTGGATTTACCTATGTCACCTTTAACGAAGGTGACACAGTACCCATAGCATATAAATCACATTTATACTCTAATGCAGAACAGCGTTTTGCACCTACAGAAAAGATTCTGATGGCAGTTCAGATGGCCGTCATAAAGGAGAGGCCACTTGCCCAGGGGAAACGTATTATTGTTGTCTTCCCGGTGCCGGCCTTGGAGGCTGTCACCAAAGCAAGCGTTCCTAACGCTAAAGCATTACATCCACGTTAGATTCAATGGGCAACATCTCTGACAGCCACTGATGTCGATTACATTTTTGATCCAAAACTTCAGACACAAGATTTTCTCCAGTACGAACAAGAGTACCCCACTCCTCTAAATATCTTGCCACTAGACAGATGTGATAGTGTCATATACACTGAGGGTTCAGCACAACTGGCTGTAGGTACTAAACATCAATACTCAGCAGCTTGCGCAGCCGTGAGCGGAGTGATGGAAGATGGAGTCTTCCACCATCACAATACCTACACGCAGACCTTAGGGGACTGCACCGCCCAATTGGCTGAACTTAAAGCTCTTATACTAGCGCTCGAACATACTGAGCCAGGATGCCTGACTTTAATAGTCTGTGACTCATACTACTGCGTTCAGTCATACAATGATTATCTTAATCATTGGAAGCTGAATGGGTTTAGAGATTCTAAAGGGAACACCATTAAACACAAAATATTGTAGGGGAGGGTGGCTGAACTTAAGGATAAGCTACCGTGCGTCCATGTAGTACATACATTGGGCCACCAACGTGTAGGAATACACGTTACTGGCAATACATTGGCTGATGAAGCAGCCAAGGCAGCAGTAGCTACGGCTTCTGTGGCTGCAGTGACTCGTTCACAAACGAGATTGGATAACGAAATACTGACTGCCGTGAAAGCTTTGGCTGCAGGCAAACCACTTCCAAAGGGATACCCTACAAACTATACTTACCATATCAGTGCACAGAATGTTGCCTACGCAACAATTCCTGGGGTTGGAGATCATGTGATCCCCAACGAAGACCAGAGATTAGATCTAGTAAAAGCAGCGCATGTGGGTGTCGCTTCTGCACATGCTGGTATGTCGGCCACGATAACACTCTTACAGAAAAGCTTCTGGTGGCCTAGTCTATGCAGACAGCCAAAGAAATATGTCCTTTGATGTGACATTTGCCAGCAGGTAAAGGGCTCTAATATCAAACGCCCACCGCAGACATCCCTCTTAGTGTCCAACAGGCCACTACAATGTGTGTACCTGGACCATTGTGGTCCCTTAAAGCCTGATGGTATTCTAGTAGCTGTAGATTCTTGTTCTAGATTCCTGTGGGTATGGCCACAGTGGTCGGCTGACACTCGGACTGTTATAAAAGACTTGCTGATCTTTATCGGTACATATGCGGTTGCAGCATTCCATTCGGACCAGGGCCCTGCATTTGCCTCTAAGGCATTCAGGGACACCATGGGGACAATGGGTGTTGAACTCCATTACTCCTCACCATACCATCCCGGGGAAAATGTGGTCGTGGAGAGGCAGAATCGTGATCTAAAGCAGTCCTTAACTGCTAGGTTCAGGTTCATGCTGCAGTTGGTTACATTATGTATATGGGGTCCAGAGAGCACTGAATAATCTGCCAAGACGGTCCTTGGGGGGACGCACTCCTTATGAGGTTCTATTTGGGATACCGATGTATGTCCCAGATCTTGATGCCTCTGGTTTGGTTGCAGCAGAAACACCATTTAAAATAAATGAACGTCTCACTGTCTTACAGGAGCTTCAGCAAATTTGTGATGATAAATCATCTACCAGTGCTGCCACTTTAGGAATAAGGGATTTTGTGAAAACTTCGACTGGCTGGATACCTAAAGTTGGGGATCTGGTTTGTGAGAAGATCGCTGTGAAGAAGGAATTCGTCCATCATACAGAGCACCTGTGCCGGTCTTGGGAATTCAAGGTACCAGGACTGTCATCTTACCACCACTGCCTGGTTCCCAAACGAACAGATTTAGCTCCATTGATGACATCAAACTACACCATGTGGCCGATCCTTCACAGTAGACCAAGAGGTCCCTTGGGTGGTTCCCGATCCCCTCTCACTACCCAACAGGACATACATGTACATAGTAGGATGAACAACACTGCTACGGATTATGCAACAATCTCCAATGCTGTTCCAGACACCTCCTAGACCGTGGGGAGGGTGGAAAATGAACTTTTGCTAGTTCCAGTTACCACTTCGATGACCACTCCTGTCCAAGATTTGGCTGTTTTTACACAAACACCTCACAGACTGTTGACACTGTCTACCAAGAGCCTCCACGTGAAGTGGACCAATGTACAGATAATGTACCTGCTCCCGTGTTTGCAGAGACTACCTCTGGCTATTTAATTTACATTGATGACTTTTATTCAGACTCATCCACTACTGTGATTGACAATGTTTCAACAAGAAGTAAGCTTTATCAATGGCTTAAAAAGAACTATTTGATAAACCTGTGGAACTATTTATGGTTCTGTCTGACATTTACAGCATTATTTTTATGGATGGGTTTTGTGACTGTTTTCTTTTTGCTCATAAATGGCCACTATATTCCTAATCGCTCCTCTGTTGAGCTTGTTGATGAAGTTTTAACTCCATATCATTCCTCACATAAGGTCCGAAGAGACTTGTCCCCTGTAAATGTTACAGCAATACCGATTTCTGATGGGATTGTGTGGGACAAAGTTCCCTTTTGATATATACGGGCCTACAGAGATTATTCAAATACCATACGTATTCAAACTTTCTATGACAGATGTAATTACACCTGATATTGTCTCTGATGATTGGGATGTCCAAACAGTTGATTCCATGCTAACTGAAATGAAGGACTATTCCGCATTTGAAAGCGATGATGTGTATGAACATACAATGAATTATGGGGAAATGTTCTGCTATAACAACTGGGGACATTACTAGCTACACTGTGCCACTAGATACAGGCCAGTATTTAACTACACACAGTGGGAACACTGTTCTATACCACCAGTGGGGAGCCCAAAATACTATAGTGATAAATTTACACATTTCTCTGGGCATGATACAAAAAAAGCAGAGTCGTATTATTTCAAAATACATCCAGCACAAATTAGAAAAATGTTGCTAACTGACACAAAACTGATTTATTCAGATCCCTTTGTTTCCCAGTTTGCAGTTGATGGTTCGAATACTGGAAGAGCACTATTGACTTAAAAATTGTATGGGGAACACAAGATTGGCAGATACAGGGTAGGGATTTATTTCGAGCATGCCTGATTCCTGTGCAAAAGATTTTCTTAAATGATACTATTCAGCAGACATCCTGTCTGGGGTTAGCAAAAATTAAAGACATGAACACGACCAGTATCCCCACTCTGGCAAAGTTTAAAGATTGGCAATACTTCCTTAATATCACTGAGGAAAGGCTAGATGCAATGGTTAAGGCTGGTACCTATAATTCTTCACTTTCCAGTCCCGGTGGGTGGTTAATATGGCCCCCTGACACTAATGAGTGTCAAGCGCGTTTCTTGAACTCTTCAGGGGGTTTCCAATTAACAGGCCTGACCCTCGCTTTATATCAGGTTAACATACAGGTATAATTACGACATACAGTGTGGGTAAACTGTGCCAACAATGGGTGCAGACCAACACGTTAGCCGCAGTTAAGAAACATCTGAACACTCTGAAGATGTAGACTTGCAGGATTTTCTGCTGGGACCTAGAAAAAATCTCTCGAAATGTTTCCTCTATGCTATGTACAATGATATCTGGAAACTTTTACAGATTGAGGCTGCTGCGCGTTTAAGGCAATTGGATAAGGAAAATTTAGAGAAGGCTTTAGCGGTTGTCGGAAACGGCATGAATACCCTGTCCAACAGGATTTATTCACTATCAAATATAGTGTAGTCTGCTATTGAGATCACTCAGACAGACTTGTCCCGGTTACACCATGGACTGACGCAGCTATGTTCCATCATGCAGCTGGGTTGGAGTCTACAGACATTGAAAAATGGCCGTATTCCATGGAAGTACATTAACGAGAGTGAATTCTTCACTGCTTTTAATTTTTCCAGAGAACAACAGACAATGGCTAAAAGGGAGTCTAGTTTCACCATGCTTTACGTAGAAAAACTTGATAAGTTGCCCTTCACGGTAGCAGAGAGTCCTTCAACTATCTGGCTCTTTCAAGGCATGATTAATTTACCCATTTCGACCTTTCCTTTCTCAAGCTCCCTGAAACATCTGGCAGTGGGAAGGTATGAGCAACTAGGAGATAGCTATATTAAGGAAGAGTGGGAGTTGCCCTTTGACTATAGATGTCTGAACGACGAAAGGCAGGTCTTTCTTAGTGGAAGCGAATGTGAGTCTGCTGTTAGTCATTCAATGATATGCAAGCAGGTGCCCCTTCATGGTCTTTGCAATGCGGGGTTGCGAACTTGGCCTGTTTGAGGAAGGGTACTCCCGTCCCTTTGATTAATCCGGTATTTCATGTACTTTCCAATGGAAGTTATGTGGTACTGAACGATCAAAGTTGTTGGGGCATGCGACCAGGAATTGCCTACGCAATTTCGGTCTTGAAGGTCGTTACGTGTTTTGGACATGTTTTATTCCCCCCCACACGAGAGATAAAAGTATCTGACATGTGGCCCCACATAGATACTATTAATATGAACTATGACAAGCTGAGCAGGCTAGAGGCGCTATTGTTTCAAAAACAGGTTGCCTTGACATCCGCAAAGGGGACGTATGCTCTCTAGATTGCGAGATCATCAGCCGAGACACAATCCCTATTAAATACCAACTTTCCCAAGCACTTTGGAGAACTGGTATCCAGAATATTCAATGTTTCGAGCACTACTGGGATTGTCCATTTCTTTAAGGCTGTCGGTCTGGTTTTGTGTCCATCTTCCAGACTGTCTTCGGAGTTATCCCGTCGGCCATCCACTCGCTCTTTTCAAGTGTGTTTGGTGGCTTTCCAATTATTTTGGCTTTGATTGGCGGACTGCTACTCCTATTTATTCTGATTTGCAGTGGTTGTTTCTTTCCAGCTATGCAGAGCAATGGAGCTGCTCCCACCAACTCCGTTGTGCTGTGAACGCATGGTTCGGATCTTCGGTGCACCCTTGCTGGTGGAACTGGAGCATGACTGGTCGTTGTTATTTCGTCCCCTTCTCTGGTGCGTACAACCAGTTTACCGCTGCATATGGTGCCTCTTTGAACATCTGCCTATGGTCTGTCTTGCTGTTGCACCGACATCTCCCATGGACCACGAACTGCTGATGTCCCCGATGAGGGTTCATACACGGTTCTGCCTCTTGAGACTGAGGTTGCTCCGCAATGCCACCTATGAGCCTTCCGTTTTGAGATCTACCTTGGACGACAGCACTGCAGCGGATGGCATTACACTAGAAAGTACTGCTCACTACTGCTCTGTGGATCCGATTGTCTGCCCAGCACTCGACAAAACATCAGATGGTGTGGACTCATTTTTTAGATCCTTGGTTGGTGACTTCGATTACGCTATTCGAGATCATGCGTACAGCAAATAATTTGATGAATTGGCTTGCCATTCCCGTTTAAAATTATGCATTTAAATTAACTTGCTTTGGCACTCTGTGCTTGTCATGGTTGACATTAACATCTCTGAATGTATTTTAGCTGAACTATTTTATTTCTTTTTTAACACATTTTTTAAAGACGTTTTTTAACTAGTTTTTATGCTTTTAGCTTTTTAGTTCAGAACAATTTTAGCGTTTGAGTTCCCGTACCTTCATCATACCTGTTACGGCAATGGGGAGGGTGTAGTGAATCCTAGTTTGTTTTAATGAGATGACAGGAGTTAGCTCAGCCTCTGGCTTGCAGACTCGTGCCCCGTCACCTAGTGACTTTTAACCTACGTAACTTGCTCTGTCTTAGCCCATTTAATTATTTAATTCATCTAAGATGGCTGCCTTGTTTATAGTTAGGCTACTTGTTATGTTTTGTATTATCAGTGCCACTGCGCTAAGGCGTCAAGATCAAGCCATAAAGCCAAACAAACAGTAGGTGTTCACAATTGGGGATTTTCCCTCTCTACACTTTTGAGGGATTGTTTATAATAATTGACGTCCCAAGCATGTCTGTCATCTATTGTTTGGGAACACACCTACGTCAGGGGTCCTGGTAGATCTGTATAAATACATCGCACTTTAGACAGATAATCATAGGGATTCCGACCAGAGGGCATCGCCACCATCGCTGATACCGATGCTGCACATCGTCTTGGCACTGACCCAGTCTTCGTGTCCCTGCGGAGTCTGAGATAGAGACCTCATTCCAAGGTAACGAGGGTTGGGGGCTCCACTCATGGACATGGCCTCTGCAGATTAGGTTTAACAAACCCAGCTCTCCTTTAGGTAGGAGGTTAGGCCTATCACATTAGGGTATTAGGGCATATTACATCTTGTATGTCTTTTACATGCATTGCAAGATGGTGGGGGTCTTTGTAATAATGATTCTCGTCTTCACAATTCTGTTTCTTGCATTATTAATTATCCTAATCATTGCAGCCCTTGCAACATATCGCAAATTGCAGTTGCGTTAAATAAAAACTATTGAAACATTACTTCATCTTTGTCATTGCCTGTGTTTGTGTGAGACATGATATATCTGTGAGAAAGGGGTAATCTCAGTTTAACCACAACACTCCCTGAGATGTCTTATTCTCGAGTCCATGCGTAAAGGCTGCTACAAATCACCTTTTACTATTGTGTTTCTAGTGAGGTGCTGCTAGTGAGCCGGCAAGGTTGCCACAACAGTTACGATTTGTTGTAGGATAGGCATAGTCACTTACAAGCAAAAGCACTGTCATCCTTTCACCAGCAGTCGTGCCTAGAGCAAGAGTCCAAACTACGACACTGGTTCTCTCCCAGTTGTCTGCTTTCTGGGCAAGCTTCATGGGGTCAGTCAGCTTGCTGTCAATGAGATGCTGGCACAGCTCTGAAGAACAAAAACTAAACAACTGTTACCATGCAACAGCCCCTCATAATCTGTTACCTTGCTGCTCTTTACTCATCCATCCAGTGCCCTGCAAAAAGAATCAGCACATTCTAGCCAAGTCTGGGACTCTGACTTTGTGTAGGACCTAAACATTTCCTTGTACTGCTCTGGGTGAGACCATACCTGGTGAGTAGGGTGTCTTTCATGATAGAGGAGGTGAGCTCCTGGGGATCCCCTAAGGCTGACAAGTTATCCCTACCCTCTACCTCAATGTGCTTCCACAGACCTGCCCCCCCCCCAGTGTTTCTTAGGGACCTCATTCATGTGGAGAGCTGGCTCATATCCCTTGAACCACAAGTGTATGTCATCCTCCCTCTTATAATCACTAAATCTTTAGGAATGTGCACCCTCCTCTCAGACTGCACTTGAGGTATGCTGCCACCATTAATGCTGGGAACGGACTGCTTGGCTTTGTGGTCCAGTGCCCTAATCTACAACTCATGATCCAAAAGATATTTCTTTTCCTCCACATTACGAGGCCTTTCCCTCTCTTGTTGCTCCAGTTCAAACTTTTTGCTTTCTGCTTCCAACCTGAGCTTCTCAATTCTTAGAACATGCTCTCTGGCCTGTCACCTGTCCTCCAGCTCCTCTGGGGACAAACCTCTGGATGACACACTGCTGCACTCCTGGAGGATACTTTCCCTACAGGCAGATTCTGCGCTCAAAAGTCCCCTTGTTGATTATGTACTTCCACATCCTTATTTTCAGTCTCCCCAGTTTCTCTTGCTGCCCACCAGGCCCCCAGCAACTTTTGCAGCCCCTCTTTCCTAGAGGAACTCTTCACAGGGCATTTGACATCCTTGCGGAACTCTTTCAGTCAAGGCACCATGTAGGATTTCAACTTCTCAATCTCAAACACAACCTTTGCAACTTCACCTGCTGGTCCACCAGACAGAGACATGGTTTTTGGATAGCTCCAATGGTTGTCAAACTCAGAAAAAGATCATAAAGGAGTATGTGGTTGTATAATGTTCTGCACTGTGCAGCAGTCTACACCACAAGTCCTGTCCTCACTGCTGATCACCAATGTTAGGAATGTGGTCTTTAGTTGGCAGTAGGTTACACCCTGTCAAAGTAGGGACCCTCACTCTAGTCAGGGTAAGAGAGGCACACTCCTGAGATTACCCCTGCTCACCCCCTTGGAAGCTTGGCACGAGCAGTCAGGCTTATCTCTGAGGAAATTTGTTAAGTATTTGTACATACACTCAGAAACACAGTGAAAACACTAAATATGGACACCACGTCAGTTTTGAAAAATACAATATTTATCTTAGTGAAACAAGACCAAAATAACAAAAATCCAACATGCACAAGCAAAGATATGAATTTTGAAATATTAAATCTCAATAAAAGCACTTAGAAACACAATTACTCCAACTGGGGCTATCACAACATTGTGACGGAGTCATTCCCAACAGTCTGATGCCATTTGTGAGGGAACGTGTCACAGGTCACGGAGTTGCACAGACCCCAGGTACAGTACCTTAAAAACGAGGCAGAGTCAAAGACGTGACACTGAGACGGGGAAGTGAGTTCCTTACTGCTGCATAAGAGATAAGGTGTTGGTTCCTAACTCCTAACCAGGGGAAGAGAGGCATCGGTTACTTACGGAGGCAGCCAAGGTGAGGCGGCGTCGGCAGCGAGTTGTTGGTTCCTTACGATCTAGCAGGGTCAATGAGTCCAGTGGGTCAGGGCACAATAGGGCAACTTCTCAGGGTCGATGTTTCATCACCAAAGTGCTAGAGTTCCAGAGTTGCCATGGTGGAGTCAGGTGTCAGTGATGTCGGTGACATGGCACTAATGACTCACAATGTTGTGGGACTTCAGAGGTGCTGCGGCAGCATTGGGCCTGCAGTGTCGGTCATGGTGGTCGTACTTCTGCAGAGACCATGACTTTGGGTGCAGGCATTGGCACAGCGTCGGGCAGCAGTGCCAGTTCTGGAGGTGTTCGGGGTTGTGTGCCTGGTTCGTCTTGTTTTATCAAAACACTATAAAGGGGTGAGATGAAATTCCTGTCTGACGTCCCTAAACCAATTATATTCTCACAAAAAAGGACAAGACATAGGCGGTCATTCTGACCGCGGCGGGCGGCGGTCGCCGCCCGCCATGCGGTTACCGCCGAATGACCGCCCCGCGGTCAAAAGACCGCAGCGGCCATTCCAACTTTACCGCTGGGCCGGCGGGCGACCGCCAAAAGGCCGCCCGCCGGCCCAGCGGGAAAGCCCCTGCAACGAGGAAGCCGGCTCCGAATGGAGCCGGCGGAGTTGCAGGGGTGCGACGGGTGCAGTGGCACCCGTCGCGATTTTCACTGTCTGCTAAGCAGACAGTGAAAACCTGTATGGGGCCCTGTGAGGGGGCCCCTGCACTGCCCATGCCAGTGGCATGGGCAGTGCAGGGGCCCCCAGGGGCCCCACGACACCCGTTCCCGCCATCCTGGTTCTGGTGGTGAGGACCGCCAGAAACAGGCTGGCGGGAAGGGGGACGGAATCCCTGGGCCAGGGGAAAACCGGCAGGAAAACCGGCGGTTGCCCTTTTCTGACCGCGGCTTTACCGCCGCGGTCAGAATAGCCCAGGAAGCACCGCCAGCCTGTTGGCGGTGCTTCCGCTGCCCTCCGCCATGGCGGTCATGGACCGCCAGGGTCGGAATGACCCCCATAATGTCTGGTAAAAAGACCAGACTAGTTCAAACATCTGTATGTGTAAAAAATGGCCCTCACCCACAATTTGTGGCCTGCTTCGTCATAGGACCCTGCTAACACACTCCGAGATATAAATCCCCTTCGGAGTGGAGCAGAAGGGGTGGGGGGACATAGAAGCACATAAGCCAAGACCAACAATAATGGCACGGGACCAGAGACGGACAACGGAAAAAAATATGTTATTGGTGGTGTTTTCAGGAATTAATTACCTGTACACCCCAATCTCTGTAGAGGGTTAACATGTTTCGGCCTATTAAAAATGCCAACTTGCATCATGGGCCCTTCGTCAGGACCTTCGTCCTGTCCCCGTATTTATAAATGTCCCTACCTGTCATTCATTCAGGAGGTTCACTGATGCGTGCCTTTTGGTACACTTTTGTTTGTTAGCACACTCAGTTGTTGAGTTTCATTATCACTCGCTTTCATCAAAGCCGGGTGGGAGCATCACCCTGTAGTCACGCATTCGTCAAGGGTCCGGTGCTGCCGGTCACTGCCGCTCCCCGGCTACGCGTCTTCTTGTTTTATGCCTGACTTCACTCCCAAGGGCCTGGAAACTGGAGTGGGCACCTCTTGGCAAGTCAAGATCCTCAGCAAGAGAACCCAGGGGCTGGCAGGTGAAATCTTTGACGTTACCTAGACTTCTTAACAGGAGGCAAGATCAGCCCAAGCCCTTGGGGAACCATCACAAGCAGGATACACAGCAAAGTCCAGTCTTTGTCCTCTCCAATGCAAAAGCAGCAACTGCAGGCAGACACAGCAAAGGAGCAATGCTCCACCTCACAGCTCTTCAGCTCTTCTCCTTGGCAGTCTCTCCTCTTGATCCAGAAGTGTTCTGAAAGTCTGGGGCTTTGAGTCCAATAATTATACTCATTTCTGCCTTAGAAATAGGCAAACATCAAATGAAAGTCTTTGTAGTGCATACGATCCTGTCTTTCCTGCCATGGTCCCAGACTCACTCTAGGGAGTTGGATACTATGGCCCTCATTATGACCCTGGCGGTGTTGCACCGCCAGGGCCAACGGGGGCGGGAGCACCGCCGACAGGCCGGCGGTGCTCCCTTGGGCATTCTGACCGCGGCGCTTTGGCCGCGGTCAGAAATGGAAAACCGGCGGTCTCCCGCCGGTTTTCCGTTGCCCATTTGAATCCCCCATGGCGGCGCAGCTCGCTGCGCCGCCATGGGGGATTCTGACACCCCCTACCGCCATCCTGTTCCTGGCGGTTCGCCCGCCAGGAACAGGATGGCGGTAGGGGGTGTCGCGGGCCCCTGGGGGCCCCTGCAGTGCCCATGCCAATGGCATGGGCACTGCAGGGGCCCCCGTAAGAGGGCCCCGCTAGTATTTCACTGTCTGCATAGCAGACAGTGAAATACGCGACGGGTGCAGTAGCACCCGTCGCACCTTCCCACTCGATTACGAGCCGGCTTCATGGTGGGAAGGTCGTTTTCCCCTGCCCGCCAGCCCAGGGGAAAAGTCTTGCGACCGCGGTACGGTATTTTGACGGCGGGACTTTGGCGGGCGGCCTCCGCCGCCCGCCAAGGTCCGAATGAGGGCCTATATTGTGGAACCACAGGCAAAGCCCTATTCAGGTGCAAGTGTCAGCTCCACCCCCACTCTAGCCCAGGAAGATCCATTAGGATACACGTGGCACACCTCAGCTCCCTTTGCGTGTCTGGCTAGAGTGAATTCACAACCATCCCAAATGTCATCCTGACCCATATGTGTATTCCACAGCCAGGCAGAGGTACAGAATGGTTAAGCAAGAAAATGTCCAATTTCTAAAAGTGGCATTTTCAAATAGACAAGTTAAAAAACACCTTCACTAAAAGATGTATTTTTAAATTGTGAGTTCAGAGACCCTAAACTCCACATCTTCATCTGATCCTAATAGGCAATTACACTTGAGAGATATTTAAGGGTTATCCCCGTGTTAATCTATGTGAGAGATAGGCCTTGCAGTAGGGAAAACCGAATATCACAGTGTTTCACTATCAGGACAATTAAATCACACTAGTGCAGGTCCTATCTTTTAAATACACTGCACCCTGCCCCTGGGGCTACCTTGGGCCTACCTTAGGGGTGCCTTACATGTACTAAAAGGGAAGGTTTGGGCCTGGCAAGTGGGTGCACTTGCCAGATCGACATGGCAATTTAAAACTGCACACTGACACTGCAATGGCAGGTCTGAGACATGTTTACAGGGCTACTTGTGTGTGGTACAATCAGTGCTGCAGGCCTACTTGAAGCATTTGATTTACAGGCCCTGGGCACACATGGTGCACTATACTAAGGACTTGCTAGTAAATCAAATATGCCAATCATGGATAATTAATCATAATCACAATTTGCACAGGGAGCACTTGCACTTTAACATCGATCAGCTGTGGTAAAGTGCCCAGAGTACCAAAGCCAGCAAGAAACGAAATCCAGAACACAGTCAAAAATACAGGAGGCAGAGGCAAACAGACAGGGTTAACCACGCCAAGGCTGCCAGGTCTAACACATGTCTCCCCAGCTGAGAGTCAAGAGAACTACCCAGCCTCATGGGAATTCTCACCACTAAGCGGAAGAATCTGGACAGACCATCAGCATTGGTGTGTTCTGTAACAGGGTCGATGCTTTGCTCTCAGACCCGACGAAACACCACAGTTCCATGCAAAAAGTCAGCACAACACCTCAACTGCATGGGGATCAGCAATACATCTTGTACTGCGACAAGGAATAAGGGAATTGTGCTCAGGGAGCCCTGGGTGGGTGCTGGCTGCGCTCCATTGTGGGTGGCCTGAAGTCTTGACTTTGTCCCAGTCCACGCACCCAATTAACTCTTTTCATGCTATTTACTTCTGAGCACTATACTTGCAATTCATCTTTAAAAATTCATATCACAACTTCTACTGGACGGATTGTTGTCCTTATGTCTTGTTTTAATTATAAAATCATAATCCATTTTTCTACTGTGGAGTGGAATCTTTATGTGGTGTCTTCACTGTGTTATATTTTAAGTATTGCACAAACGCTTTACACATTACCTCTTAAGCTAAGCCTGACTGCTCTGTGCCTAGCTATCATAGGGTAAGCACAGGAGAATTTAAGGTGTGTTAGGCATGGGGTCCCTTCTCGGACATGGTGCATACCCCTGACAAGCAGAGACACTCATTTCTATTTACTTCTGTGCTGCTCTCTTTAATTTAACTCCTTCAGCCCTCATTAGTTTATGAAATACATAATCATTTCTTGGTTTGCAGCATGTTAATATTCACTCTAGCTAGGGCCTGTAAGCTTTGCATGCCAGCCGTTTATGAGAATGCTCCTGAATGTCAGTTCTTTATCCAAACAAAAGATCAATGATTTAATTGGCGACTTTATTGAGGATTGTAGATGTGTAGTTAATAATGCTTATACTTTGTTTAAAATCAATAATAAGGTGTCATAAAAATTAGACACTTTTTTATTACTGAAACCTGCATTAAAGACTCCTCGGCAACTGGTATCCACTACCTCCTTCGAATAAGATTGTACTTGTAGATCACGTGGGTAAGAATAGGAGAGAACTTGCCGTTACATAATGGGACGATCTGCAGGTAAATGTTATTGCATCAATGCATTTCCCCTTCGTCATGATGCTGGCCTTATGTTTATCTCCAACTCCCTCCTCCGCTTCTACCAGTACCCTAGTAATAGCACCTTTTTTTGGATTCATCTTTGTTTTTTGCATTCCATGTCACTCGCGGCCTTGTGTGCGTCAAACGATTTCGCCCTGGATGGTTTTAACAATCAGGTTGATATGTCCTCCTCCCTGGTCGCTATAAACATAGTAATTAATTGCCGAGTCTACTCATTCTGCAGGCCACATGCTAGATTTAATACAATATTCGCTTCTGACATTTTTATTTCTGGCCCTATCTATCCCTCAGTCGTGTTCAGATCATATGGTGCTCACATCCTCTTTAAATATGGTCAAACTGGTTGTAAGTCAGTTACTCCATCTAACCCTCCTTAAATAACGTGAAATCTAGCTACTGTCAAAGCCCACTACCATCAGTATTCTTCTGGAAAGCTCGAGCTGCGGACTGTTTAATAATGCCTAGGAAAATAATACCAAGTTTACTGCGTGGATCATCTCTGCACTATCATCTATAGTGTCTACACGAGCTGTTGACATTCATGAACGTCACCCCATTGTACACCTCTGCCACAGCTATTGTAAAGCGTGCCTGACAACTTTTGGAATCAACCATTTTCAAGGACAGAACTAAATACAAAGCTGCTGTTAAGAACTATGGACAACAATTCAGGCATCACTTCTGCGAGAAAGTAAACATTATTAATAAGGATGAGTAATCAAAACCTAAAACATAGTGCGTACTAAAAGGCCTAGATAGAGAAAGGTGTGCTAGAAAAATAAAACATTCATGTTTAAAATGTGGCTGACATGGTGTCAGTCACCTCTAGTTTAATGTGAAATAATAAATGTCTGTGAAAATGTATTTTGATCACCACAGGTACTGCAAAACTGATGATTTGGAATTAGTATTTATTGAGAAATAATGTACTAAACATGGTTTGAATATTAGAATTGTTGTATTCTTAGTAAAAAGCCTAACTTTTACTATTTTTCCAGAAGCAGGATGTTTAAATGTTATGCTGACTTTACTGAAATGCTTTTGCAAACATTATTTATTAGACATCCTATTGAAAGCTCACAGTGGAAAGCTACTGTTTTCTCAAGTCTTTTCAATGTGTGATTCATTCTGATAAATATTGCAAGTTCTAACAAAGGGCCTTAGGGGCATATTTATACTCCGTTTGCGCCGGAATTGCGTTGTTTTTTTGGACGCAATTTAGACGCAAAACTAACTCCATATTTATACTTTGGCGTTAGATGCGTCTAGCGCCAAAGTCCATGGAGTTAGCGTCATTTTTTAGCGTGGACACCTACTTTGCGTTAATTATATGCAAGGTAGGCGTTCCCGTCTAAAAAATCGACTCCGAGGCATGTGCGTCGGATTTATACTCCCGGGCAAAAATCACGCCCGGGAGTGGGCGGGTAAAAAAAAATGACGTACGCCCGCTTTTGCGCCGTTTTTTAGCGCCTGCAAAAGGCAGGCGTTAAGGGACCTGTGGGCTATGAAGGAGCCCAGAGGTGCCCTCCCATGCCCCCAGGGACACCCCCTGTCACCCTTGCCCACCCCAGGAGGACACCCAAGGCTGGAGGGACCCATCCCAGGGACATTAAGGTAAGTTCAGGTAAGTATTTTATTTTTATTTTTTTGTGGCATAGGGGGGCCTGATTTGTGCCCCCCTACATGCCACTATGCCCAATGACCATGCCCAGGGGACAGAAGTCCCCTGGGCATGGCCATTGGGCAAGGGGGCATGACTCCTGTCTTTGCTAAGACAGGAGTCATTTCTATGGGTGTTGGGAGTCGTAAAAAATGGCGCAAATCGGGTTGAGGCGAAAAAATTGCCTCAAACTGACTTGCCCCATTTCTTGACGCCCAAGCCCCATATCCCCCTACGCCGGCGCTGCCTGGTGTACGTCGTGTTTTTTAACGCACACCAGACGGCGCCGGCGGCTAACGCCGGCTAACGTCATTCAATAAATACGGCGCCCGCATGGCGCTTCAGAATGGCATTAGCCGGAGATAATTTTTTGGACGCAAAACTGCGTTGGCGCAGTTTTGCGTCAAAAAGTATAAATATGGGCCTTAGTTTCTAGTAGGAAGCAATGTTAGGTAAATATCATGTTCTATGTCATTTTTAGGGTCTAGCCTGCGTTGCATGCGCTTGCGAGACGCTTTAGTAATTAGAAAAGGGCTTGGAGCCACGTACATGTCATGTCAGTGTCTTTCATTGGTTCGTAGGTTTGCCTTTCAAAATCTGCTTGCTTTCATTAGTGGAAGGTACGCATACGTCATGCCTTTTCCGGTGGTTAGCCCTACTCGAGCGCAGCAACCAAGTACTGAAAACATGCGAGGCTCGCTGTTTCCTATCAGGTTTGTGGACTACTTTTTACCTTTTTTTCGCAGCGTAATCTCGCTTGGCAGAAGTTGAGTGCTTCGACCCTGTTACAAAGTTAATTGCACTTTTGCCGATAGTTTTCACTACGAGTGAAGTGTAGCAGCGCGATTGCGCTCTTTTTTAACATTTTTTTTTCTACCTGCATGCCATCTTCAACTGTCCATTTCCAGTTAGTTTTTCCCTTAAGGGCAATACAGGGAGGGGTTGTGAGGAATAGGCAACAGAGGCGTCCAATGGCTTCCCAGAACTGTGAAGATCGCTAACTATCGACGGGTGGATTTCCGGAAACCGGAGAGTTTACAGAAGCCCTGAACATTCAGTTTCTGCATAGTGATAGAAAACCATCTTGTGTCGTTTATTGTGCGTGCTTCCTCTTTGGTCTGAAGCAGTCATGGTTTTTGAGGAACCGTTAATGAGAAGTGCATTGCAGAGTTGGAATTTAATATGAATGAGCTGAACGGGGGTAAAACGTAGGGTCTCCTCTTTCTCTAATGAGCCATGCCTTTCACCTTCATACTTGTACATGCTTCTCTCCCATTCTCCCTACACTGACTAGGAGCGATCCTTCAAAATCGTCAATGTAGATTGCAGCGACTGGAATCTCTGCTCAGGTAAGGTATACTCAAGGGGTATAATGCTTACTTTGGCCCACTTCTTTTAGGTTGTGTAGTAACAATCTTTGGCATGTATGATATCATACATGCCAAAGTTCTGGAATACTGAGAATGGGTTTCACAGATATACGCGAGTCTCGCTGAACTGTAGCAGCTTGATTTATCTTCCCTGTTACATAGTTAATTGCACTTTTGCCGGTTACGTCGAAAATTGCACTTTTGCAGATAGGTTTCACTATGAGTGAACTGTAGCAGCACAATCGTGCTGTTTTTTCCATTTAATATGGTAAGAAAAGTCCGGTTGGGAGCTTACAACTGCTAACAGCTCTAACTCGGAGAAATGCGAGACCCTATTACATTGCAAATGCTTGTTTACATTGTTATTATTCCATGGAAAATGCATGAGCCTATCTTGAAGAAGGAATGAAGAAAGATGCACCTGAAGCTCAGACTTAATTTAATTGGTTGCGCACGATCACACCTCATAGTTTTGTCCAATAGAAGCTTACCTAGTGACATTGGGGACTTTAATGTAGCAAAGTTTTAGGTGATGTAAGTTAGATTCTGTTCATTTTCATTCCAGTTCAGTTCTGCTCAGTTCTTTGATGTTTCAATTCTGTGCAGCCCGTTGTCCACCTGCTTATAATTCTGACAGTTCAGTTACATTAGGCCCAAAATTATTCAACTGTTGCCCTTTCCATGTTCCTGATGCTGACGGCTGAAGTCCTGTTGTTCCTGTGCTCCGCTGATGAAGACTCTGCTAGCTGCTGTTTCATTTAGGAGCGATATAACCAATGTACATTTGTTTTTCTTTTCAGGTTTTTCCCTTAGAAATCAAACCGCACATTTTTATAAGCACCATAGTTAGGTGTTTTCCAATTTATTATTTAAAAAAAAATTGCATGTGCAAGCCCCAGCCTCACACATGCTTTCTGAATCCGAATTTGGCAGCTAGGAAGTCTGACCCCAAAATTAAATTGAATATTCATTAACTGATTATTATTGATTCAGCTGCACAATTAATGAAATCTTTAACTATTTCTCGAATAATTCTGTTGTTATTCTGTATAATTCTTTTGGAGTGTTTAATTGTAATTGCTCTTATAAGATTGAGATTCTTCAGACGCGTTGGACAGCCTGTGTTGTTTCTGTATTGTTATCTTTTGTTTTTTGCGCATCATTTATGTAACAGTGGCATTGTTAATATCCGGGCAATAAATGTTTAAACTTTACTAAATTGGTGTGGTGATTTGTGACCACGTAGGTCATGGTGCATATAAATTACTGACACCTCATTGCATACTTTGGTTGTTTATGGCTATCAGTTCTCATTGTTTGATTTGATGATCTTATTACTCCTGTTTGAGTTGAAAGATTTGAGTCGAACTCTGAGGGTAGTAGATGTCACTGCCCTATTATGTGCCATCTTAGCCTAATTTAGGAAGTCACCCCCCCACACTTCTAAAGTGTATACTAACACTGTTTGTAGGAAAGTGCCATGTTTGGCATGGTTACCGCCCCCCCACTTTTTGCATAACATTGATTCTGACTTGACTGAGAGTGTGGTGGGATCCTGAAAACCAGGCCCCAGCACCAGTGTTCTTTCCCTAAAAATGTGCCATTGCCTCCACAATTGGCACACCCTTGGCACACAGATAAGTCCCTTGTAATAGGTACCCATGGTACCAAGGACCCTGTGGCCAGGGAAGGTCCCCAAGGGCTGCGGCATGTATTATGCCACCCTGAGGGACCCCTCACCAAGCACATGCAAACTGCCATAGCAGGTTGCGTGTGCTGGTAGGGAGAAAAATACAAATTTGACATAGCATCCCTCTCAGGGTGCCATGCCCGCAAACCGCTGCCTGTGGCATAGGTGAGGTCACTACTCTAGCAGGCCTTACAGCCCTAAGGCAGGGTGCACTATACCACAGGTGTGAACGTAGTTGCAAGTGCAATATGCCCCTAAAGTGTCTTAATCCATTCTTAGACATTGTAAATGCAGTGTGGCCATACTGAGCATATGGGCTGGGACTTTGTCATTACAAACTCCAGACCTCCAAAGTGGCTTCACTGAAGTCTGGGAAGTTTGGTCTCAAAGTTCTCAGCACAATAAACCCACACTGATGCCAGTGTTGGAGTTACTGTAAAATGCCCCCTGTATTTTACCCAAACTTCTAGTGCAGGACTGACCGGTTTGTGCCAGCCTGCCAGTTACAGACGAGTTTCTGACCACATGAGGTGAGAGCCTTTGTGCTCTCTGGCCAGAAACAAAGCCTGCACTGGGTGGAGGTGCTTCACACCTCCACCTTCAGCAACTGTAACACATGGCAGTGAGCCTCAAAGGCTCAGGACTCTTATTACAGTGTCCCAGGGCACTCCAGCTAGTGGAGATGCCTGTCCCCCAGACAAAGCCCTGCTTTTGGCAGCAAGTCTGGCGGGAAAGTTAGAAAAACAAGGAGGAGTGACCACTTCAGCTAGGACCACCCCTAAGGTGTCCATAGCTGACGTGACCCCACCTTGCAAAATCCTCCATCTTGGTTTGGAGGACAAGGACCAGTAGGGTTAGGTGTGTGTCCCTCTACCCAAAGGGAGTGGACACCTGAAGGATTGGCTACTGCCCTCTGACCCCTGTAACACACCTAAATACGGGATTGAAGGGCTCCCCTTAACCTAGCTTGTCAGATTCATAGCAACCTCAAGAAGAAGACAAGAAGAAAGAAGAAGGACTGCTAAGCTGACCCCCAACTGAGAAGACTGAAGACACCAACTGATTTGGCCCCAGCCCTACATGCCTGTCTCTAGTTTCTGAATCTCTGCAACAAAAAGGCAATGCATCCTGCATGACCAGCAATCTCTTAAAAGCCTCACGAGGACTTCCTGCACCCCAGAGGACCAAGATCTCCCATGGACAGTGGCTCTGTTCAGAAAGAAACACCAACAAAGGACTCCAGAACCGCCCCGGCTCTCTGAGTCCTGCCCACTCTGCACCTGACACCTGCGGCCCGTGTCCAACTGGCCCAACTGACTAGAGCTGGTGATTCTGAACTAGTGCCCACCCTGGGTTGCCCCCTCCTGTCCAACACAATGATGTCTGAACCCTAGATCTGGAGGACCCCCCTTTACCACAAGAGAAGCCGACGAAGATACCCAACGCCCAAAGGTACCTCTGCACCAGCAGCCACTTAGCCTAGGGGAATCCGACCACTGGTCCGAAAACATTCAGCAGGCAGCCCTCCTCCTTGTCCAGCCTGTGGCTCTGGAACCAACCTCCTGGACCTAGCCTGCAGCATCTTTGTGACCCCTAGGTTCCTCCTATTGAAAAGAATTGGGAGCCTGACTCTGTGTTTGCACCCTGCACCCAGCCTTCCCTGTGCTGCTGAGGGGGTGTGTTTGGTGCTGACCTGTGCCCCCCCTCCAGTGCTCACCTAAACCCCCCAGGTCTGCCCTCCAAAGATGCGGGTACTTAACTGCAAATAGGCCTGATTCTGAATGCCCCCATTTAAAAATATACATCAACTTTAATCTTTGCATCCAGCTGGCCCCGTGTTGCTGAGTGTTTGGGACCAACTTGAACCCCAACCTTTGGATATCCTAACCCCTGGAGACTGGAACTGTAAGTCTTGTACTTACCTCAAAACTGTACTAATCTTTCTTCCCCCAGAACTGTTTCTGAAAATTGCACTGTCAACTTTTAAAACAGATATTTGCTATTTTCTTGAAAACCATTTAACTTGCCAAATGGAAGCAAAGTGGTATTAATACATATGTTGGATACTTACTTGCAAATTTACTTACCTGCAACTTCAATCTTGAGGTTCTAGAAATAAAGTAACAAAATATATTTTTGCTATTATAAAAACAATTGGCCTGGAGTTAGTCATTTGAGTGTGTGCTTCATTTATTGCCTGTGTGTGTGCAACAAATGCTTTGCACTACCCTCTGATAAGCCTAACTGCAAGTCCACACTACCACAAAAGAGAGAATTAGTATTATCAACTTTTGCTTCTATTAAGCCTGTGGAGAACCCCTGGACTCTGTGCACACTATGGGGTCATTACAACCCTGGCGGTTGGTGATACAGTGGCAGTAATACCATCAATAGGCTGGCCATAAATACCGTCAAATTATGACCATGGCGGAAACAGCTCAGACATACAGCCGCTTTAACACACCAACCACCAGGGAGGAATCAACAGGCACCACAGTGGTAACCGCCTACAGCCAGATGAAAGACAGTGTTCTGCCCACTGTATTAAGACAGTCCAATCCACCACCTTTCCCGGGGCGGTACCATTGACATCAAAAGCCTGATGGAAACACTGCACAGAAGTTAAAGGACTCACCTGAGAGACTCAGGGAATAACTACACTGCTATGGAGCCTGAGCTGCATGTCTTTCCCATGATCTTCTACATGCTGCTCCACTACAAACACCAACGACGGCAAAGATGACGGCGGTGAGTACAGCCACCTAGCACACAGGGGAGGGGGTTAGGAAAAAGAGAGTGACACACACACGCAACCCCACAACCCCCAACACCATACACACAAGCAGATGCAGTAACATAACATATTTACCACGTACCGCTCAGGAATAATGCAAGGACAACTCCAATAGATCAAAGTGAGTGTAAAAAGAGAACATAGTAGCAATACATGCATCCAAATCAAAAAGTATATACATATTTACAAATGTAGGGACACTGCCCAGTCCTCAATGTTCGTGGGCCACAGGGCCACATTACAAAGTCCAAGGCCCCACTTCAATCCTGCAACAACATCATGGAGAGAACACTGCTGGGGCATCAGGTTGAAAATAGGCAGGCACCTCAAGGGGACGGGGAATGGGGGGCACCTCAGCTGGAAGATGGTACAGCGCCACTGGTCCTGGAGGGGGCAACATGCCTTGTGCTTGGTCCTCGGGAGTGCAATGCCACAGTCTCTCAAGTGGGTGACTTGCCCACTGGCTCTGGAGGGGGTAACATGTCCATTACTCTGTACCGGAGAGTGCAAGGTCACAGTCTCTCAAGTGGGTGACTTGCCCACATGCTCTGGAGGGGGCAACATGTCCATTACTATGTACCGGAGAGTGCAAGGCCACAGTCTCTTAAGTGGGTGACTTGCCCACAAGCTCTGGAGGGGGCAACATGTCCATTACTCTGTCCTGGAGAGTGCACGGCTACAGTCTCTCAAGTGGGGGACTTGCCCACATGCTCTGGAGGGGGCAACATGCCCAGTACTCTGTCCTGGGGAGTGCAAGGCCGCAGTCTTTCAAGTGGGTGACTTGCCCACTGGCTCTGGAGGGGGGCATCGGGCCCTCTGATCTTCATGCTGGGGAGGATGGGGTGAGTGGATGGCATCTCCGCTGGCTCTGGAGGGGGCATCATGCCCAGTGAGCTGCATCCTGGGGAGGATGAGGTGAGTAAATGTCATCTACACTTATTCTGGAGGGGGCATCGTGCCCTATGATCTTCATCCTGGTGAGGCTGGGGTGAGTGGATGGCATCTCCACTGGTTCTGGAGGGGGCATTGTGCCCTGTGATGCAGATCTTGGGGAGTGCAAGGTCACAGTCTCTCAGGTGGGTGTAATACCCACTGGATTTGCAGGGGGCAGGCTGCACAACTGCCCATGGACAAAGGTCTACAGAATGTCCACCGGCGGTGACGGCTGTTCAGTGGTGGCACTGGTGGTGCTGCTGATGGTGGTGGTGGGGGGGGGCTCCAGCCCAACCCCTGCAGCCTTGGATGGCTGCCCATTGGTGCTGATGGTGGTGCTGGTGGCAGAGCTGGTGGCAGTGCTGCTGGCGGAGCTGGTGGTGGTGGTGGGGGGAGGCTCCAGCCCATCCCCTGCAGCCTCGGACGGCTGCCCACTGCTGCTGCTGGTGGTGGGGGGGGGAGGCTCCAGCCCATCCCCTGCAGCCTCGGATGGCTGCCCACTGGTGCTGGTGGTGGTGCTGGTGGCGGTGCTGCTGGCAGAGCTGCTGGCAGAGCTGGTGATGGTGGTGTGGTGGGGAGAGGCTTCAGCCCATCTCCTGCAGCCTCAGATGGCTTCCCACCACTGCTTGTGCTGCTGCTGGTGCTGCTGCTGGTGGTGGGAGGAGGCTCCACCCCATCCCCTGCAGCCTCAGACAGCAGGGGATGGGGTGACTGACAGTGATGTGTGTGTCCTGATAGGTGTGCTGGTGATGGGGGTAGTTGATGAGGATGTAGTGCATGCAGGTATGAGTGTAGGCACAACTGGGAGGGAAGTGGAGGGGGAGGAAGAGGGGGCCATACTGGAGGCAGTGAATGTTGGTATGTCTGCATCTGGATGGTGTTTGTGTGAGTGCCTGTGGGATGAAGTGTGGTGCTTGTATTTGCCATGTCCACTCTTGTGAGTTGTCCTGTGTGCATGCTCGTCTGTCTGTGTGCTTGGGATCGGTTTGGGTTGATGGGAATGGGGTTAGGTAGAGGAAGTTGGAGGGTGGAAACAGGGACAATGGCTGCCATCAAAGAGGAGGCCAGAGCCTGGATTGATCTCTGTTGGGCCTCCACGCCAGTGTGAATGCCCTCCAGAAATGCATTGGACTGTTGCATTTGGGCTGCCAGCCCCTGGATGGCATTCACAATGGTTGACTGCCCAACAGAGATGGATCGCAGAAGGTCAATAGCATCCTCACTCTGGGCACAGGGCTAACTGGGGCAGGGCCTGAGGTGCCTGGGGCGAAGGTGATGCCCGCCCTCCTGGGTGAGCGGGCATGAGAAAGTCGCTGAGGGGCTGCTGGGAGGGCAGTGCTGGTACAGGGTGGCGGCTTTCCCTGTAGCTGGGCTGGGCACAGAGGTGTCCACCACCACCAGGGAGCTTCCATCAGAGGATGTATCCGTGTCCAAAATGTCACCTCCAGTGTCTGTCGTGGTGCTTCCCTTGCCCTCCGTCCCACTGGTGCCCTCACCTCCTAGGTCCTGTGGGGTGCAGCTCCCTCCTTCTCTGGTGCCTCTGCTTCTCCTCCAGATGATGCTAATGCACATAAGGACAGGATGACAAAACAAAAAGGGGGGGAGACAAAGGATACACTTGGTCAATGGCGGCACCAACACCATCGTTGGCGTACACAACACACTCACACACAGGGAACAGCCCTATGCACTAAGCAATGCACTACCAGTCACAATGCTAGTCACCAGGGCAAGGATAGGGACACATACCACCAACTGCAGCATACCTGAGACCCACACACCCCTCCCCACTAGTGGATGCCTACTAGCTAGGTTGGAGGAATTTCACATCAGAACCCTGCCCAACATGGGACCTACTCTGCAATGTCAGGCCTGGTGTAGGTACACCCAGAGGCCCACATCGCCCACCTGGATACCACCCCACCAGGCGTAAGTAGAAATGATGGGCACTGACTCACCCCCTTGTTGCTACTGTGATGCCCTCAAGCACCCATTCTGCTCTGGATAGGCAACCGCCAGTATGCGGGCCATCAGGGGGGTCAGGTTTCGACGGGCACCCCTTTGTCATTGGGAGGCCATCCCCAGCTGGGCCTCTGCCGTCTTCCGTGCCCAGCGTCTCAGGTCCTCCCACCGTTTCAGACAGTGGGTGCTCCACCTGCCGTAGACCCCCGGGTCCTCGCGTCCTTGGCGATGGCACACCATATACCCTTCTTTTGATGGGCGATGACCTGCAGAGAAAATACACACAGGGAAAGGTATTAGTCAGACTATCCTGCCTGTTACACTCATGGTCCACCATGCCCCTTCCCATCCCCATTAGCACAGACATGGCCCAGCATACATGCTGCACGCTGCCAAGGGTCCATCCACCAATCCCCCCACACGAGGCCTTCACCCACAGCACTCCATGCATTCATGCCCCAAGCATTGTACTCACATTGTACTCACCTGTTGGTCTGGAGGCCCATACAAAATTCGGTACTGGGGTAGGACCCCATCCACCAATCACTCCAACTACGCCGAGGTGAAGGCAGGGGCCCTTTCCCCAGTCACACACACCATGGTAGGTTCCAGACACAGGTCACATTAGCACATGCAGTGTAGGTCCTCTCTTGTTCAAGGTCAGGTTGCAAGTGAATGAACAGATAGAAGATGGTGGTCATGTCCATGGCAGTGCGTGCCCTCACTCCTGGCGTCCATCACCATTGGCCACTGTACCCCATAGGGCCCAAGGATAACCAATCAGGATTTGCATCGGCGGTTCCCGACCGCCTCCCGCAATGGCGCACAATGTCAGCGGAATTACCTCATTTCCTCCTGTCCCTCCATACTAGACAGGCGGACGCCATTTCAGGGGGGGGGGGGGAGGCCAGGGATCCTAACTGCATCACAGTTCACAATTTCACATTCTAGACATATGCCACCAAAATATCGTAACAATCACAATATGCATTGAACTGTAGTGGTTACAATGTACCGATAATGACCAGTTGCTCCCTATTTACCCCATAGATTGCAACCGCTGCAGATGAATAGGAGATGGAGACATCCCCCCCGTGCACAGACCCCTGGTGGACTTGGCAACAATGAAGGACAGGCACATTATCCTCACCTATAGACTTGACAGGGCCACAATCACTGAGCTGTGTGCCCAATTGGAGCCTGACCTGATGTCTGCTATCCGTCACCCCACTGGGATCCCCCCTCTTGTGCAAGTTCAATCTGTGCTCCATTTTTTGGCAACAGGTTCTTTCCAAGTGACAGTAGGCTTGGCAGCAGGAATGTCACAGCCAATGTTCTGAATAGTACTGACCAGAGTGTTGGTTGCCCTGATTAAGCACATGTGCAGCTGCGTTGTTTTCCCCCAAGTGGAGGATTTGGCTACAGCGAAGGCTGGCTTCTATGCAATGGGACATATACCCAACATTATTTTGGTGCGATTGATTGAACATATATTGCATTTGCCCCCCCCCCTGGCAAAATGAACAGGTCTTCAGAAATCGTAAAAGTTATCACTCGATGAATGTGCAGATGGTGTTTTGGCGGACCAGTACATCTTCCATGTCTATGCTAAGTATCCAGGCTCGGTGCATGATGCTTTTATCCTGAGGAATAGCAGCATCCCAAATGTGATGGCCCAACTCCAGAGGCACAGGGTGTGGCTAATAGGTGAGCCCTGGTTTCCACCTAGTGGATGTTGATGTATGTGTATGGTGTGGGCCATATGGCATAGTGTGTGGCTAACAGTTGTCCCTCGATATTTGCAGGTGACTGTGATTACCCCAACCTATCATGGCTACTGACCCCTGTGAGGAATCCCAGGACAAGGGCAGAGGAACATTACAATGAGGCACATGGGTGAACAAGAAGGATTATTAAACGCACATTCGGCCTCCTGAAGGCCAGGTTTCGGTGCCTCCATCTAACAGGTGGATCCCTGTGCTACTCACCCAAGAAGATCTGACAGACCATTGTTGCATTCTGTATGTTTCACAACCTTGCCTTGCAATGCCATTTGCCTTTTCTGCAACAGGAGGAGGCTGGAGATGGCTGTGTGGCAGAAGTGGACCCTGTGGACAGTGAAGATGAGGAGGCAGAGGATGAGGATTAGGACAACAGAAGTGCAGTCATTCGTTAATACTTCTAATGACACACAGGTAAGACAGTGTTATTTCACATTTTATTGACAGTTTGATGTGTTACATTGTCACTGGCAGCCTGTGAATTCCTACTTCTATGGCCACTCACTGTACCCATTCACATCTATTTTTGCAGATGTTGGTGCCCTACTATTGCTCCTGGTGTGTTCACTGCAGCTAACTACAGGTCTTTCCTATGGAAACGTTACTGTACATTTGAATTGCAGTTCTGGAACCTTGTTAAACAAATACATTTTGAAATCATTTGACATACTCCATACCTGTATTTTTTCTAAGTGTGTTTATTGAAGTGCTCTGACAAAAAGGGGTAAGTGCAATGGGATGGGGTGATGAAGGAGGAAAGTCCAGGTTAGAGTCCAGTCTATTTGTAGCACAGGTGCATTGTCCAATGGGGCATAGGAAGGGGAGCAATGGCAGTTCAAGGTGGACAGGGTGACAGAGTGGGACACAAGGGTGACAATCAGGAAAGTCTTATTTCCTGGTGGGGGTCTTGGCAATAGTCTCTGGCTTCGGCCTGGATCGCAGGGAGCGTTTGCAGGGTGGTTCTCATTCTGCAGGGGGAGAGGTGCTGGTGGCCTGTTGGTCCTGTGGTGGGGCCTCATGTCCACTAACGGCAGAAGAGGTGGCGGGCTGTTTATTAGTCTGGATAGTGTCAGGGGCCCGCTGGTGTGCCTCTGCCTCCCTCATACTGTTGGCCATGTCTACCAGCACCCCTGCAATGGAGACCAGGGTGATGGTAATGGACTTCAAGTCCATCCTGATCCCCAGGTAATGTCCCTCCTGCAGCCGCATGTTCTCCTGCATCTTGTCCAGGATCTGGCCCAGCATCTCCTGGGAATGTTGGTATGCTCCCAGGATCACGATGAGTGCCTCCTGGAGAGTTGGCTCCTTGGGCCTGTCCTCCCCCTGGCGCACAGCAATCCTCCCAGCTGTTGTCCTGTGCCTCTGTCCCCTGAACCGTGTGCCCACTGCCACTCACCCCAGGACCCTGATTGTCCTGGGTTTGTGGTGTGCCCTGGGGTCCCTGTAGTGGTGGACACACTGCTGGTTGACGTGTCCTGGGGACAGAGGTATGGGCCCGCTGGGTGGGTGCAGTGGTGGTGTTTCCTGAGGGGGGAGGCTCTGTGGTGGTGTGAGACTGTGCCTGGGTAACCAACTGTCCGGAGGTCCCTGATGGGGCAGGTTGGTCATCCAGATCCAGGCAACCAGAGCTGCTGTTGTCACTGTGGGCCTCTTCTGTGGGTGGAATGGATGTTGCTGGCACCTCTTCTCCAGTGACTTTGGCTGGGGTACCTGTGAGGATCTAAATACAGTGTTATTGTTTCTGTGTGTGACATATTGTGCATGGGTGTGTTGTCCTCCATGGTTGTTGCCCTGGCAGCTTTGCCTTGTGTGAGTTGGTGGGCTAGCTGATTGTCTCTAGTGTGCATGCTGTATTGATAGGTGTCCATGCAGGGCTTGGCATTGGGATGAGTGGGCTGCAATGGTGGGGTGTGTGGGAGGTGGTGGAATGATGGGAGTGAGGGTAAGGTTGGGGGTAAGTGATGGCATGCAGGAGGGGGGTGATAGTAATAGAGAGTTGACTTACCAGAGTCCAGTTCTCCTGCTACTCCTGCAAGGCCCTCAGGATGCATGATTGCCAAGACTTTCTCCTCCCATGTTGTTAGTTGTGGGGGAGAAGCTGGGGGCCCACCGCCAGTCCTCTGTACTGCAAGCTGGTGTCTTGCTGCAATGGAGCGTACCTTCCTTCCCCCGTAGTTCGTTCCACCTCTTCCTGATGTCATCCCTTGTTTTGGGGTGCTGCCCCTCGTCGTTGACCCTGTCCACGATTCTCCACCAAAGCTCAATCTTCCTAGCAATGGATATCTGCTGCACCTGTGATCCAAATAGCTGTGGCTCTAACCAGATGATTTTCTCAGGTGCGTGAGTGATGTATAGATGATGGTGGTATGTGGTTCTGGTTGTGTGAGTGCTCTTGCTGTCTCTCTCTGCCGGCAATGATTTGTAATCATAAAGGGTTGTGGGTAATGTGGGTGTGTGGGTGTGGTGTGTGTATATGTGTCAGGTGTGTGTAGTTTGAGTTGTCCAATGTGGTGTTGTTTTGTTTGAGTGTCTGTATTTTGAGCACGGCGGTATGTTCCGCCAATGGTATACCACCATTTAATGTCCACCATGGTGATTCGTGGGTCATAATGTTGTAGGCATAGTTCTGTTGGCGTAACGGTGTGGGTTTTGATACCGCCAGTTTATCACTGACCTTTGTGATTTGTGTGTGTGGCTGAATAGTGACTGATTGGTGTGTGTGTGTCATAACATGGTTAGCGGATATCTGCTGCGGAGGAGGTATGTTTGCGGTAGCCACCATGGCGGTTAGTGGGATTTACTGCCAATGTCATAATGAGTGCCTATATCTCATTTTGATATAGTATATACAAAGCCAGCTTCCTACACTGTCTCTCTAGACAATAATGTCTTGTGAGATTTTTTACATTCTGAAAGTGTTTCCTCACCCCTGTTCTGCTCAGCATATTGTTTCTCCATCCTCTAAGATCTGTGACTCTACATTTTTTTAGTAGACGTTTTAGAAATTCTAGCATTAGTTTCTAGTAAACACAGTTGGATCCTTGTCTTCTCTAATAGGAATGTTGGTAACTGCATTAACTTTATTTGTAGTGAACCCTATTTCTCTGGATGTCATCTTAAAGTTTTTAAAATTGCTTAAATCAGGATCCCCTGACTCCTTTTGTGTAGCTTGCATATCTCATCTTATGGCCATCAATATCAGGGCAGTGGTCTGCCAGCTGAAGATGGTGACATACAGGATTTCCACTAACTGATTAAAGCTAAATTCAGAAAAAACTGAGGTGATGGTGTTGGAATGTTCCCCCTCCCGCTGGTTGGTAATCGAATGCCCTAGGCAATCCCCAATTCCACTTCAGTCAGTGAAAAATGTATGGGGTTCTCTTTAATGATACTCTCTCATCCCATACCCATGTGTTGATTGCTTATCACTTGTGGACCTTGCATTGGATCACGATCCAGAAGTAGATTTCATTTGAACACCTGTGTATTTGTTTCAAGGCAGGACATAACCTTGGACTATAATTCGCCCAGCAGCATTTTTTTTAGTTCTTCCATTGTAAGCGTTTCACTCCTCCTCTGCTTTTGTCTTACACATTTCAAAAATAAAAAAGCATTGGCAAAGACTACAGGTATTGACTATGCAAGATTCATCGGCTTTGTCACATCATAACAGTTTTTTCTTCTTTAAGGAATGTTGAACAGCACACCGAGCTGCTGTGCAATATGTCTTAAAATAGTATGGAGGGAGGTGGAGGGGAACAAACAACAAGTGGGGGGAACAAAGAACAGATGGTGAGAGAAGGGCAGGAGTGTAGCAAACAGAATGGACAGCAGGAGGATGAAACAAAAAGAACAGCGAAAGGAGGATGGTGGTGGGAAAACAGAACATGCAGCATGAGTAGGGCAGAGGGGTAGGTAACCAAAATGAACAGCAGGAGAAGGGTGGGCATAGGGAAACAGAGCAGACAGCAGGAGGAGGGCAGGGGAAACAGAATGCCCAGCAGGAGTTTGGAGGGGTTGAGGGAGAGGTACTGCAGACACAAAGTAAAAAAATAGTACCTGCAGGAGCCTGTAGCCAGTGAAAGGCCACTGGCCACAAACTGGAAGCTGTACTTGGTCCATGCTCGATGGCAGGAAAACACACAAAGCTCAACGAGGAAGCCAAAGGCAAGGATGAGGCGCTGACTAATAAGAAGCAAGAACCGAGTGACATGAAAGGCAAAAGTGAAACGTAATAGCAAGTAATGGGCGGGCTCCAAGCCCATATTTAGATTTTTTTTGTTTACAAGAGATTTGCAAGCACAGTGCAAGCTCTGTGCAGGTGAAATCTAAAAAGAGCTTGGCATCGGCTGCAAATCCTCTGCCTGCCAAATATCCAAAGCTTGAAATTTCTGAGCAATCCAGACTCCAAATGGTACCTCACAAGATTATTTTTGTCGAATTGCAGGTGTGCTTTAAACAGTTATGCAAAATAGTGTAATGTGAACTTTTGAGATAGTTTTCGAATTTCATGACTCGAAATTGAAGATTTACACCAATTTCACCAGCTTATTTAAAATGTTGCAGAGTCCTTCTTAAAACCACTGGCAGACCCTCCAAACATATTCTATAAGAACTATGGTGCTCTGCTGCACCCAGGGGGAGGAAAGCCAGGACATAAACCATTAAAAGTGAATTGAACTTTGTTTATGTTCACATAAGTGCCTTTATATTCCCAGTTAGGACCCAAAGAGAGGTTTAATGAGTGTATAATACTGCACGAATCCAAACGGCACACTGTTCTGTTGTGAGGTTAAATCAAACATAGGTCCATATTTATAAGGGCCTAGTGCCATTCCAACACCACATTAGCATCATTTTTTAATGCTAATGTGGTTCTGGAAGGCCAAAAATGCAGTGCCATGTTTACAGAGTTGGGCAATGCTTGCATTGCGCCACTTTATAACCCCTTGCGCCACATTTTGCCTGTGCCAGGCATAATGTATTCAAGGGGGCATTCGGTGCTGGGGGGGGCAAAAATATGGCACAAAGAAATCTAAGAGATGTCTTTGTGTTATTTTTAACAGCATTTTTAATCCCTGCTAGGAGCAGGCATTAAAGGGAGGCTTCCCTTATTTTCAATGGACCTCTGGGTGCTTTGCAGGATTAGCGTCTACATTTTTCACGCTAATCCTGCAAAGCGCCAGACTAGCATCAAAAATTATGATGCATGATGCTAGTACCCCTGAATACCGCCATGGTGCGCTGTATTTTAAATACAGCACCCACATGGTGACGTTAGGGGCCGCTAAGGGGTGCAAGGAAATTGGCGCTTCACTGGGTGCAGTGCCACATGTCATAAATATGCCTCATAGTGTCACCTGGGCGCAACACTTACTACTTGTTGTGACTCAATGTTATGGATGCCAGTGCCAACCTGTGCCTCCCCATGATTGTGGCTACAAGTACTCAATAGAACAATCACTATGTGCAATGTATGGATGCTGATGCTGCAGGAATAGGGAAGGGGGTAACAATGAAATGGCCTTGTAGAGTCCGCAGTACTGCGAGGCCTTACTCTGAAGTAATCCAAACCACTGTGGGCTCAGAGTAAGGCATCACACATGATGTGAGTAAACACTCCATGAGCAGACACAGAGGAGAGGAGCAGATAGTAGCAGTAGAGTCTCAGGAGCGTATTCCTAGTCGAAGTAAACCTAAGCAAAGAGGAATAGAGGTTTTAACAGGATATCAGCAAGGGGAAACCAAAGGGGGAAACAAAACTGCAAAAGTACTGGTAAAGGGAAGACCGGATCCAAACTGGTATGAGAAGAAAGAAAATCCAACAAAGTGCATAGATGTCAGGCAAGTTGTTAGAAGTTGTGCTGAGATAAATACCGCCTCTTCCCCACTTGACTTGAAACAACCCTCTGCCATCTTTAATGGGGAAGACATTGTACTTTCAGTTGGATCAGGTACCAAGATGGAACGGGAAGGACTCAACAAAGTTAGAACTTCTAAAGTTGTTTTATGGGGCTTCGCAGTCTCTTTGCACTCTTCTGATGCCTGTGAAGTCTTTGTTACAACTCTTACAGTCATAGCTTGGGCTTAGTGGGTGGGAGGGATGCTGATGAAGTATGTGAAAGTAGTTAACTTCCTTGTAGCCTTCCTCATTTGAGCAAGGATTTCAATGGTTGGCAGCATTTAATTTGTTGATGGACCATGGCTTATCCAAATTAGATTTTCACAACTTGTAGACATATCTCTTCAGAGGAAGCATTTACCACGAAAGGATGTTGGTACAGAGATGTGTGCAATACAAAAGATAGCTATCCAACCCCACAATTATATCAAAAGCACCATCACAATCAGGATGGTTCCTACATGTCACCACATCAAAAAATGTGCACTAAAATTAAGTGACTAGGGCTGAAATGGGGCAGGTTGTTTTGAAACAGGGTGATCATAAGCCTTCTTACTCCCACGAAGAAGTATATTTTTTCTGGAAGCCTAAAGACACTTTAAGTGCATTGTACTAGGCCTGCCTTCCTAGTTCAGTGAATTTATCAATCACTTTTCTCCATTTTTAATAAAGAGTTAATCACAGTTCATTCATTCATTATTCAGTCATTCACTCCTTAGGACATCAATGCCTGTCTGAATCCGTTTATCCAATGATTCCTCACCATAATAGATCAGAGTAACAATCCTCGATCTGATAGATGGTAATTAATTCGCAGAGGAGACTGCTTTTTCCTAATCACCACTTCATCCTCTTTCTAATTGATTGGGCCTGTCCTTGAGAGCAAATCCTGGGAGCTGTTTTTCACGGATACAATGAAGTATATTGCTGTTTGCGCTACAAGTACTGCCAATCTTTGGAGAATACTCTGAGCTGCCGCCAAGGCAATATTTGAGCTAATTAGGCATTCTATTATACTAGTAGGGAATGACCACAGGGGGTTCAGGCTTATGTAGAGGGATGGATTATATATGTACTGCCCATCTGTCCGAGTATTCCACGCCGGCATGTAATTTATTTGAATTATTTGAATTTAGATTTGAAATGCAGCCGACTCTATAAGGTAAGCTTCCAAAATTACAGAAATGTTGTTATATAGTAATTGGCCTGCTTTGCCATTCGCCGTGATAATTAATTCAGGAACTAATTATTCGCAAATTTCTATTGATTTTGGCTTCTAAGTGCTGTATGTTAATTGGCAAAAAAATGTATAGGCCAAGGCTGTATTATGAGAGTAGAATGCCCAGAACAAAATGAGAAATGAAAATTCAACAGCCCGCGGTAAGAAATGCAGTGCTCTGTGGTAAAGGTATTACTGGGCAAATGAATGACTGGAAATCTGGCCACATAGTTACAGGATCTTTCACCAGGTAGCGATGACTGCTGCTCTAGAGGAAACATAGGATTTCCAGACTGCTTCTCGGTATTAAATTACACTGGGATGGATCTACCCACCATTAGCAACAACCGCAGGTGGGCACTGTTCAAACCCCTCACGCTGATGGTATCCACCATGTCAACAAGAAAAGGAGTTAATGAGCCTGGAGAGGTTTTCCTCGTGGTCAGTTAACCAGGATACAAGCGTGTGTGTCATTTCAGTTCCCAGCAGCTGATGGCTAATTATAGGCCGAACTGCCTTATACAGCAAACTGGCGACAAGGGCAGGATCGGTGACCCACACCTTGCTCATGAAAACCAATGCATGCTCTTACTATACTAAACTGGCTCTCCTGCTGCTGAGCGAACCAGCAGACACCTTCCATGTCATCATATGAACTTGGCCCAGCTCACAAGATGCGTCTCATACCCTGCATTTTTTTCCCGTAGCAGAGGCAGTTGCTCGTGCATCCAGGTGGCCTGCTCTGCCACAGTTAAAGACAAGCCACTACCCTGGCTGCTGAAACATGTGGTTCATGGCCCTACAGCTGGCAGTGGCTCCGCCCACACACCCACAAGCGCATCCTTTCTCTGGCTGACCACCCCGACTGTATGAGCACTACACCGCATGCCAGCTGCTCTCTGCTCTGGGTGAGATTGCCACTTTGAAAAGAAAAACAATATGATGTAATAAGAAGAGATGGGGAGAGTGATTTCATGAGAACGTATCTACAAATCCAAAGGAAAAGAGCAGTTAACTGTCATCGCAACAGGACATACCACTGTAAAACATTCTGCCTGCCAGCTTGCAGCTACTTTGATGCCAAAGGCAAGTTGCCATCACCTGGGTAAAACATACAACCTTCATTGATAACAACCACCCCTCATCTACCTGGCAGATAGAACAAGCAACAGCAAGTGCTGCCACCCTTCCAGCAGCTGGGGCAGATACTTCTTCTCAATTGCGGGGTCTAAAGTGATCTCTCATGACTTCCATTCTGGCTCTGGAACCATTTGTTGTAGATGATCCCCCCTCAGCGCAAGGGGTTAGATGAAGGAATGGGTGGAGCGTCTGGAGAACTACTTTGGTGTGGTGGACTTGGACAATGTGAGATTATGCCCCATGCTCCTACATCTAGGGGGAGCCATGATTCATAAGCTTGGAAAATCTGTGGCAGATGAAGGTCCACCGCTCACCTACGAGACCCTGAAGCAAGCCCTCACTGCGCACTTCGAACTGCTTGCAAACCCTGACTATGAGCAGTTCCTTTGTCTCCAAGACGAGGAGCTTCTCGACAAATCAGTGGACACTTTTTATGCATGGCTCAAAGAACTTGCAGGTACGTGCACTTTGCCTAATGCTGATGATGAAATCCATTTTCAGTTCATACAAGGATGCCACCTTTGTGAAACTGGGAGAAAATATCCTGCACATACCATGCATGTCCATGACAGACATACTCACTGTGGGACGATCAAAGGAACTGTCAAAGGTGCGCGTGGTGCACACGGGTCCACCACAAGCGCCAGAACATGGTATACATGCAGAAAAACCCTATCCTCATTAAGGGTCGTGTCCTGCATAAGGAAAGTGGTGCACCAACTGCAACAAACCAAATCACTTTGCAAAAGTATGCCATTCCTTGGCACCCTAAAAGAGTCAAAAGGCCAAGTCATTCAACATTGCACAAACTGCAATAAATCCTATGGATGAAGGAGAAATGGATGATGATGATAACATGGAAGGTGAGGTACAATTTATTCATGTCATGCAGCCTGGAGGGCACCTTAGCAGATGCATCTTAAGGTGCACCATTTCCTTCGTGAGCCATAAGATTTCACCCCTCATTGACACAGGAGCATCAAGCACAGTCCATACTAGAGACTCTTCCAATTCGACCCACACTACATCAAACCACAACTCAAGGTTATGCTTTTGGTCCATTGATGCCACTCCCCCTGGCAGGGGTGTTCATAAAAGAAATATTCCATGATTGCAGTCAGCTCAGGCCAAGGTGTACCTTATGAAGACAGGCTCGGGCATGCTGCTGAGCTGTAAAATGGCAGAAAGGCTCAACCTAAATGTCTTTCAGTGTACACCTGGGGAGTGTGGACAAGTTGGTGTCTAAATTCTCGCAGCTATTTGAGGGTATTGGATGTTTAAAGGACAGAATATACATCTCCACATCAATGAATCCATCCAGCAGATGGCACTGAAATATCACCCTGTGGCGTTCCATCTGTGACCGAAGGTAGAGGAAGAGCTGCAAAACTAGAGCAGGTAGACATCATTGAACGAGTGGATGGCCCTACACCTTGGGTCTCCCCGATTCTGGTTGCCAGTCAGGCGAGGTCAGAATCTGTGTGGATATGAGCCTACCTAACATGGCCATCTGACGTGAATGCCACCTGACACCCACAATGGATGACATTGTCGCAGAGGTGAGTGGGTTGCGATGGTTTCCTAAAATGGACCTCCGTGCAGGGTACCATCAACTGTTGTTGGCTCTGGAGTCAAGAGACATTAACATATTGTGGGTTTAAGAAGGTGCAAGTGTCTTAGTGTTGGCATGTCAAGTGCCACAGACCTTTTTCAAGACACCATTCAAGGAGTTCTGGCATAGGTAGAGGGTGTCACAAATGTCAGTGACAACATTTTAGTGCACGCTTTAATAATCTAGAATTAGAATACCCGCGGCGGTCTTATGACCGCGCAGCGGTATTCTGGTGGCTCCCGCCGGCCCTGCGGTTACCGCGCCGGCGGGAGTCAGAATGACCCCCAAAGTGTGCTCTGTACACTTTTCTGCGTGAGCATTGGCTCACCCCCCATGCTTCTACAAAAGTGTTGACAAGCACTCTATGCATTCCCAGAATGGTGGGAGACACCATCCCCCATGTTTAACAACCATCTATGACACAAAACAAAGTGGCAGACGGGTTGCATCAATGCAGTGTCCAAAATGACAGCATTTCAAAGAAGATGCATGCCCAGCGACGCAATATCTGTATTGGTGACCTAGTGCTGGTCAGGAACCGACATCCAGGAGGGAAATTCAGACTTCTTTCTGAGATGGAACCCTGGAAAGTAAGTGATGTCAAAGACACAATGATCACAGATCGACAAGGGTATTACACAATCACAAGGAATGTGTTGTTATTGATACTGTACTGACCCCCAAACCTTGAACTGGAGGATATGGGAAATGACCGGTCCTCAACCCATCTTGATAAGGATGACAATAAAGCCAGCTATCCCTGTGATGGGGCCAGCGAAGCGCCTACTTCTCTACCAACAAACCAGATGGACAGCAACAGTCTGCAGACGTTCCGGGCTCCCGTCTGAATGATATGGAGATGTTCCTCTCATGGGGGACAATGAATTGACAACAGGTGAGGCTGTCTTGCAGAAAGAGGGCACGAGAGATAAAATCTGTGGCCCCAACCTCCATAAAGTTAGAGGTTTTGTGCTGACCTGAGTTGGTGTTTCTCACTTTATGTTGTAGATCAAAGAGGCTCCATTTTGGTCTCATCCCAGTCAAGGCAAATGTTTTTGGAACTGTTCTATTTTCTTTTAGCATTTTTGGGTGGCAGAAGGAGGAATGTTATTTTGGGATGGAGCTTCCCACCATTAGCAACAACCGCAGGGGGAAGACACTAATCAAACCACTCAAGCATGCCGCTAATGGTATCCACCATGATGTGAGGAGGACTTAATAAATAAGCCTGGGGAATTTTTCCCTGTCTTCAGTTAACCACGATACTAGAGTGTGTGTGTGTGTAATTACAGGTCCCCGCTTCGGCATGAAAAATATAGGCTGCACCACCTCATACAACACCAGGTGTCAAACGGAGGAGGAGGGCAATCTGAATAGTTTATTATGACTGGCTTTTTAAACAGCCATTCTCACTTTTTGGAGACAAAAGCCTCTATGGAAAAAAATCCTTCTGCTGCAGATGGGGCATATCTATCCTCGTTATGACAGGAGCGGGAGCACCAGGCCTCGGGGAGTGAGAGCACCTGCAGCCAAATTACAGGTGAATTCAACTATCCATCTGGGAGGAATGGCCTTGCTGGTATTACAGCCCATGGCACAATTGCTTTGCTCCTGCAGTACAAACCAGGAAACGAAAAATTTTAGTTCGTCAGGAACCCCCCTGTGCCCTTGTAAAGCTTCTTGCTTGTGGTCAATATGAATTAAAGCTGAGAGATATGAATAATCACCACTTTCTTATTATTTGAGAGCAAACATTACTGGCGTGTCCAAGATGGCGACGTGAGAGGACACTCAGCTGAGAGCTCTGCTCACGGCCCACTAAAAAGATCCTGAAAATGCCTGTATCCCGGACTCCCTGACTCAAATCAGGTAGAGTGGCGCTGTGACACGCGTCGCCTTGAGTGCGACCCGGACGGGATCCATGTTGGTCGCAGAGTGCAGCCCGTTGCTGGGACTGGCTGAAGTGTAATGCTATCCGGCTGCCAGAGCCGGAGCCGGCGCAGCTGGGAGCGGAAGATGCCTGAGGTGGGGAGACGACGCAGGTGTCCGGCTCCCGCTTTGGACTGACGCCGTCAACATCCTGTGAGGTACCGGGACAGGCCATCGGGCCTGGAGGAACAACCTATGATCCGCGGACGAGCGGACAACGCGATTGTTGAGCCGAGATCGGCCCAGCGGTGCGAATATCGTCAGAAGCTGAAACCAGTGGAACTGAAGGGCCCTAAGCTGCGCAAAAACAATCGCGGGCACCTCCAGGAACAAACGAGACACAAGGTTTGGGCGCGGGGGAAAGAAAAAAAAAAAAGAACTCACCTGCTGCCCAGCGTGGCCCGGGTGGGCCGTGGGAGGTGGTGCGTCTGACCGCAGGGTGCGAGTCGGGGGAGCGCTCGTCGCGGCACGTGGAGCCGCGGGCAGGGGCCCAACCTGGGGGTACCGGAGTAGCGCTCATGGAGGACGCGGGGCGGAGGCCGAGAAGAGGCAGTAGCCTGACCTGATCTGGTGTTGTGGTGCCGCTGAGGGGCTCTTTGGGCACGCGCCACAGCAGGGGGCTGGAGTTCCCAGGTGGGTCCACCCCCAGGGAGCTTTTTGAAGACATCTGGGCAAAGGCTAAAGCACAAGAGAGCCGACACATCCAGAGCTATTACGATTGATCACTCGTCGATCCGCGTTTGATCTGTGGGGCGCACAAAATACAAAACTAGGTAAAAACTTAAGTCCATAATTAATGCACAACGCATTCAAAGCAGACACAAATATGGTGAAACCGAAACCCCCAAAGGGCCAACTTGAACCCAGACCCACAACCCCATCATTAGAAACAGATACAGAACTTAACTCAAACGCTTTATGCAAAGTGACGGAAACATTGGCCAGCCTACTCCACACAAATTGAGAAAGTGCTGCAAGCTGTACTCGATACCAGAACTTCACTAGAGGGCAAAATAGACACAGTGGTGGCAGAAGTCAACATCCTTCGAATGGAGCATCGGAAACTAGCAGACAGGGTAACTACAGCTGAAACAACCCTCGAAACGGCGCAACCAGACATCAAAGAAATGAAACTCCGTCTCCAACACCAAAAGTCTGAGATACCACGGCTGCACAAGCGTGCAGACGAAGCAGAAGGCCGATCACGCCACAATAATGTGAGATTCCTAGGGTTCCCCGAGAAGATCGAACTGCCAAACGTGGAATCATTCCTAGAACGTTGGCTTAAAGAAACCATATTAACACAAGACACCCCACTATTCCTAGTAGTGGAATGCGCACACCGAGTCCCGGGGGCCACCCCCCACCCGGGGGCCCCACCACGTCCACTAATTGCGAGATTTTTAAACTACCGGGACAGAGATCAGGTACTAAAGGGCTTCTGCACATCAGGCCCAATAGACATTGAAAATGCAAAAATCACGGCATACCCGGACTATACAGCCGAGGTACAGCGTAAGCGTGCCACTTTCCACTCAGCAAAACAAGTACTGCGCGATAAAAACTACTCATACTCCCTAATGTACCCGGCCAGACTACGCGTTGTGGATGGCGACAGATCTCATATATTTCCAACCTCGGAAGACGCATGGACTTGGATACATGCGAAGGGACTCGCAGACCCTACAACAGAACCTCAAGAACAAAAAGAGTGGTTGTCCTGACACCCATGCCAAAAGAAAAGGCCAAAGCCCAGAACAGAATCATGCCCAACCAAGTCACAAGCAGCAGATGAACAAGCTCAAGTCTTAAAAATAGTGAACAGATTTTTGTGCATACGCCCACAACCCAATCAAGACACCAACAACTCAGACTCTGACTCAGCGAGCAGTCACCACGGCCCATCGACATCACCGCTGACCTCTGGCCCAACATTCACCCCACGATCAGCAGACGACCTCTAAAATAACACGAGAGGACTACAACCGAACAAATTCAAGTGTCTGCACTAAGGTAAAAGCACAACAAGTGTTACACAAGACCAGTTTTCTCAAGAGTCAATGGCGATAAGTCAAACTCGCCCATAATCCCCTAAGGAACACAAAGAGTAGACATACTAATATACATCCTACTGCAACACAAGAGCAAAGCCCCCAAAAGGCGCAACACAGAGACTGAGCTGGGAAATGGCAATATCCGTATGGGCCGTAAAGCAGAAGCTATCTCGGACCATACATCAACACCCCTGTGAGAAACTAGGGCTGATTGCAGAGGCCCCATAACTTTTTGCCCCCATTTTCCACTTTATGCTGGTGTTTTCCTGACTCTGATGGTGCCCTGGGTACTGCTAACCAGTCCCAGGGCCTGTGCTCTGTGTAAAATGGATATGCAAATTAGGCTAATTATAATTGGCTAAGTTAACCTACCTATAAGTCCCTAGTATATGGTAGGGCATGTAGGTTTAGGGACCACAGCATAGGTGGTGCACACCTAGGTGCATTGCTGAGGTGCCCAGTGTCATTTTAAAAGCAAGCCTGCCTTGCTGGCTGCTTTTAAATTAAAGTTATATGCAAATTCGACTTTGGAATTAAAGGTACTTCCAAAGTCTTAAACTACCTTATTTTTACATATAAGTCACCCCTAAGGTGTGCCCTATGTGCCCCTAGGGCTGGGTGCATGTAACTATAAGCAGGAACTTTATAAAAATAGATTTATAAGCCCTGGTGAGGTAAAAACAGCCAAATTCGTTTTTCCCTCATTGAAGTAAATGGCCTTCATAGGCTAGAATGGGCAGACTTTATTTTAAATTTTAAAGTCTCCTTAAATGTTACATACCAAGAATTTGGTATCAAATTGATTGTTGTAATAAATCCTACAACTTCCAGTTGTTGGATTTAATATAACTTGTCCAGGTAAAAAGTTTAGACTTTACCTAAAAAGTTGCCAAATTCAGCTCTGCATTGTTTTTGCTGCTGTGCTCTGATTGGCCAGCCTGCAGCAGCTTCTGCCAGGCTGCCTTGATGAGGTGTGAAGTGGCCAGACTTCACACAAAGGAATGTGCTTGGGGGAGAGAATCTCCCCTCAGCAGATGGTGAGGCAGGAAGGGGGAGGGCTGCCAAACTGGTCTTCAAAGGCAGAGAAGGACATTTGCAGCACCCAGCAACACCCCCACATCCTGCAACCCCAGACAATTAGGTGCCCCCTTGATTAGATTAGGAGAGGGCAGGAGAGGGGTGTGTTTATGATTTTTAGCCACACCAGTGGGTGGGCTCAGCCAGATGTAACCTCCAAAAATCAGATTCATCCATGTTGGATTTTTAGAGACTGTTGCCTTCTGGGATGGATTTTTGCCACACTTCCCAGGAAGTGGTCATCACAGGGGGACGACCCTGTCCCTGATTGGAGAACCAGGGCCCCCCTGCTTTTCACCCAGGAGCAAGGATAAAACTGGCAAACCTGCACCCACGCCTCAGATCCCCTCCAGAATTCAACAAGAAAGGAACTAAAGAAGAAGAAGGACTGCCCTGCTGGACCCCTGGCCTGCACCTGGACCCTGCACTCAGAAGGACTGCACCAGCTGCACACTTGGGCTTCACCACAAGAAGGACTTTGCCTGGCTTCAACTGGTTCAGGGAGGGACTCCCTGTTTGCTACAGGTGAAAAATTGCTAAACCAGAGTCCCCTGCACCAACTCCTGAAGAAAGCGACCAGCTGACCACTGTCCAGTGGCCAAAAAGGAGTTTGCGCCAGGTGCATTCTGGGAGTTGAAGTCTGCACCCCCCAAGGACCATCACAGAACTTCTGGACCCTTGGGGTGAGCTGTGGACCCCAAAAGAACCTTAAAAGAACATCTGGGTGAAGCCCCAGAAGTTTGGAAAAGATTGGAGAATTTTTGGAAAAAAGCTCCATAAAGTGACCGACCCGACGCGGAAATTCTAGCCGGCTTGCCTCAACCGCGACCCGGCCTGACTTCGTGGTTCGTCCCGGTAAAGAAAAACATCCAAAAAAGAGACTAAGTCCGAACGTAAAAAGTTGACCGGGACCTTCCAGCCATCGTATCCGAGAAGGGCTCCACGGACGTCGGATCAAGATCCAGGTTTACCCCGGTCGAAGGATTTTCATCTCGAAAAAACGACTAAGTCCGAAGGTAAAAATCACCACCGAGGAAACCGACTTCGCGTATCCGGACAAGGGCTCCAGGAGGTCGGATCCAACTGGCAGGTTCATCCCGGTGAAGAAAAACTTCAAAATAAAGACTAAGTCAGAAGGTAACTTTTTAACCGAGGCCTCCCGCGACCTGTAGCCGAGCAGGGCTCCATCGCGGTCGGCCTGAAAGTTTGACTTTGCCCCGGTCCTGGTGCAACCAGATGACCCGATTGGCGCTTTTTGTTTCTAAGCGCTAGAAAATAATAATACTTTAAAAATTCATATCTCCGGTTCCCCTGAACCGATTTTAATCGTTTTTGTGTCATTTTAAAGATAAAAATATAAGCTATTTTTATAAATTGGTTTTGGATTTTTAAACTGTTTCCTGTGTTTTATTTAATTACTGTTTTGTGATATTTGAATGCTTTACACTTTGTCTCCTAAGTTAAGCCTTGACGCTCGATGCCAAGCTACCAAGGGTAGAGCTGGGATTAATTTACTGAGACCTAACTGTACTTTTGTGGAGGTTTGTGGCTTGTTGCTAGGTGTAGGTACCTACCTGCCCTACCAATAACCCATTTTCCAACAACCCCCCTAACTCAGCTGGGTTACTGAATGGACCTAGAAGGAACCAATGTATACAGTTGCACCAGTTGTGCCTGGCAGTTCACAGTTAGATTATTAACTGTAAGTTGTATCTTATCTTCTTCTTTCCCCCTTTTCCCAACATGCTCTACACTCATATACGCGGGAGGGGCGAGGGGGCTCGGGGTAGGACAAAGGGGACTCAAGGGCGTGTCGAGACTACTCCTAGGGTAGGCAACGCGCTACACCATGACTCTCAAACACTATGATGTCATATAACATAATAACCTGGAATGTTAGGGGCCTAGCCAACACAACTAAAAGGCGCAGAATACATGCCTACCTTAAAAGCCATAAAATACATATCGCTATATTACAAGAGACACACGCAACAGCACACAAACTGAGTGAAATCGGCAAAAACTGGTTGGGCACAGTATATGGAACTAAAACATCAACATACGCGAAAGGCCTATTAATTTGGATCACCCCTGGCGTCCCTCATGCAGCTCAAGACGTCGGAGATTTAGATGGTAGACAGCTAACAAGAATCTACTAAAATAAACTACACAAATGCCGCATGACCCGACCATACCTTCTATTTGGGGGGGAGACTTCAACAGTGTGGTGGAAGTGTCAATGGACAGGTCCCATCCCCCACTAAAGGGCACCCAGTGTAGGAACCTGTCTCGTGTGCTGGGTTCCTGGATATGGGAAAGGGAACCACAAGACATGTGGAGATGTCAACACCCCATAGCTAAAGAATACTCCTTTTACTCACCGGCACACCAGCTCCACACGAGAATAGATCTGCTGTTATGCTCAACCAGGTTAACACATATGATACACAGCGCATCATACATGGCAAAAATAGCAGTTATAACAGACTGAGTGGAAAAGGTACCTGTTTTCTCCATTGACTTTAATGCATGGAAAATGAATAAAAGTATACTAGCAATTGGGGCCTGGCAAGATGACTAACTGGTTACTGATAGAGTTGCTGATAACTGGGATTTTAGGCCTACTTCCATATTGATATGTGAGGGGCATTAAAAGACTCATGAATATATGAATGCAAACATGCAAATGTGCTTGCCTAATGTAGTTTGGGAATTGTACTAAGTGCTTACGGATGTTTCATCCTTATTTCATTTTTAGTTGCTGAGGTTTCATCCTTATTTCACTTTTAGTTGCAGAGATGTTTATGATTGCCATGATTATTATTGTTTGCATACTGTATACAAGAATTAGCACATAATACGCTCTAATACACTGCAAAGTCAGATCATTTTTGTGTGGAATGATTCTGAGATACGGGTGGCGCTCTGTAATAGCACCTTCTGATGTAAGAAATTCTCTTGCATGTTTGCTTGATTCCTAACCCCCTTACTTCATAATTGCATTTCACCTTGAGAAGAGACAGAAACACCTATTAGTTTTGAATTTCTCTGAAAAGGTAACAACCGAAGTAAGTTAGTTTTGGGATTGAGAGCATCTACTTGGTGTAGCCCTAAAAATCTTGAGTGGCTCTATTGGTAGAGTGGAAGAGAATGAAGGTGATGAAGATCCAGAATGGTTAGGAGTAAAAGTGATATGCTCATTCCTAGAACTGAGGAGAGTGAAGTTGAACTCAAATGCAGAAGAGATCCTTTACCCTCGATGAGCATGGCCTTAATTAATGTCTACAATGGCAGAGAAAACTCCAAGATAAACACTTCAGGACAAACAGATGGATCTGTCAGCATACTCATGAAATTAGAATGGGTGAAGTCTATGTCATGTTGTGTTGTATTATAGCCTTATAGCCCTCTGCAGCAGGCTTTGCTGTTCATTAAAGGCCCGCTCCAACATTAAAGGCCCAAGTCAAAGGTGGGAGCCTTCAACAAGGGAGCGGGAATTTCATGCCAGTATAGCCCAACTACAGCGGGCAATAAGGCTAATAGAACATTCTGCCACTAATGGACAGATTGTTCTAATATTTTTTTTAAAAGGCCTTGCAGAGCCCGAGGGGATTACAATCCCCATCGGGTTTCCTGAGGTCTTTCTTCAAAGCAACAGCTGCGAACAAAAACATTGAAATGTTGGAGCTCCAAGCTTCTACCAGCCATTAGAAGCCTGGTGTACTCCATTGTTTTCAATGGAGCTCCAACATTCCAATGTCCTAGTATATGTTGTGTTATCAGAACTAGTATAGCATAGAGTTAGAGTCTGCATTAGTAAGCCCCCTTACTGCTTTTGGCTGTTTCAGGGTACCTTTGCATGTGGTTCCAGGTGTTCTGTCTCAGACTGGAGTACAAGTTATTCTGTGATAATGTGTTGTGGGTATTGTGTTCTGGTCTCTCTCTGGCTGGATGGTGCACCCATATTCAAGAAGTGTCTGAGAGATCTGCAGAAGGGCATTTTCCTGTTTTGTCTGCATCTTAGATTGACAACATTCCCTTTGCCTAAGGATTAGAACTAGTCTAGTCCAGCTGGCCGTGTGGCATATTTGAGCTGTGTTGGTTTGTGCATAATCTTATGTCTGATGTGCTCCACTAAATTTTTGTTCATATTGAATGTTTAGCAATTGCACCTTAAAGCAACGTAGTGGTCAACTAGATGGTATATAGGTGTTGTAATGTTTGTTGGATGTTCTAACATCCTCAATAGGATATATCTGTGTGTGATAGTGTGTGAAAGCATGTGTATGTATATGTGAATCTGTGTGAGTGTTTGCAAGCTGTGTATGTGTGATTTCAGGATAGCAAGCTTTTTACATTTATCTACATATAAGTAGTGCAAAGAGCAGTGAAACTATTTGCATATTCACAGAATAAACTTGGTCAATAATCCACATAGTGACACATACAAAAAGTTAATAAACCTTTCACGAGGTGATGAATATATTGAAGAACATCAGCAAGTTACAGCTCATTAGGTATTCTATTTGTTTTGTAGCCACCTAGAAATAAAACCATCTATTACCTGTTGTTGATGATGAGAGATTATTTTTACACCACTACCAAGAGGTTACATTTATCAACACTCTGTGTCACTCAGCAATCCAGCTCAAAATGTTGTTTTTGTATTTACTTTTCAATGCAAACCCTGATGTGCTGAGGAAAGGGACTTAAAGTTACACAAACTATTGCCATGTCCTGCTCCTCATCAAGTTAAAGTTCCTTGGGAGAAACTTGATTGTTCCCATGCAACCATCCATGGGTTTGACACAAATCCCAATCTACTAAGAATGGTAGAAATTAATTATCTCCTAAAATGTATAAATGTATGCCTCCTTGAGGCAAGCATAAGATGTGAGATAACATTTTCTTATCTTAAAACATGAAGGGCTACATGTACGTACGTTCCAATGCCATTTTGGAGTCCCAAATAGCATTGCGATCAATTACCGAATTGTAGAAAATTGCGACTCGCAATTAAGAAATCACAATTTTCAAGTCGCAAACCGCATGTACAAGGCAGTTGCAAATTGCGAATATTCGTAATAAGCCTGTTTTGCACACCCAGATTAGAACAGATTGCAAACAGGTGGTAACCAGAGCCAAACTATAAAAGCAAACCCAGAAGGCGTCTGGTTTCTCAAAATGGCTGCACTCTACATGATTGCATGGAGGAGGATAGCCCATGCTGCCCAGCAGAGCAGGAGGAGGCAGAGACAGGAGAGGATATACAGAACCAGGCAGACCATATTCCAACAAACTGAGGAAATAGATGATAAATATAGGCTAAGCAGTGCAGTTATCTTAGTTATAATCAAACTGCTGAACCCTCAGCTAGAACGCCAGATCTTGCGCAGCTGCTTGTGCACCTCTTGGCCTCGGGTAGCTACCATGGGGTGATTGCAGTTTCTGGTGGGTGTCCCAAAGTGCCCTTTCACGATTTTTTAGACGGTTCTTAAATGCCTTACTCATACACATGTCCAGATACATATACCTACCCAGGAATGAGGAGGAAATACACAACACCAAATTGGACTTCTACAGAATTGCAAACTTTCCCCATGTAATAGGGTGTGTGGACGGGACACATATAACCATTTGCCCATTTGCCCACCTGCAAATCTGGAATATGTGTTCCGCAATAGGAAATGTACTCACTCACTCAACATCCAGGTGGTATGTGATGCCCATAATGTCAGAACTGATATAGTGGTAAATTTCCAGGAAGCACACATGATGCTTACATATTCATGAACTGTGGGATACACCAATGCCTAGAATGTGGGGAGTTTGGTGAAGGATATTTATTAGGTACTGTGTAGTACACACCAATGTCTTGAATACATGTCACTGCATAACCATGTGACGCCATGCTCATATCTGCTGTTTTGTTCCACAGGTGACAGTGCATATGCTCTGAGGCCATGGATACTCACTCCATATCTAACACCTGCCAATCAGAATGAGAGGCGCTACAACACTGGACATCGGCGCACCAGAAATGCGATTGAGAGGACATTTGGCATGTTAAAGTCACGTTTTCGATGCCTGCACAAACGTGGAGGGGCACTTCAGTATGCCCTAGAGACTGCATGCAAGTTTGTGGTGACATGTGCCATCCTACTTAACATAGCAACCAGACGTGGGCTACATCTCACCCTAGATGACACAGATTTGGAAGATGAGGAGCAAGAGCCACCACAACGACAGTCTGGGGATGGTAGAATCGCACTGGAGGGCATACAGAGACGGGACCACATTGCAACTCACTACTTTGGCAGGTACGTGGCAACGTTACAGCACTCACAAATGTAAGGCACACATAGCCAGGTTGTGCAACAAAAAATATTCCTTTAATGTCAGGAGTGTAGTATTGAACTGTTGACGTTTAGCTAGCAGTAAAAAAGTAAACTGTAACAACGTCTGAGACATTAACATCATGTGCCTCAGGTGAATCCCAGGAAAGCAACATCACACCTCCTGCGACTACGCCCACCATGGTCCGTTCCTGGTTGGTCCCCTGATGTCTGGCGGCACTACTACTCTGCAGGATGCATGCATCTGAGGCAAAAACGCTGCTCACGCTTGAGATGTCCTCAATTTCCTGAGTGATCTCACCAATGCCCCTCTTGCCTGGGAGGTCTGTAGGAGGTCCACTGCATGACTGATGTGCCCTAATCCCCTTGCCACATCTCCGGCAAAATGGACAAGTTCCACCTGTAGCGGAACAGTGCGCCTTGACAGGCAGGTAGTTGTGGTTGCGAGGCAGCCAATCGACTGACTGAGCCGGTCCAAACGGGCAGCAGTGTTGCGCTCTCAGCGCCTTGCATGGGCCCGATCCGCTACCATTTCCCTAAACAGGTAATTGATGGCGGTGGTGAGGTTTACCATGTTGTTGTTCATGTTTGTAAAATGTGTGTCAACATTGGCAAATCCCAGTATGAGGGTCTGTTTCAGTCTGTGCAGGTTCTGGTTCATCAACCACATTTGTTTATTTTGCAGGCGGTGACTGCTCAGTAGGGCTGCCTCAAGTCCAAGGAATTGTTCACCTATGACATCCTCCATCCTCCTCACCTGCAGCCTGTGTTTTATGATGCCGTCTCTTCCCAGACCCAGCTGTTCTAAGTGGCCGACTCACACCCATCTGTGGCCCCGGTGTCAGGTTTCCTGTCTCAGTGTCCACATCTTTCTCTTTGTTGGTCTCACATGCATGGTGGACAATTGGTGTGGTCATGCATGCCCCTGCAGATTGGCTGGCTTCCTTATCTGCTGTGATGGTGGCATCTTCATCTCCCTGCACACTAGGGTCATCAGTGGGTACTTGAGGGAGACCTGTGGGACACAGGGGCTACACTGTAAGTGTCTCTCTGATGTGTAGTGTATGAAAATAAATATTCCTCAAAAGTTGGACTACTGTACTACATTGCTCATAATGCTTTGTCCTTTAGGTTGCAATATAGGCATGGAACAAATTTGGATGATGCAGGCTTTTGTGTACTGTGGTTGTGTGCATGGTGCATTGAATGTTGTAAATAATTGAGATTTTCTACTTACTTTTGGAGGTTCCCGGTGCTGAAATGTCCAAGTCTCCAATTCCTACGACAGCCTCTGGCTCCAGTGTAGTCTCCACCATGCTCTCTATGGCTGTATGAGGTGGTACTGTGGATGGTCCTCCACCTGTTCCGTTGGCCTCCCTCATCCGCTCTGCCACCCTTTCTTTGGTTCTGGACCTGAGGTCGTACCACCTTTTGCGGACCTCATTGATGGTGCGATGGCTGACTCCAATTGCATTGATCTTGCTCTGAATGTCCAGCCAGATCTTCTTTTTCTGTGTTCAGGGACACTCATTGCTGCATTGCCAAACAGGACCTCGTGGTTCAGGCAGCACTCCTCAGTCAGGACCTCTAGCTCCTTATCAGAGAATTTAAGTTTTCTCTTCCTCCCTGCAGTGGTTGTCTCCTTGGTCTGAGTTGACATGGCTGCAGTTGCTCCTCTCAGCTGGGTGTGCCTCTGCTGCTGGGTAGACTCCTCCCAGTTCCATGGGGGGTACTTCCTGGTTCTGATGTCATCAAACAGCACCAGGAAGTGTGTTTTCACTTTTTTTTGCACCCGTTTGCAAATTGCGACACAGTCGCAATTTGTGACTCTGGGTCACACCCATGTACAATTTAGGAAATCGCAATTAGCGATTTCTCAAATTGCAATGTGACTCTGCACCAAATTGCAAAATGGAATTAGGATTTGTACTTTCATCCCGTTTTGCGAGTCAGAAATAGCAATTCGCATTGAGTCACTATTTCAGACACTCAATTCTTCAGCTTCGTACATGTAGCCCTTAAATCTTTGCATGTGTGCTGCACTATACAACACACATATGAAGTGGGGAAAGTATTTAAGTAAAGTTTTTGTACTAGGAGTGTCCCCTTCCAATATAAAACCTATGCCTGAAAGAACATACACAACCTTTCATAGTGCAAAGGTGTTTGCAGTGATGCATGCTAGGTCAAAGGTGCACCAGTGCTGGCAGAGACTAAAACAACACCCTGTCTTAATAGATAAGATGTTATCTTTGTCTTTCAGAATAATCCAACACTGCAAAGCAACTTAGGTTGATTTTCTTTACTGCACCAACATTAGTAAATCTACCCCAGGATATCTGCTTCCAGTTTTAAAATATCTATAAGTGCTCCTGTATGAAAATCTTTTTTCGGTAGGCAGCTGGAGGTCATCCAGTCAGAAACGTTTGTTCCTCATTTACAAGACCTTAGAGGCACACTGTGCCACTGGAGCATCATTTTTGTGATGCTCCGGTGGTGCAGTGTGCTGGCTCATGTTTACAAGGCCATGAAAAGCCACTTTTGGTGGCTTTTCATGGCCTTGTAAATATGGGGAGCTTTCACACATAACTCTGTGTGAAAGGGGCGTTCCATGGGTGTTGCTGTAGGTGTTCGCATGCACCACCCTTGCACCACCTCCGGACTTACTCAGGCCAGGTGCTGTGCTGAGACAGCACTGCAAGGGTTTTAGGGGCTTTTTGTTGTGCCCATGGGAACGTGTACCTTCCTGCACATAAACAATCATCCCTGCAACTCAGGTTCCCTGGCACAAGGATGCTTGCCTTAGTGTGCTGAGGAAAGTACAGGGATGTGTTGTATTTCTATAAATAAGACGCATCTCTGCACTCTCAAAAGCAGTGCAGCGCAGCAAGATGGCTTGCAGCACCATGCTATGTCATTTGTAAATGAGACCCTTCCTGTCACAAAGAGTAATGACACCAATCAGTTTGTAGGGCGAGTAAAAGTCAGAAGTGTTCGGCTCTTAACGTTGGAGAAATATGATCAAAATGCCTCATTCTCAGACCTCACCACCACTGCCGGAAAAATATGTCATTTTTATTTGCTGAAACATCCGAAGGAGAAGATTCATCTCTGCCCTAAGACAGTTAACTACTACTTCAGCTGCTATTTTATCATGTTTAGACAATTTTGATGCAGTTTTCATCACATTCATTCTTAATGGTTTGGCGCCTCTCCAAGTTGTCGAAAATTCAGCTTTAAAATGCACCTAATTTACTTTTGCTTATTTTTAATGTTTCTTTAATGTAATTCCCTTCTTTTTTGATAGTGTAACTTTCCTCTAGCATACCGGGGGAGTAGAGGAAAGACAGCTATAATTATATCCAGTTATTGTGACTCGTAAATTATTCAAGTACAATAACTGCACAATGTCACTACCAAAAGGACAATCTACAAAGAAATCACCATGCTGTGCTCCTGCGTCAAATTACCAGTCACGGCTCGTGCAACTTTAAAGGGGCGGGGTGGCACGCCGGGGGATGAGGGAGCAGGGGGTGAGAATTAAAATAAATACAAAAAATGATTTACAAAAATAAAAACACATACCTGCACTCCTGCGCTGCTCCTCTGCCTCCTTGCCTCTTGCTGCAGGCAGGCACAGGCTCACAGAATGCCCTGCGCCAATCCTGATGCGGCTTGGAGCTTGCCCTAGACACCTGGCCAAACACACATGCACTCTGAGGGGGGAGAGCTGTGCACTCCCTCTCAGTGCACATCACCCCGTGGCCCCGCCCCTTTTCCGTAAAAACGATCATTAACACAGTTTATGATCATTTTTGGGAAAATGTTTATGCTGCCGCTGCTGGCAGGGAGGCATCGCTCCTCCACCCCTATGGGGGAGCTGCCATTGCAAATTACTTAAACTAAAAAGTAAGGTTTCCCCCAGTGAATAGTATTGTGCTAGAGTGAAAGCCAATGCCCTCTGATGTACCGACTTGCCAAGTGAAAATGCAATTTCCATTTTAGTAGTAGTAATTATTAAGGCCCTCATTACAAACACAGTGGGAATTCCCGCCTTATTTGGGCTGGCGGTCTTTCCATCGACTGCCAGCCTCCTGGAAAACCCACCGGCCGTATAATGATCTCCCCGCCAGGCCGGCTGACGGAGACAGTGTCTCCGCCTGCCGGCCTGGCAGGGAACACGGCCGCAACAGCTACCCTGGCGGATGGTGTTTCATCGGCGGCGGGAGCATGGCGGTGGGTGACCCTGTTCTGTATATGGTGGTTCGGCCACCACTGCCGGCATGGCGGGCCGAACCGCCAAGTTCAAAATGACCGCCTAAGTGTCCCATTTTCACAGTAAGTTGTTTTATTAGGGTCAGGGCGGTGAATATTCAGCAAGGATTGGTGATCTATGCTCTTATCGAACTCGCACTTTTTGAGGCATAACTTAGCAACATATTAATGTGCATGCATGTGTTTCTCTCTAAATATAATATATATTCTTAAATTCATTATGTTTTCGGGTTGTAAGACCCTAATACAGCAGGTGTTAATATTACACAATGTAACGTAATTCTATATATCAATCTTGGAAGGAAGAATGACTGAGTTCCCTTGTCAAAAATCATACTCACCATGACATCAAAACCAAATCGATGTGTCTAAATTGGGACATAGATAACATAAAATCGTAGCTGACAATAACATTGATTTTTCCACCTAGGGTTTACAAAGGACATGGAAGAAACCATAAGATTCACTGTCCTGGTTTAGCTCATGTCACTTGGAATACCTCGGTGGAAAGCAACCGCTCTGTTTTTTTAGATTTGTTTCCATTTCACCGAGACGGACATCATCCTGCTGAGTGGCGCAGAAAGACAGGACTCAGGACTAGTGCTATATTGAGCTCCCGGTAGGAATTTCCCTTCCAACTCAACTGAAAATAAAATGCAATGAGTGCCAGAATGCAAGGGGAGCATAAATTATTTAGGGGTGGTACTGGCGGTCAGGTGATTAATTTGTGAGCATGTGTTGCTTGTGATAGTGGAGAAGTGATGGAGCTTGTCAGAACATAAATATGTTGACATTCCTGACAAAGTAGAACATACCAGCACAATAACTAGTTTGAAATGTTTTCGTACCTGCATGTCTCGATTTCCAGACTGCTCTGCTGCATGCTCCAATGGAGGCATTAATGTTAGTTTTCAGCTATACTGGAGTGCTAAAGTGGACCACCTTGTCAATAGTGGAGCAAATCTTGAGTGTTATGCAGGAGGGCCTTGGGAGCCGATGTAGTTCTTACTGAGTCGGTGCAATCATGTTGTACTTACAGAGACCGCTAATGAGGCACAATGAGAACAGAGACTGCTTTTTCGTGCAGTATAGGGGATCTGGGGATGCCAAAGAGCATAGGGGGTCATTCTGACCTCGGCGGTAAAAGGCCCTTACCGCCGGTCAGAAGACCGCCATTCTACCGCCGCGGCCGCGGTAAACCGCCACGGTCATTCTGACCTCCAACTGTGAAACCGCCAAAAACCCGACATCCACGGAAGCCCGCCTCATCAGCGGGCAGCGATAAACTGGAGATGACCAAACCTCCACCGCCACGCCAACACAAACACGCCCATGCCATTCTGACCCACGAATCCACGCGGCGGTCTTTTAACCGGGGTATTCTATTGGCGGTACACACCGCCGCGGTCAAAATACACACACATATACAAAACACAGCCACATTGGACAATTTGAAATATACACACCTGATACACATACAAACAACACTCCTACACACCCAATTAAATATAAAACACACACCCACATCACCCACAAACCCCTACGACCACAAATATCTGAGAGAAGGCGCAATACACTGAGAGAGAGCACAGGGAACGCAAAGCACAACACACACAGGAACCCAACATCATCACCCACACCACATCTACGCACACATCACCACGCACATAACCACAAACACCACCCCACACCTCATCCACACCACCCCATGGCACCCCAAAGACACCCCAGGTTCTCGGACCAAGAACTCAGGGTCATGGTGGAGGAAATAATTAGGGTAGAGCCCCAGCTCTTCGGCACACAGGTGCAACACACCACAATAGCCAGGAAGGCAGAGCTATGGCAAAGGATCGTAGACAGGGTCAACGCTGTGGGACAGCATCCCAGAAATCGGGAAGACATCCGAAAGCGATGGAACGACCTACGGGGGAAGGTGTGCTCGATGGTGTCGCGACACAACATCGCTGTGCAGAAGACTGGCGGCGGACCCCCACCCACTCCACCCCAATTCACAGCATGGGAGCAAGAGGTAGTAAACATCCTGCATCCTGATGGCCTCGCTGGAGTACCCGGAGGAATGGACTCTGGTAAGTCGATTCTCAACTACTTCACCCCCCCCCAGCATGCCAAACCACACCCCCACCCTCACCCCCAATCTCAACCCCCCAGCACACATCCTCCCTGCCAATGTCTCACCAGCACAACCCACCCTAAACAACACCAACCCCTGAATGCCAACACAAACCATAGACACCCATCACCTATGCATGACCACTGCACATACCCATCCACCCCCCCCCAACCACCCTCACATCACCTCCCACAAGGGAATGCCAGCACTGGTGGACAAGGGCACTCACAAAATGCAGGCCATGGCACACACAAAAGCAATAACCATACTCTTTTACCCCTGCAGGGCCCGAACACCAACACACCTCCACGGAGGGTCCAGATTTGTCCATCCCACCCCCAGAACAGGCCCCCAGTGAGGACAGCAGCTCTGTCGACCTAGAACCTGATGACCAGCCCGGACCATCGGGGAACTCTGGACAGTCGGTTCCCCACACACAGATCCAGGCCACAGCAGACCCAACCCCCTCTGGGAATATCAGCACAGCCCCCACCCAGCGGGCCCATGCCTCTGTCTCCAGGACGCGTCAATCAGCGGTGTGTCCACCACTACAGGGCACCCAGGCTGACCCAACACCCCAACAACAACAGGGACCTGGGGGCAGTGGTAGTGGGCACACCGTCCAGGGGACAGAGGCCCGGGGAAACAGGGGAACTGGGAGGGCTGCAGTGCGACAAGGGGGGGGAGGACAGGCCCAGGGAACCGACTCTCCAAGAGGCCCTCACCACCATCATGGGAGCATACCACCACTCCCAGGAGACGATGGCGACGGTACTGGCCAGGTTCACGGAGATCCAGGCACAGCAGGAGGAACGCTACATGGGGTTCAGCAATGAACTCAGGAACATCGGTACCGCTATGGGGACCATAGTCCAGGCCCTCAACCGGATAGAAAACACATTGCGGGACCATGTGGCACCCCAAAGGGCCCCTGTCACTAGCCAGGACCAGGAACAGCCTACCACCTCTGCCGGCGCTAGTGGACAGGAGGCCCCACCACAACGACAGGCCACCAGAACCCCACCTCCTGCTGAAGAACAACCACCCCGCAAGCGGAACCTGAGATCTCACAGGAAGACAGAGTAGGATGCCAAGACACCCGCCAGCCTAAGATACCCCCTGATGTCATCCCACTGTCCCACATTGTCACCCTGTCCAACCTTAAACAGCCCCTGCTCCATCCTTCCACAGGCATATGGACAATGCACCTGTGAAACTGAGAACTGGACATTACTCCACCATCACCCATCACCGTTTTAATATCATGTACCAATATCTAGCACTATAAATAAATCACTCATTGCACTGAAATCATTCAGGAGTCAGCCTGTATTTTGTACTGTTCAATAATGACAACATACCGATGTCAATAAGCTTAAGTCCATGGGCTAACCAAGCAGAAGTCACGCAGTGGGTCATACAGCACTGAAAAGGGAAGGCAACATCAAAAATCAGTTAAAAAGAACTGTGGGGAAATACGCAAAGTAGAGATGCAGGAGGCTTAAAGTAAATGTTAAATGGCGTGGGTGATTCTTACCTGTGTGCTACTGAAAATACTGTTGGATAACTGTGTCCCTGTTGTCTGTGTCGTCCCCGTCGTCTTCCTCCTCTTCACTCTCCACAGGCTTCACAGCTGCTACAACACCACCATCTGGACCATCCGCCTGCAGGAAAGGCACCTGCCGTCGCAATGCTAGATTGTGCAGCATACAGCAGGCCACGATGATCTGGCACACCTTCTTTGGTGAGTACATCAGGGATCCACCTGTCATATGAAGGCACCTAAACCTGGCCTTCAGAAGGCCGAAGGTTCTTTCTATGATCCTCCTAGTTCGCCCATGGGCCACATTGTACCGTTCCTCTGCCCTGGTCCGGGGATTCCTCACTGGGGTCAATAGCCAAGGCAGGTTGGGGTAACCAGAGTCACCAATTAGCCACACACGTTGTCTCTGTAGCTGTTCCATCACATAAGGGATGCTGCTATTACGCATAACATACGCGTCATGCACTGACCCAGGGAACTTGGCATTTACATGGGAGATGTACTGGTCAGCCAAACAGACCACCTGGACATTCATAGAATGGTAATTTTTCCTGTTTCTGTACACCTGCTCATCGTCTTTTGGGGGTACTAAAGCCACATGGGTCCCATCAATGGCACCAATGATGTTGGGGATATGTCCAAGGGCATAGAAATCACCCTTCACAGTGGCCAAATCAACCTCCTCAGGGAAAACAATGTAGCTCCGCATGTATTTCATCAGGGCAGACAACACTCTGGACAAAATCTTTGAAAACATAGGCTGAGACATTCCAGATGACATGGCCACTGTTGTCTGGAATGAGCCACTTGCCAAAAAATGGAGGACTGACAGAACCTGCACTAGAGGGGGAATTCCTGTGGGTTGGCGGATGGGGGACATCAGGGCTGGCTCCAGCTGGGCACACAGTTCATGTATAGTGGCACGGTCAAGTCGGTAACGTAGTATGATATGGCGTTCTTCCATTGTCGACAGGTCCACCAGCGGTCGGTACACGCGAGGATTCATCCTTCTCCTCGCAAGTCCCAGCGGACGGTGCCTAGGAAGGACAACATGGAGTATGGAGTCAAGCAAATCACAGGTACGTTCACCACAGCTTGCATAGCACACGGTTATCTATGTATTGAAAGGCGTGTATGTGTGGCAATGCAAGGCCTAGTCCTGTGTGACGCAGTTGAAATGAAGCCATGTGGGCCCTTGAAATGGCGGCTGCCTGACCTGTGAAGTGGGACAATGGGATGTGAGGTCAATGCGCTGGCGTGGCACACCGTGGCGGTAGGCAGTGGAAGACCGCTGTACGAAGACGCATTGGTTAACATTGAAGCCTATGGGTTTCAGGAGCCAATGAGGATGTGCGCCGGCGGTCGCGGTACGCACCGCCGCGGGCGTGACCGCCATTTTCTATCTGCTTAATCACTCGAGACCTGATCATCCACAGGAGAGGACCTATACTGCAAGTGCTGCTGTGACCTCGGTCTGGAAGAGACAATGGCTGCTGCGACTGGGGAAAGGGCCCCTGCCTTCACGTCTGAAGAGTTGGAGAAACTTGTGGATGGGGTCCTCCCCCAGTATGCGTTACTCTACGGTCCTCCAGACCAACAGGTAAGTACACTGGGTGCACATTGAATGGGCTATGCCTGTGTTGAGTGGGGTGGATGTAAGATGGTGGGGTGGGGAGCGAATGAGGAGTGCAACGTACGACAGATGAGAGCATGTGCCACATGGCAAAGTTGGAGAGGGGGGCAATCACATCTAACATGCAGATAAATGATGATATTTACTTTCCCACCCTGTACATGTCAAATAGGTCAGCGCCCATCAGAAAGTCGACATTTGGCGTGCCATCGCCAAGGAAGTCCGGGCCCTGGGGGTCCACATCAGACGGGGCAGCCACTGCCGCAAGAGGTGGGAGGACATCCGCCGCGGGACCAGGAAGACCGCCGAGTCACTGCTGGGGATGGCCTCCCAACCTAGGAGGGGTGCCAGTCGTACCCTGACCCCCCTGATGTCCCGGATCCTGGCGGTGGCCTACCCTGATTTGGATGGGCGCTTGAGGACATCACAGCATACACAAGGGGGTGAGTATCTGCACATTCTGCTATCTATATGCGCAGTGGAGGTGTCTGGGTGGGGGAGGAGGGTTGTGGGTGACATTAGGCCAGTGCGCTTTCTGTAATGTAGTCCTCTCCTTTAGGCATGGCCCTGTGCCCCCGCACCCCACCTCTGTAGGGTGCCAAGTACAGCTATCCATGGTCCTGCATCATCCATGTGTGTATTTGTTGTGCATAGACCTGTAGGCCTGGTCACAAGTACTGAGTAGTATACCCCGATTGCGCAGCGTAGTGCATGAGGCTCCTGTGTCTGTCCTCTCTGCCAACGGTGTTGACATTGCATGCACTCAACCTGTTTTTTTTCTTCTCCCCTCACCCTTTTTCTTAATCTTCTTGTGCATGTGTGCATTAGCATCATCAGGCGGAGGAGAATTGGCATCGGAGCACGAGGGAGCTGCAAGTCACAAGGCCCCGGTGGGCCGTGGTACAGACACCGAGGGCACCAGTGATACGGAGGGCGAGGGGAGCACCACAACGGGGACCGGTGGTGACACCAGCGACACTGACACGTCCTCGGATGGGAGCTCCATAGCGCACCAGCCCCGCCCTCCCAGCAGCCCCTCAGCCTACGCTCCGTGCCCGCTCGCCCAAGAAGGCGGGCGTCTCCTTCGCCCCAGGCACCTCAGCCCCTGCCCCTGTTACCCCTGCTGCCCTCAGTGAGGAGGTCATTGACCTCCTTCATACCATCATTGTTGGGCAGACTACCCTTTTGAATGCCATCCAGGGGGTAGAAAGGGAGGTGCATCGGAGCAATGCCTACCTGGAGGGCATTCATTCGGGTCAGGCTGCCCATCAACGATTGTTCAATTCTCTGGCCTCAGCACTGACGGCAGCCATTGTCCCTGTTTCCAGCCTCCCTCTTCTAACTGCCTCCACCCTGTCTCTGTCTCCTGTTCCTCAGCCTATCCCATCCACACCATCAGACCAGCCTGCACACGCCTCAACACCCAAGGGCAGCTCATCCAGACAGAAGCACCACAGATCCCACAAACACTCACCCAAGCAACACCCAGATGCAGACTTGCCAACAGTCACTCCCACCTCTGTGTCCCCCTCCTCCTCGTCTCCCTCCTCCCTCCCTGTGACGTCTACACTCACACCTGCATGCACACCACCATCAGCCAGTGCTTCCATCACCACCACACACTCCAGTACAGTCCGCACACGTGCAGTCACCACCCCCACTGCCATTTACACGTCCCCTGTGTCCTCTCCCACTGTGTCTGTCACCCCCTCTTCCAAGACACACAAACGCAGGCAGCCACCCACCCAACAGCCATCCACCTCACGACAGCCTACGTCACAATCACATGCACCCAAAGACAGCACACCTGACTCTCCTACAACCACATCCTCTTCCTCCACTCCCATCACCACTACTCCCACCCTTTACCTCTCCAACCTTAACCTCTTTCCCTCCCCTGACCCACCCCCTCCATCTGCTAAGAGTCCCAAGAGCACCTCAGCCACCACCAGCCCAGCTACAAGTGTCACTGTAGTGCATGGGTTCTGGAGTCCACCCTTTGGCAGCAGTGACACATCTGTCAGCAGCAAGGGGACAGCCAGCCCCCCCCCCTGGCAAGAGGACCCGGAAACTCAAGGGCCGCCGTGAGAAGCCTGACACGGCTGCCCCCAAGGACCAAAGTTCGGCCACTTCACCTGCCACAACATCCAGGGGAGGCAAGGCCCAGAGAGCCTCATCTAAGGAGCGAAAGGGCAGCAGGGCGTAGAAGTCAGCCAGCAGGAGCGCGGAGCAGGAGGGCCCCACAAGCCCAATCCCGGGTGTAAGGGAGGACACCCAAGGGCCCAGGACTCCGTCCCCGAAGGGTCCAGCAACTGCACGGTCGGAGGGCGACTGAGCAGGGAGTCCAGGCCAGGTCTGGCTCCCTTGAATTACTGGACAAGCACCGCTGAACAGGGCCCCGCCGTGCAGAAGAGCACCGCTGAACAGGGCCCCGCCGTGCAGAAGAGCACCGCTGAACAGGGCCCGCCGTGCAGAAGAGCACCGTTGAACAGGGCCCCGCCGTCTCAAGCACCGCTCCGCTGGGCCCGCCGTCTCAAGCACCGCTCTGCTGGGCCCCGCCGTCTCAGCACCGCTCCGCTGGGCCCTTCCTGTCAAGCACCGCTCCGCTGGACCCTTCCTGTCAAGCACCGCTCCGCTGGGCCCTTCCTGTCAAGCACCGCTCCGCTGGGCCCCGCCGTCTCAAGCACTGCTCCGCTGGGCCCCGCCGTCTCAAGCACCGCTCCGCTGGGCCCTTCCTGTCAAGCACCGCTCCGCTGGGCCCCGCCGTCTCAAGCACCGCTCCGCTGGACCCTTCCTGTCAAGCACCGCTCCGCTGGGCCCTTCCTGTCAAGCACCGCTCCGCTGGACCCTTCCTGTCAAGCACTGCTCCGCTGGGCCCCGCCGTCTCAAGCACCACTCCGCTGGGCCCCGCCGTCTCAAGCACCGCTCCGCTGGGCCCGCCGTCTCAAGCACCGCTGGCACAATGACAGTTCCGGTTCTGTGTCGAGCTACTGTTCACGGTTCACTGTGCCCACCATGCCTCCTCCATGACCAGTGGTCTCTGTAATCCACCTGATGGACTGTGGCTTTGCACTCCCCTGGATTGAACAGTGGGCATGGTGGCCCCTTCGTGGATCTGGCGTCGTGGACTCATGTGGCTGTGGTGCCCCCCCTTCCCTTCCCCCTGAGGTGCCTGTAGTTTTATCATCAGATGCCCCAGCAGTGTTCTCTCCAACAGACTCAGGTCTCCTGTGTGGGCTTTGCCCTTGTGTTGATACACTTTGGCCCACGGACACTTGGAATTTCGTTAAATGTGCAGGACTAATTGCCTCGGTTTATCGATTGCACAAAATATTTTTTTTCATTTGTATTATTTTTATTGCTATTTGACCATGACTTAACAGAGGCTATTTTTTACATAAATTTTGTTTCTCAATTTAATTATGTCTTTGCATTTTTCCGGTGGGTTTGGGTGGTGTCACTGTGACTTGTTGCTCTGCATTGGTGTGTACATAGTTTGGGGGGGGTGGGGGTCACATATGTGTGTGCCGTAACATTTCCTCCTCCCCCCTCCCCTGTGTCGTAGGTGCAGTGCTCACCGTTGTCGTCTGCGGCGGCGTTCGTACTCGTGGTAGATGAGCAGGTAGACGAGAGCAGGTAGGATGTTTAATTCGGGTTCCATGTTGTCCTCCTTCCTCGTGGGGTGCATAGAGGTGAGCGTTTTCCCGTTCGTAGTCTGTTTCCGCCGTGTTTTTTATCGGCGGGGCTCCCGCCCGGAAAAGGTGGCGGATTGGTGAGTTGTGATAGGGTGGGCGGTACATTGTCTGCCGCCTGTCTGTTGGCGGTGACCGCCAACTTGTTTGTTTGTCCCGCCGTGGCGGTCAGAGTGTTAAAGTGGCTGGCTGTGTTGGCGGTTCCCGCCAGGGTCAGAATTCCATTTTATGGACCGCCGGCCTGTTGGCGGGTTGGCCGCCGCTTTATCACCGACCGCCAGGGTTAGAATCACCCCCATAGTGTTGTTTCTATATAGATGCTTGAAGGGTGGCTGAGGGCCTGAAAGGCGGTTCTGAAATCTGCTTCTTGCAGGAATGCCTGACCCTGTGGAGCATTGGCCAATTGATGACAGGCGGTATTCATGTTGTACATGGTGTGTGCATTGGATCTCATTTGATGTCAATCATGAAACCCAGGAACTTAGTACACAGTCAGTAAATCAGTACAACTAGAACTATCCCACTCTCCACTTTACTATTGACTCTAAAGGGCACTGCCAAATTGTTTGTGTCCCTTTAATCCAAGAGCTGAATGTGTTATACCCCTAATGAAAACACAGTAACCCATCATAAAGGATGCATCACCTCAATGTAGTTACCAGCACAAATCATGAAGTGACCAATAGCACTATGAAAACATCATAACTGAATAATAGATTATATTATGTTGGTGGGTTGTCATGCTCACTCCATAAAATGAATCGTCTCTAAGCCCACCTGTAGAGAAAAGGATCTCAGAGCAGACAGAGAACTTGACAAGAAAGTCAGGTATCAAAGGTGAGAGAAATCAGGGCCCGTCTGTGAGTGTACTAATTTTTGAGCAAAAACCCAACTAATGCTATGTTAATCTTTCTGAACAATTGAAGCACTGACACCATCGAGGAAATAAATGCTCTTTATGGTCCAATCAAAGGGTTGTCCAGATCGCAACACACAATAGGTCCTTAGGGCACATGTGTCCCTGACTCAACAGATCAATCCAAACCTTAACGATGCCAGTCAAAGCTGGAGAGAGGCGAACCCTAGTCTGAAGTCAGAGGTGACAGTAACAGGAGTCATAGCCTAAAAGTGAGCTATGCTTTATGATGTTACATTGATTGATTGATTGATTGATTGAAACAAGCATGGTATGAACTGGATCATCTTGAGTTGGATACATCAGGGAGAGAGACCTAGGGGTCACATTGTGAGACTGTACATTGAATCAGAGGGTGACTCCAAAAGGATTCTTTTTGGTTTGATAAAGAAGCAGATAAGACACAAAGCAATGAGAGAGGCAAAATGGTCTGAAAGAGAGTTCAGAAAAGTTTATTACAGTCTGGTCACACACTGCACCTCTCACAAACTCTTCACACAGGCCTTTCCTCCTACACTGTCCTTTCCTTAATAGATCTATGCACCAGGAGAGCTTTGAACTGAAGAGGGAGCTTCTGTCCATGACTTACTTTTAAGAGTATGGGGGTCATTACAACCCTGGCGGACGGTGTTAAAGGTGCGGTAATACCGCAAACAGGCTGGCGGACAAAAAAAGGGAATCATGACCGTGGCGGAAACCACCAACATAGACAGCCACTTTAACACTCCGACCGCCACAGCGGTACAGACAAGCAGCGCGGCGGTCACCGCCAACAGACAGGCGGAAGTCAAAGTACCGCCCACAGTATCACAACCCGCCAATCCGCCACCTTTCCCGGGGCGGATTCACCGTGGATAAAAACACAGCGGAAAAAGCTTTTGCAATGGGAAAACGCTCACCTTCTACACATCCCACGAGGAAGGAGGACACCATGGAGCCAGAATTACAAATCCTACCTGCCCTTGTCTTCCTGCTCATTTACGAACACCAGCAACTGCGGCGGCGAAGACAACGGTGAGTACTGCACCTACGACATAGGGGAGGGGGGAGGCAAAAGTCAGGGTGACACACACGAAACACCCCCACCACCACCCTCACCCTCACACATTATAACACACACACCAATGCATGTCAAAACATCACAGTAACAACCCACAACCCCCCCGGAAGAATTCAAAGACCAAAGGAAATCAGTTCAAACATTCTAATGTATCAAAATACAGTTACCAAATATATACAGAAATATATATACACATTCAAAAGTATATACATTACGAGAAGCAGTGCAGGTATCTCAAGTCTCTACAGTGGGTGGGTTGCCCACTGTTCCATCGTGGGGAGTGCAAAGCCACAGTCTCTCAAGTGGATAACAGTCTCCACTGGTTCTGGAGGGGGAATGGTGCCCACACTGCATTAGGCTCCCCGTGACGGCTCCTGTTCCGTCCCAGTCCCAGCTGTACATGGGATAACGATGCTTGATGTGGCGGTGATTCCCTTGTTCTACGGTGCTTTGCCATGGCGGTCTCTGATCTGTTCAGCGGTGCTTTGCCCTGTTCAGTGGTCTTCACCATGGCAGTGATTCCCTTGTTCAGCGGTTCTATGCCCTGTTCAGCGGTCTTCACCATGGCGGTGATTCCCTTGTTCAGAGGTGCTTTGCCATGGCGGTCTCTGACCTGTGTATTGGTGTGTGGCATGACGGTCCCTCATTGCCCAGCCGGGCTGTGGCAGCCGGGGCCCTCCTGGGCACTGACTCTGGGGGTGGTCTCCTGACCAGTGACAACACTCCTGCCCTCCTGGGCACTGACTCCGGCGGTGGTCTCCTGACCAGTGACGATACTCCTGCCCTCCTGGGCACTGACTCCGGCGGTGATCTCCTGACCAGTGATGACGGTGCTGGCGGTGGCGTCCCGGCCGCCGGGAAGGATGGTGCCCTTCTCCGCCGTGCTGCTCCCACCAGACTGTGCAGAGTTCTTCTGGCCCTTCACTACCTTTGGAGGAGTCACAGCTGACTCTGTAATCCCCCTGGGACCCTTGTGAGCAGTTTTGCCACCAGGAGTCTTCACCCTGTCCCGTCGGCCACTTTCCAACTTGAGATGCTTTACAGGGGGTGGACTGGCAGTGCTTTGGCTCCGTGTCACACTGCCTGCCCTGGTGGCCGATGCACTCCACACACCTGTAACACGCACCACTGGTACTGGAGTCTTTTTGGCTGAGGTGCTACTACGGGACTTATGAATTGGAGGGGTGGGGATGGGGGCAAAGAGGTCAACGTTGCTGAGGGAGAGTTTATGATGAACACTGGGATGGGTAGCTCGAGGGGGTCTGGGAGTGGAGGAAGAGGAGGTGGTTGTAGGAGGTGTCACTTTAGGTGTTTTGGGTGCAGGTACTGGAGGATGTCGTGAGGTGGATGGATGTTGGGTGTGTGGGTAACCGCGTTTGTGTACTTTGGGAGGGGGCATCACAGACACACTGGGAGAGGACACAGGGGACGTGTAAATGGGAGTGGGGTGGTGAGTGCAGGTGAGCGGGGTGTGGTGCTGGGTGTTCTGGTGCGAGTCCTAGTGGCTGTAGATGTAGTGCATGCAGGTGAGAGTGTAGACAACACTAGGAGGGAGGAGGGAGATGATGAGGAGGGGGACACAGTGGAGGCAGTGGATGTTGCTGTGTCTGTATGTTTGTGATGCTTGTGTGAGTGCCTGTGGGATGTGTGGTGCCTATGTTTGCCTGAGCTACTTTTGTGTGTTGAGGTGTGTGCATGCTTGTCTGATGGTGTGCTTGGGATGGGCTCGGGTACAGGGGATTGGGTCTGGGTGGAGGAAGTTGGAGGGGGGAGGCTAGAGACAGGGACAATGGCTGCCATCAGTGTTGAGGCCAAAGATTTCAGGGTTCGATGAAGGGCAGCCTGACCAGAATGAATGCCCTCCAGGAATGCATTACCGTTTTGCAACTCCCTTTCTACACCCTGGATGGCATTCACAATGGTAGACTGCCCAACAGTGAGTGACCTGAGGAGGTCAATGACCTCCTCACTGAGGGCAGCAGGGGTGACAGGGGCAGGGGCTGAGGTGCCTGCGGCGAAGGTGATGCCCACCCTTCTGGGTGAGCGGGCACGGGCGAAGCCTGAGGGGCTGCTGGGAGGGCGGTGCTGGTAGGGGAGGTGGCAGCTGTACCTGTAGAAGTTGGGGCACAGATGGTGTCGCCACCACAAGGGAGCTCCCATCGGCGGACGAGTCCGTGTCGCTGGTTGGTGATCCGGAGACCGACGTGAAGCTCCCCTCGCCCTCCGTCCCACTGGTGCATTCTGAGTCCGTGGTGTGGCCCTCCATGACCATGTGGGATGCAGCTCCCTCGTGCTCCGGTGCCACTGTACCTCCGCCTGATGATGCTGATGCACAAAAGAACAGGGAGAGCAGAGAAAGGGGGGAGGACGACAGAAGAAAGACAGGTTGAGTGCATGGCTTACCGCTACCGTTGGCGGACAATACAGACACAGCAGCCCCCTCCACTACGCCGTGCTCCTGGCCTCTACAGATGCAATTCCTGGGATATGGCCTACATCGCTATGGTGGACATCTACACACATGGATGCCACAGGGGCATGTGTACCTGTACTTGTTACTCTACTGCGGTGGGGTGGAGTGCCACATGGCCTGCATTACGGAGGGGCCTAGCCTATGGTAGTCGCACTGGCATAGGGAAACCCACAGCCCTCCTCCCACACCCAGACCCCTCAACTGCGCGCAAAGTCCGCTGAATTATGTTGTACTCACCCCCTTGTGTCTGCTGTGATGCTCTCAAGCGCCCATCCAACTCAGGGTAGGCCACCGCCAGGATCCGGAACATCAGGGGGGTCATGGGGCGACGGGCACCCCTCCCACATTGGGAGGCCATCTCCAGCTGAGCCTCCACCGTCTTCTTGCTCCAGCAGCGAATGTCCTCCCATCTTTTATGGCAGTGGGTGCCCCGTCTCTGGTGGACCCCCAGGGTCCGTACGTCCTTGGTGATGGCACACCCAATGTCCTTCTTCTGGTGGGCGCTGACCTGCATGACATGCACAGGGGAAGAAGAGAAGTCATTAGCAAGAGCACCGTCGAAGTGAGTGGCCCACATCCCTGCCATTGCCATGTGGCACATGCATTCACAGTCCTTCATGTTCACTGCACTCTGCCCCCTTCCCTCTTACAACCAGCCCTCTCCACCCAGGCATAGCCCATACAATGTACTCCCTGTGTACTTACCTGTTGGTCTGGAGGACCGTAGAGTAGCGTGTACTGGGGGAGGACCCCGTCCACGAGCTTCTCCAGCTCCTGATCCGTGAAGGCAGGGACCCTTTCCCCGGACGCAGCAGCCATTGTCTCTTCCAGACCGAGGTCACAGCAGCACTTGCAGTGTAGGTCCTCTCCTGTCGAAGATCAGGTATCAAGTGATTGAACAGATAGAAAATGGCGGTCACGTCCGCGGCGGTGCGTATCATCACCGCCAGCGCACTTCATCATTGGCTCCTGGGACCCATAGGGTCCAATGTTAACCAATGCAGCTTTGCGCCGCGGTCTTTGACCGCCTACTGCGACGGTGTACAATGCCAGCGCAGTTACCTCACATCCCATTGTCCCAGTTTAGAGGTCAGGCAGCCGCCATTTCAGGGGCCCACATGGCTTAATTTGCAACTGCGTCACACATACCTAGGCCTACACTCGACACACATACAGGAAGATTTTTGTCTTTGCTGTCGTGTTCTGTGTATCTGTGGGTACATACCTGGGATTTTGTTGACTCTGTGGTCGCTGTTGTCCTTCCTAGGCATCGTCAGCTTGGACATTTGAGAAGAAGGCGGAATCCTCCGGTGTACCGACCGCTGGTGGACCTGTTAACAATGGAGGAGCGACATTTACTCATCACCTACAGGTTTGACCGTGCCACTATCCAGGAACTATGTACCCAGTTGGAGCCAGACCTGATGTCACCAATCCCCCATCCCACAGGAATCCCCCCTCAAGTGCAGGTGCTGTCAGTGCTCCATTTGCTTGCAAGTGGATCGTTTCAGACAACAGTGGCCATGGCATCAGGGATGTCCCAGCCTATGTTTTCCAACGTGTTGTCCAGAGTGTTGTCTGCCCTGCTGAAACACGGAAGGAGGTACATCGTTTTCCCTCAGGTGGAGGATTTGGCTACAGTGAAAGGTGACTTCTATGCCCTTGGACATATCCCCAACATCATAGGTGCTATTGATGGGACCCATGTAGCTCTGGTCCCCCCCCCCACAGGAGTGAACAGGTGTACAGGAACCGGAAGAGTTATCATTCGATGAATGTACAGATGGTATGTTTGGCAGACCAGTACATCTCGCAGGTAAATGCTATGTTCCCTGGCTCTGTGCATGACACCTACATCCTGCGCAATAGCAGCATCCCTTATATGATGGGTCAACTCCAGAGGCACCGGGTGTGGCTTTTGGGGGACTCTGGTTACCCCAACCTGTCCAGGCTATTGACCCTAGTGAGGAATCCCAGGACCAGGGCAGAGGAACGCTACAATGAGGCCTATGGGCAGACTAGGAGGGTGATCGAACGCACCTTCGGCCTCCTGATGGCCAGGTTCAGGTGTCTGCATATGACAGGTGGTTCCCTATTGTACTCACCGAAGAAGGTGTGCCAGATCATCATCGCCTGCTCGATGCTTCACAATCTTGCTTTGCGACGCCAGGTGCCTTTTCTGCAGAAGGATGGTCCAGATGGCGGTGTTGTGGCAGCTGTGGAGCCTGTGGAGCATGTGGACAGTGATGAGGAGGACGCTGAGGAAGAAGACATAGACAACAGGGAGTCAGTCATACAGCAATATTTCCAGTAACACACAGGTGAGAACAGTTTTCTTTTTACCATTACATTCACTTTCACACTTCTACCTCTATCCTGTCTGTCAGTTCATAGCAGTATTTGGTCACTGAGTTGTACCTTTCCATTACGGTTTCACAGGTGTGGTTAGCAACGTGTGTCATCTGCTTGCATCCTTCAAGGACTTGTGATGTGTGACATAGGTATGTTGGCTTTACAATTGGAAACGCATGTTGACACTGTCATTGATTATACATATTTAACAAATCACAGACTGACTCCAGATTGTTTTGTGGTTCAAGGGTGTTTATTTCAGGGCTCAAAAATGGAGGGGGGTAGTAATATGGTGATGGGGGACGGTGGAGGAATGTCCATGGCAGAGTCCAGTTCATTAGTCACACAGGTGCACTGCCCATATGGGCATAGGAAGTGGAGCTGGGGCAGTTCCAATCGGGACAGGGTAACAAAGTGAGACAGTGGGAGGACAATCAGGGTGGTCTCATTTCCTGGTGGGGGTCTTGCCATCTTGCTCTGTCCTGATCCTGGATCTCAGGGACCGCTTGAGGGGTGGTTGTCTGTCTGCAGGGGGTGGGGTGCTCGTGTGGTGGTCCTGTGGCGGGGCGTCCTGTCCACTAGCGCCGGCGGAGGTGGTGGGCAGTTCATCGTCCATGCTAGTGTCAGGGGCCCCTTGGAGTGCCACGGTGTCCCTCATGGTCTTTTGTATGTCCTTCAGCACCCCTACGATGGTGCCCAGGACGGAGCTGATGGTTCTGAGCTCCTCCCTGAACCCCAAATACAGTTCGTCCTGCAGGCGCTGGGTCTCCTGAAACTTGGCCAGGACCATCGCCATCGTCTCCTGGGAGTGGTGGTAGGCTCCCATGATGGAGGAGAGGGCCTCGTGGAGGGTGGGTTCCCTTGGCCTGTCTGCCCCCTGTCGCACAGCAGCCCTCCCAGTTCCCCTGTGTTCCTGTGCCTCCGTCCCCTGGACCGTGTGCCCACTACCACTGCCCCTAGGTCCCTGTTGTTGTTGGGGTGGTGGGTTATCCTGGATTCCCTGTAGTGGTGGGCACACCGCTGATTGACGTGTCCTGGGTACGGAGGTATGGGCCCGCTGGGTGGGTGCTGTGCTGGTGTTACCAGAGGGTGGAAGGTCAGTGTTGGGCTGTGCCTGTGCAAGGGGAACCGACTATCCCGAGGCCCACGATGCTCCTGGCTGGTCATCAGGATCCAGTAGGGCAGAGCTGCTGTCGTCACTGTGGACCTCTTCTGTGGGTAGAGTGGAGTTGTCTGGACCCTCCGGTGTGGTGACGTTCCGTAGTGGTCCTGCAGGGATACAAGAGCATGATTAGTGCTTGTGTGTGTGTAATGGTGTGCAATGGGTGGGTGTTTGTGTACCCCAGTGCAAGCATTCCTTTGTGTGGGTTTGTGTGATGATGGTTAGGGGGTTGTTATGGGTATGTTCAGTGAGCATGCTTTGGTGAGGGGTGACCATGCTTTGTTTATGCATGCGGGGCTTGGTGTTGGGATGGGTGGTTTGTGTTATGAGTACATTAGTGAGGAGTGGGACTGATAGGGGAGGGGGTGAGGGTGGGGGTGTGTGATGGCATGCAGGTAGGGTGGGGGATATGATAGTTGAGATTTAACTTACCAGTGTCCATTCCTCCACCGACTCCTCCGAGGCCCTCTGGATGCATGATGGTCAAGACTTGCTCCTCCCATGTTGTTAGTTGTGGGGGAGGAGGTGGGTGTCCGCCGCCAGTCCGCTGTACCGCGATGTTGTGCCTGGAGACCACAGAACGCACCTTCCCCCGTAGGTTGTTCCACCTCTTCCTGATGTCCTCCCGATTTCTTGGATGCTGTCCCACAGCGTTGACCCTGCCCACGATTCTTTGCCATAGCTCCATCTTCCTGGCTATGGATGTGTGCTGCACCTGTGAGCCAAATAGCTGTGGCTCTACCCGTAGGATTTCCTCCACCATGACCCTGAGCTCCTCCTCGGAAAACAGGGGGTGTCTTTGGTGTGACATGAGGTGGTGTTGGTGATGTGTGGGGTGGTGTAAGTGTTGATGTTGTGGTGATGTGTAGTGGTGTGTGGTGTTTTATGCGTGTAATGTTGTATGGGTGATGGTGTTGTGTGCCTCTGTGTGGTGGGGTTCTCAGTTGCTGTGCTCTCTGTCTATCTGGCCTTCATTCGTGAATTATGGTCGTAGGGGTTTATGGGTGATGTGGGTGTGTGTTTTATATTGTGTTTGGTGTGTGGGAGTGGTGTTTGTATGTGTATCAGGTGTGTGTATTTGGAATTGTCGAATGTGGCGGTGTTTTGGAGATGTGTGTGTATATTGGGCACAGCGGTTTGTACCGCCAATGGAATACTGCAGTTGAAAGACCGCCGCGTGGATTCGTGGGTCGTGATAGCATGGGTGTGTTTCTGTTGGCGTGACGGTGGAGGTTTTGTTATCGCCAGTTTATCACTGACCTTTGGTGTGGTGGTCTTGTGTGGGTGTCTGAATTTCGGCAGATTCCGAGATGTGTGTCATAATAGCTGTGGCGGAATTCTGCGGCCGCTGCTGTGTTTTGGCGGTCTTCTGCACGGCGGTAAGCGCATTTTACCACCAATGTTGTAATGAGGGCCTATGTCTTTATATAGACCATGTATAGTAATGATTTCTGAATAAAATATGGGGAGTAAAAGGAATAAAAGACGTTCCACCAAGCTGCCACACTTAGGGCATATTTAAGAAAAATGGTGCTCGCACCATTTTTTGCCCCCCTAACCTCGGAATGTCCCCTTTCTATACATTATGCGTGGTGCAGGCATAATGTAGCGCAAAGGGTTAAATATGGTGTGTCATGTTTGGCCGTCTAATGCTACATTAGTGTAAAAAAAACTATGCTAATGTGGCATTGGAATGCTGCTACGGGCTCTTAAATATACCCATTAGGTTCCCATGCCCTTCATAGGTGAGCAGTCGTTCTAAGATGTATACTGTTAGTCAAACACCTGTTGTAATAAACCAGGGAGAATACGGTTTATGTTTATCTGTAGTCCCTACTCATTCATTACTGGGTATCCTGGAATGATTCCTTATGGGGGAGGGTACCCTTTTTTCCGAGACCTCTTCTTAGAAAATGGTAATGATTATAAATGCTGCCTGGCAGCTGACAGTATTTGTGATACTATTTTGTGGTGAAATTCATGTCCCTTTCTCTCCAATAAATAGCTTATGAATCTGAATGCCTTCTGTCTCTCCTTTGTTAGAGATAAATGTTTCAATGCATCAAGGTTAGCCCCTTACAAACACACACATGCACAAAAATCCAGTAACACAAAAAAAAACTGGATGCCTGACTGGGTACCACTACTCCTGATTTTAGAACATTGTCTGGAACCTGAAAAGGCAGAATTCTTCATTTAACTAATGTGATCCAGAGGAAAATAATTCCTGTAGTGGGAAATAATGTGATTACGTCTTGTTCATGTTAGTATGTAAAACACAGATGTTCATTCTGGTTGGGGCCTTTAAGCGTGCTCGCTGTCCATACAACCAACCATGCAACACTTGTAACCCTAAACCATCCTGAGAGACTCTTCAACAACTAATATTCTAAGAAATTCAAATAGAATCATAGTGGGCCACGTTTCCTGAAATGTATTCAAAGGCACTGTCTTTGAGGAATGCAATTTGAATGCAATTTGAATTAAAATCATGAAATTGAAAAAAGTTTATTAGGGAAACACTAGACACCCTCAGAACATGCCTCTGGTTACGGATCTGTGGCATGCCTAATATTTTGAGGCCCTTGAACCACAACACGCTGTATTCGACCATTACATTTCCAGGCATGAAAAATCTCCCTTGCATTCACAAATTTCGGTCCATCGAATGGTTGGCAGCGTATATTGAAAAGATGTTAGTGGAAGCTTTAGGGTGGAATGGCAGGAAAGTACTGAATAATATCAAATACAAACAATTCCGGTCCTTTCCTTTTCACACAGTGCAGCAAGGTGGCTTGCTGTGCTATGTAAAAGTCTGAGAAATATACCCCTTATTTTGGTAAAAAGAAAATATTAATATTGGCAGTTTGACAGTAGGAAAATCAGCCACAGATATAGCCCAAAGAGAGTGAATCCATCCAAGAGTTTGAATGTAGGTTCTTTGGGTAGTACTGCCATGAACATCTTTTTGTGGCTGAGAGTTTCCTGACTTCTCTTCTGCTCTTTGTGCTGAATGGTGGTTGTTGCTGTCAAATGTAGGCCCTCATTATGACCCTGGCAGTCTCCTGACCGCCAGGGCCATGGTGACGGTTTCACCGCCAACAGGCTGCCGGTGAAGACGTGGCTGGTCTCTTCCAACCTGCCACATCGCCACTCCGACCGCCAGTACAGTTGGACCCGCTGGCCGGAGATGAGCATCTCTGACCCGGCGGTCCAATGAAGACCGCCGGAATTATTTTGAGCCGGCTTTCCACCAGAGTTTCCGCGGCGGTAGCACCGCCACGAAAACCCTGGTGGAAAGGCTACCGGTGACAGGGAATTTCTTGCCTGTCACCAGCAGATGACTCCCCCACCCCCCTCCATTTCAGAACCCCACTCTCCCCCTTCAGGTACAGCTACCCCTTTCCCCCAACCCACCTTTAGGTACAGCGCCCCCTCCTCCTCCCTCTTACCCTCTTCCTCCACCTTCCCTTCAGGTACAGCTCCTTCCTTCCGCCCTCCCCCCACCCCAATCCACTTTAGGTACAGTGCCCTCCTCCCCGCATACATGCATACGCACACAGACACCCTCATGCACTCCGCATACACTCATTCACCAACACTGACATGTGTGAATTCACTCACATGCATACATACACGCATTCAACCATGCATGCACACACCCATACACACACGCAGACATACATGCAATCACACAAGCAGAAACACACGCAGACATACACCCACTCACATGCACACACAACACCCCCCACCTTCTCACCCCACTCTCCTGTCGGATGTCCGACTTACCTTATCCAGCGAGGTGGTTGTCCATCAGGGACCGACCGCTTCCACCGCCTGCAGCGCCCCACCATCAGGACATTATCAGGCCATATTACCGCTCATAATACAGCTGGTGGAGTCCTTCTAGCAGGGTGGGGCCAGTGGTTGAACCGCCCATGCGCCTCCGCCCACCAGCATGAATACTGCAGGATTTCCACCCAAAATGTGGCAGAAATCCTGCAGTACTTAAAATATGGTGGGCGGAAGACTGCCAGCACTGGCGTTCTCCTGGCACCTGTGGCATTGGAGGTCTTTCAAAAAGACCAACAAAGTCACAATGAGGGCCATAATGTCTCTTTAATCACACAGAGAGGTCCAAGGGCACAGCAAGTAAATGATTTTTGTGTGCTCAATTGGTCAGAGGCTGTTTTTATGATAAGTTTAACACATTCACAAGCTGTATGGTGTGAAAAACATTTTGTGGGATTACCAAGAAGATAGGAAGTTGTACAAAGGACACTGCATATGGAGAAGAGAAAGAAGTTGATGGTTTACCCTGCATCCCTAACAAATTGTAAAGAAAACTGTGGGCACTCTACGCTTGATCTCATATACAACTTATAATACACTTCATGAAAAGGACAAGGACATATGCGCAACAACACGCTACTTATCGAATAGTATTGTTCATTATTATCTATCATTGGTTGATTATACAAATATATAAAACCTATTCATAAAAATAAAACACTTGACATATACATCTAAATTACATTCATACATCTTTCGCATCCACAATAACACACGTCACAGAAACCAAGCTAACCAACTGATTGTTGACACAAATTGAAAAAAATCAGTTTCAAAAGCAAATAATTTTTGCATCACCAGTGATTATAATTGCTTCATTCAGAATACTACAAATGCTCATCTCCATGAATCCTCTTAATGGCTTATATCCGCAAATCAATCCAATGTTACATCACATAATGCAATACTCATCTATGAAAAACCCAATAATCGTTGATGAAGTCCGTGTACCTTCTTGGTGGAACTGCAGCAATCAAATCAATGAGCGTTCCGGCGCAATAGTGTCTTCTTCAGGACATCCACCAGTTAGCTGTTCTTGTAATAAGATATCACAGTTCACACTTGTAGTTCACACTTGCTATTGCCCTATCTTATAAACAAGAATAACACTGTACATTAAAATGAATGTAGCTACTTGACACCAAACCACCACCAAAGAAAAAATAGCATAGCCCAACTAAAAAAATGGGTGAAACCAGATTAGTGAGCAGAAATCAGAATAGTGCAACAAATAAAAAAGAAAGAAAACCAATGGGCTTTGATGTCCTCTATGTGCCTAAAACACCCATGCCTCTCACTTGATATTATAATAACCTATAGATAGCTGCTATATCCAACTCAGCCACTCTCACCCCTGATTTCCTAAACAATCATAATGATGGGAGAATAGAGAATAAAGTATCAACTGGGAAGAATTCGTATCCAGCGACCACGACCTCAGGACAGAAGCCTGCACCTGAATAATAAATTGAAATGACATATCAGATTACCACATGTGAAAGGGCAACTTACTTCACGTAAAAACCTATTCTAAGCACTCACTCAAAACAAAACTTTGTTGATGCACAAATTAAATGCATTAAGAGTACTCAAAGAGCACAAAGCTCACCAGCAAATGTCTTGAAAAGCACCTCTACATTCTGTGCTTGAGACAAGACGGGCTAAAATGCAATCCAACAAATTGTGCCAATATAAATAAAGCTTGCGTCCTCAAGGCTAATGTACCTAGAAACGGAGGATAAGCAAGTTATTTAAACAGTGATCCTAATTAGCCACCCACCTGGCACTTAGGAGACCCTAACTTACCTCTTTAATACTGCATTTATAAATGGACCAGCACAGACTGGCACAAATTCCTGGTACAGACCAACCCACGTACTTGCCTCTGTTTGGTGGATGGAAATTTTTAAAGGGCATGTGCAAGTAGGTGTTGGATACCTTCCTGCTTTTAAGGTGTACTGCGACAGAGACACAGGCTGCACACAGGTAGCTCGACATAGAAACCGGACTGGATGAGGCCATATTGGAAAAGGTATATAGGTGTTGCCATCTGCATCATGGGTCATCAAAAACTGAATTAATTAACCTGAAAAATGCATCGCATATTTACCCTGCATTCCTAAATATAAAAAACTTGTATTAGTCATATTACGAAACCACTGAAACAGTGGCCAAATGATTGCAGGATAACGAAGCTTTGAAGGAAGAGATAAAATAAATACCGAGTCCATAGCAGCCCTCCCACCACATATGGCATGCTAGGTGGAACAACACCACCAATCCATTAAGTTGAAGTAATAGACCTCACCCGTGCTTTCCATTGAGCATCAGTGAATAACTTTTCTCTAGCAGTTCTCAGTACTAAGTGAGCTGGGATTAGAAACAAGTTCCCAACCAAACCTGGATACTAGAGATTAGATTGGAACCCAACTTTGTCATTCATTACTGGATTTGACTATGGAGTGGAGCTTAATTCCCTCAATAGTACTCAAATGAGATGACTGTCGGGAATGGGGGAAGGCAGCATATAAGCCTGAACCAATGGACAAAGGGGTAGTCAGTGTCAGCTACGCAAAGGTTCCAGTCTTCAGGCATTCATATTCTCAATAAGTGATTGACAACTGACTGTAGATCCTCTCAAATGGTAGAAAATACAAGTTTTAATGTTTCAGGTACTCAGGGACAAGGCATTCTCATTACATGTATATATGAAGATACTCAGCTCCATCCCACTCCACAAGTCCCGATAACCATTGGCAACCAATCTTATTCCTCAACAGTAGCTGCCTCCCTCATCTTCCCCAACAGGTGGTTCTTACATTATTCATGACCTCTTGAGTCATAGGTTGTATGTGTCATTTGGGATTATCTTTGCAATCCAAGCACGTTCTGCCATTATCTGAAGCCTACCGAAAAGTGATGGTGCTTTTCCAACTAGCTCATAGTCACTTAATTTGAGGACTTCAGGGGTCTGACAGAAATGCAGCGTATAATCAAACTAACTTTCTATTGTCCAGGACTCTGTGCTGAAATTTAGAATGATTGGAGAAGTGTTCCATCTGTAAATGCAAGGGTAAATGCTATGCACACAAAGCCTCATTGCAGACTTAATTGATTATTAGAATTCCCACACCAACACATGGAAATAGATTTGGTTAGATATTTGCAAATCTTAAGTAGAGAACATTAAATCATCCTAGTCATAGGGGATTATGCAACTAGATATCCAAAGGCTTTCCTCCTGCATGGGACTTTGTTGTCCATCTGTCTGATAATTTGATACCATTATTTGCTATAGTGGGCTTGCCCATGAAATCATTGCATTCCATGTTACAAATGTATTTTTCTATCTAGTGTATCAAGTGTGTAAAACGCTATTAAGCTATTTTAAGACACCCGCCTATCACCTTCAAACAAATTGTTGACGTAAGAGTTAGAACCAGACCATTAAATAAATGTTAAGGAAAGAAACTTGATCAGACCCCAAAAATGGGTAAAGTCTTAAATGTTTTACTCCTTGGCCTTTCTAGTGCTCCACTAGTCTCCACTGTGTTAAATCCATTTAAGCTCCTGTTTGGTCAACCATCCTACAGCCTACTTACTAGACAGAGCCCAAAAGGGATGGAAGGATCAAGAAGAGACCCATGCCTCACAAGTGAACTATGCCCTATTGTTAGAAGACCCATTTTTTAAAAACTTTGTTTATTGGTATTTTCATGAAATCATATTATGCTGCCGGGTACAGAGTTTTATGTACATGGTACAAATACATATGCAAACTGTGCAGCTAAATGATAAACAATAATGTATAATGATTGTGGTTCGGTTTGATACAATGTCATTAATTGCCATACATTCAACAGGCATGCCTTTTCATTATACAGTTCTGTGGTCCTTGTCTTTCTGCAGTTAGTGGGCGGTCGCGTATGTCAAGGCACGTACCATTTACATTAAGAACTGTGGGAAAACAGGGCTGATTGCAGAGGCCCCATAACTTTTTGCCCCCATTTTCCTCTTTTTGCTGGTGTTTTCCTGACTTTGATGGTGCCCTGGGTACTGCTAACCAGTCCCAGGTCCTGTGCTCTGTGTAAAATGGATATGCAAATTAGGCTAATTATAATTGGCTAAGTTAACCTACCTATAAGTCCCTAGTATATGGTAGGGCATGTAGGTTTAGGGACCACAGCATAGGTGGTGCACACCTAGGTGCACTGCTGAGGTGCCCAGTGTCATTTTAAAAGCAAGCCTGCCTTGCTGGCTGCTTTTAAATTAAAGTTATATGCAAATTCGACTTTGGAATTAAAGGTACTTCCAAAGTCTTAAACTACCTTATTTTTACATATAAGTCACCCCTAAGGTGTGCCCTATGTGCCCCTAGGGCTGGGTGCCATGTAACTATAAGCAGGGACTTTATAAAAATAGATTTATAAGCCCTGGTGAGGTAAAAACAGCCAAATTCGTTTTTCCCTCATAGAAGTAAATGGCCTTCATAGGCTAGAATGGGCAGACTTTATTTTAAATTTTAAAGTCTCCTTAAATGTTGCATACCAAGAATTTGGTATCAAATTAATTGTTGTAATAAATCCTACAACTTCCAGTTGTTGGATTTAATATAACTAGTTCAGGTAAAAAGTTTAGACTTTACCTAAAAAGTTGCCAATTTCAGCTCTTCATTGTTTTTGCTGCTGTGCTCTGATTGGCCAGCCTGCAGCAGCTTCTGCCAGGCTGCCTTGATGAGGTGTGAAGTGGCCAGGCTTCACACAAAGGAATGTGCTTGGGGGAGAGAATCTCCCCTCAGCAGATGGTGAGGCAGGAAGGGGGAGGGCGGCCAAACTGGTCTTCAAAGGCAGAGAAGGACATTTGAAGCACCCAGCAACACCCCCACATCCTGCAACCCCAGACAATTAGGTGCCGCCTTGATTAGATTAGGAGAGGGCAGGAGAGGGGTGTGTTTATGATTTTTAGCCACACCAGTGGGTGGGCTCAGCCAGATGTAACCTCCAAAAATCAGATTCATCCATGTTGATTTTTAGAGACTGTTGCCTTCTGGGATGGATTTTTGCCACACTTCCCAGGAAGTGGTCATCACAGGGGGACGACCCTGTCCCTGATTGGAGAACTAGGACCCCCCTGCTTTTCACCCAGGAGCAAGGATACAACTGGCAGACCTGCACCCACACCTCAGATCCCCACCAAATTTCAAGAAGAAAGAACTTAAGGAAAAGAAGGACTGCCCTGCTGGACCCCTGGCCTGCACCTGGAACCTGCACTCAGAAGGACTGCACCAGCTGCACACTTGGGCTTCACCACAAGAAGGACTTTGCCTGGCTTCAACTGGTTCAAGGAGGGACTCCCTGTTTGCTACAGGTAAAAAATTGCTAAACCAGAGTCACCTGCACCAACTCCTGAAGAAAGCGACCAGCTGACCACTGTCCAGTGGCCAAAAAGGAGTTTGCACCAGGTGCATTCTGGGAGTTGAAGTCCGCACCCCTCAAGGACCATCACAGAACTTCTGGACCCTTGGGGTGAGCTGTGGACCCCAAAAGAACCTTAAAAGAACATCTGGGTGAAGCCCCAGAAATTTGGAAAAGATTTGAGAATTTTGGGAAAAAAGCTCCAGAGAGGGACCGACCCGCCGCGGAAATTCTAGCCGGCTTGCCTCAACCGCGACCCGGCCTGACTTCGTGGTTCGTCCCGGTAAAGAAAAACATCCAAAAAAGAGACTAAGTCCGAACGTAAAAAGTTGACCGGGACCTCCCAGCCATCGTATCCGAGAAGGGCTCCATGGACGTCGGATCAAGATCCAGGTTTACCCCGGTCGAAGGATTTTCCTCTCGAAAAAACGACTAAGTCCGAAGGTAAAAGTCTCCACCGAGGAAACCCACATCGCGTATCCGGACAAGGGCTCCAGGAGGTCGGATTCAACTGGCAGGTTCGTCCCGGTGAAGAAAAACTTCAAAATAAAGACTAAGTCAGAAGGTAACTTTTTAACCGAGGCCTCCCGCGACCTGTAGCCGAGCAGGGCTCCATCGCGGTCGGCCTGAAAGTTTGACTTTGCCCCGGTCGAGGTGCAACCAGATGACCCGATTGGCGCTTTTTGTTTCTAAGCGCTAGAAAAGTAATAATTCTTTAAAAATTCATATCTCCGGTTCCCCTGAACCGATTTTAATCGTTTTTGTGTCATTTTAAAGATAAAAATATAAACTATTTTTATAAATTGGTTTTGGATTTTTAAACTGTTTCCTGTGTTTTATTTAATTACTGTTTTGTGATATTTGAATGCTTTACACTTTGTCTCCTAAGTTAAGCCTTGACGCTCGTTGCCAAGCTACCAAGGGTTGAGCTGGGATTAATTTACTGAGACCTAACTGTACCTATGTGGGGGTTAGTGGCTTGTTGCTAGGTGTAGGTACCTACCTGCCCTACCAATAACCCATTTTCCAACATAATTGGAAGCAGCGACGGGATCCTGTACTTGTGTTCAATATCACGTAACAGTTTTGGGTAAAACAAATTAAAAATCCTTTAAATTGTCCTAGTGCAAAAATTGTTTTTAATTTTTAATTTGGATTAATTTCAATTATTGAATTTTTGTAATTTTTCTAAATTCTTGTTTCCAATTTTTGCAAAAAGTTTTCGTTGACACAAAACTAGGGAACCATGGAGCTTGATCTGGCTAGCCTACCCACACTGACAGTAGTCCAGCTTAGGGGGTTGTGTATTGAAAGAGGGTTGCCTGCAACCACTGATCTCAGGAAGCAAATCCTGATCACATCCCTGACAGCATGGGCTGAGGCCCAAGAGGTAGAGTCAGAAGAAGCTCCAGAGGAGGGAGAAAGAAGGGAGGATGCAAGCTCTAACCACTCAGGGGAGCGAAGGCATCTGAGCCCAAGTGAGGATGAGGAAGAACGGTCCTCAGTAAATACAGTCACTAGGGGCAGATCCAAAGCTAGTGGTGGGAAGGGGGTCCTTTCAGGAGGAGAGAACCCATCCATCAGAGAAAGAGAGCTGGAGGCCCAGCTAGCATACATAGCTTTGGAAGCAGAGAAGCTGGCCCTAGAAAAGAAAAAGTGGGCATACAAAGAGAAAAGAGATGGAAGCAGCGATAAAGAAGCTGAGGTGTCCATGGGTGGGGGAGTTTGCCCCAGATTACCCAAGGGGGTAGTTCCTGCTTATGTAGAGGGGGATGACATAGATAAGTGGCTGGGGGCCTTTGAGAGGGCACTCCAAATGAGAAGGGTTAGGCCTCAATACTGGGGTTCCCTTTTGTGGGAGTTGGTCCCCAACTCAGGGAGGGATAGGCTTCTGACCTTAAGGGGGGAGGAGGCAGATTCATACCCTAGTATGAAGAGGTGCTTAGCCAAGAAGTTTGGTCTGACCCCAGAGCAATATAGAATGAAGTTCAGGGACACCCAGAAGGTCAGTACCCAGTCTTGGGTTGACTTTGTGGACATTTCACTAAAGCCACTAGAGGGCTGGATTATTGGTAACAAAGTAGATACTTATGAGGGGTTATACAATCTGATCATGAGAGAGCACATCTTGACCAATTGTACCCAAGAAAGGTTACGCCAGCATCTAGTGGACTCTAAGCAGACCAACCCTAGAGAGCTAGGGGAGGCAGCTGATGAGTGGTTGAGAACCAGGGTGGTTGTCAAGTCCCAGGGGGGAGACTCCAAGAAGGGGGGGACAGGTCCCCAAAAACCTAAGGAGGGAGGTGGTAAGCCCACCACAGAGACTCCCTCTGTACCCCAGAACCCTAAGAAGGAGGAGAGTAAATCCCACTCTGACCAGCAGAGACAGTTAGACCCAGGGTTAAAAAAGCTCTTGGACAGTAGGGCTTGCTTTGACTGTCAGCAGACAGGTCACTTCAGAGGAGATGCAGCCTGTCCAAAGAAGGTGGTTAGCACTGGGCTGTCCAGTGTAGCCATAGAGGAGGATTCCTCAGATGATGAAGTCCTCCTAGCATTGAGCTGGGAGACAGGACCAGATGGTAAGCTGGTGATCCCTGAGGGTGGAAGTAGGCACTTCCACCACATTCAAGTGAATGGGATCCCTACCACTGGCCTGAGAGACACCTGTGCCAGTCACACTATAGTGAGTGACCGGTTAGTGACCCCAGACATGTATGTCCCAGGAAAGACAAAGAAAGTCAGGATAGCCACAGGGGAGGTCACCTCCAAACCTGTAGCCATAGTGCCCCTAGAGAGGGAGGGTATCCTTGACTGGATTAGGGTGGTAGTCAGTGCTGACCTTCCCCTAGATTGTATCCTGGGCAATGACCTCCCAGAGGTGAGTCTGGTCACAGATGGGGTGGTCGCCCAGGGCGCCCCCCCAACCCAAAGTCCTGGGGAGTCAGTCCCTACAGTTAGGAGACAGGGGTCCCCAAGAAAAGGAAAGAAGAAAAGGAAGGGTAGGCCACTCTTAAAGAGAGTTCCAGGGAGCCAAAGGCCTTCTGCCCCAGTAGGGGGGGAGCCCAGAGTTGGCACTGGTGAGGCCTCACCTGACCCCAAGGAAGTCCTGAGTAGTCAGGCAGCTGTCCAGATGCAAGGTGTTGCCCCTGCACTGACAGAAGGGAGAGTGGAAGGAGGGTGTCTGCCACAGGAGGTGGTAGCCCCCCACTCTAGACAGCAAGAGGGGTGCCAGGACCCCAAAGATGCCCCTAAAGCAGCTCAGCCACCTGTCAGTGGAGAGCTTAGGGTGTGGTTCTGGGTACTGACAGCTGTCAGTAGCCTCTGCTGGGTGCTAGCCTTCCTGGCAGCACTGTACTTGGCCTGGGAGGCAGACCCCAGGGCCAATAGCAAAGTAGGCCCCCTGACCCTATTGGTCATGGTGGGGTTGCTCAAGTGTTGGGTGACCTCTTTGGGTAAGCTAGGTGTTGCCCTAGCAAAGTTTGGAGTAGGGGAGGTGGGCACCTCACTACCCAAGTTGGCAGAGAGAAAGGAGGAAGACCCCCCTAGAGGAAAGTTTCAGTTTGAGTTGGGTCCTTTTACTGTTGGGATGGCTTCACTACCCATAGGGAGTGACCCTGACAGGAGGATATAAGGCAGAGTAGGCCCTGCAAAGGGACAGCCAGTTTTCTTCACTGTCTTCCTCGCCTAACAAGCCAGGAAGACTCTCCCAGGGTTGGGCTGAGTCTCCTGGGCGTGTGGGCTGGGGGGGGGTTGTGTGGGAAAACAGGGCTGATTGCAGAGGCCCCATAACTTTTTGCCCCCATTTTCCTCTTTTTGCTGGTGTTTTCCTGACTTTGATGGTGCCCTGGGTACTGCTAACCAGTCCCAGGGCCTGTGCTCTGTGTAAAATGGATATGCAAATTAGGCTAATTATAATTGGCTAAGTTAACCTACCTATAAGTCCCTAGTATATGGTAGGGCATGTAGGTTTAGGGACCACAGCATAGGTGGTGCACACCTAGGTGCACTGCTGAGGTGCCCAGTGTCATTTTAAAAGCAAGCCTGCCTTGCTGGCTGCTGTTAAATTAAAGTTATATGCAAATTCGACTTTGGAATTAAAGGTACTTCCAAAGTCTTAAACTACCTTATTTTTACATGTAAGTCACCCCTAAGGTGTGCCCTATGTGCCCCTAGGGCTGGGTGCCATGTAACTATAAGCAGGGACTTTATAAAAATAGATTTATAAGCCCTGGTGAGGTAAAAACAGCCAAATTCGTTTTTCCCTCATAGAAGTAAATGGCCTTCATAGGCTAGAATGGGCAGACTTTATTTTAAATTTTAAAGTCTCCTTAAATGTTGCATACCAAGAATTTGGTATCAAATTAATTGTTGTAATAAATCCTACAACTTCCAGTTGTTGGATTTAATATAACTAGTTCAGGTAAAAAGTTTAGACTTTACCTAAAAAGTTGCCAATTTCAGCTCTGCATTGTTTTTGCTGCTGTGCTCTGATTGGCCAGCCTGCAGCAGCTTCTGCCAGGCTGCCTTGATGAGGTGTGAAGTGGCCAGGCTTCACACAAAGGAATGTGCTTGGGGGAGAGAATCTCCCCTCAGCAGATGGTGAGGCAGGAAGGGGGAGGGCGGCCAAACTGGTCTTCAAAGGCAGAGAAGGACATTTGAAGCACCCAGCAACACCCCCACATCCTGCAACCCCAGACAATTAGGTGCCCCCTTGATTAGATTAGGAGAGGGCAGGAGAGGGGTGTGTTTATGATTTTTAGCCACACCAGTGGGTGGGCTCAGCCAGATGTAACCTCCAAAAATCAGATTCATCCATGTTGGATTTTTAGAGACTGTTGCCTTCTAGGATGGATTTTTGCCACACTTCCCAGGAAGTGGTCATCACAGGGGGACGACCCTGTCCCTGATTGGAGAACTAGGACCCCCTGCTTTTCACCCAGGAGCAAGGATAAAACTGGCAGATCTGCACCCACACCTCAGATCCCCACCAAATTTCAAGAAGAAAGAACTTAAGGAGAAGAAGGACTGCCCTGCTGGACCCATGGCCTGCACCTGGAACCTGCACTCAGAAGGACTGCACCAGCTGCACACTTGGGCTTCACCACAAGAAGTACTTTGCCTGGCTTCAACTGGTTCAAGCAGGGACTCCCTGTTTGCTACAGGTAAAAAATTGCTAAACCAGAGTCCCCTGCACCAACTCCTGAAGAAAGCGACCAGCTGACCACTGTCCAGTGGCCAAAAAGGAGTTTGCGCCAGGTGCATTCTGGGAGTTGAAGTCCGCACCCCTCAAGGACCATCAAAGAACTTCTGGACCCTTGGGGTGAGCTGTGGACCCCAAAAGAACCTTAAAAGAACATCTGGGTGAAGCCCCAGAAGTTTGGAAAAGATTTGAGAATTTTTGGAAAAAAGCTCCAGAGAGGGACCGACCCGCCGCAGAAATTCTAGCCGGCTTGCCTCAACCGCGACCCGGCCTGACTTCATGGTTCGTCCCGGTAAAGAAAAACATCCAAAAAAGAGACTAAGTCCGAACGTAAAAAGTTGACCGGGACCTCCCAGCCATCGTATCCGAGAAGGGCTCCATGGACGTCGGATCAAGATCCAGGTTTACCCCAGTCGAAGGATTTTCATCTCGAAAAAACGACTAAGTCCGAAGGTAAAAGTCTCCACCGAGGAAACCCACATCGCGTATCCGGACAAGGGCTCCAGGAGGTCGGATTCAACTGGCAGGTTCGTCCCGGTGAAGAAAAACTTCAAAATAAAGACTAAGTCAGAAGGTAACTTTTTAACCGAGGCCTCCCGTGACCTGTAGCCGAGCAGGGCTCCATCGCGGTCGGCCTGAAAGTTTGACTTTGCCCCGGTCGAGGTGCAACCAGATGACCCGATTGGCGCTTTTTGTTTCTAAGCGCTAGAAAAGTAATAATTCTTTAAAAATTCATATCTCCGGTTCCCCTGAACCAATTTTGATCGTTTTTGTGTCATTTTAAAGATAAAAATATAAACTATTTTTATAAATTGGTTTTGGATTTTTAAACTGTTTCCTGTGTTTTATTTAATTACTGTTTTGTGATATTTGAATGCTTTACACTTTGTCTCCTAAGTTAAGCCTTGACGCTCGTTGCCAAGCTACCAAGGGTTGTGCTGGGATTAATTTACTGAGACCTAACTGTACCTATGTGGGGGTTAGTGGCTTGTTGCTAGGTGTAGGTACCTACCTGCCCTACCAATAACCCATTTTCCAACAAGAACATATCTAACTAATATTACAAAACTAAAAAGAAAAAAACTAAAGAACAATGCGCTGTAGGAGCATTTCTGTGTTGTGGTGTGGTTATGGTGGTCTGGGTTACCCGAGCTGCTGGGTTAGGGATGTCAATGTTAGTGTAACAATTTCTCCTTGTAGTCTGTCGAGTGGGTTGCGGTCACGCCAGCTTGTTATGGTCCTTGTCCACCGTTAATTAGAGGGGTTAGTGCAGACATGCTAGCATCTGCCCTGTGGTTTCGGTCTCTCTCTTCCCATGGTGCTAGTGTCAGGGCCTCTTCCCATCTCTTAGCCCGTTCTTTACATATCTCCCCTCCCCCTCTGGTCAGGTGACGGTTTGGTTCGCATCTGGCTCACTCTCCCCGGGTACCTGGCTCTCAGTAGATTCACATATCTGCTTCTCCCAGGCTTCTAGGATCTCAGTCCACAATGGGGCAATCGGACGTGCACGGACTCCCCGAGCCTCCTCCCTTCTTAATGCATGTCCAGTTCGAGACATCCCGTCTCCACTCCATCAGAGAGGGGCCTCTAGGGGATTTCCAGGCCATGGCAACTCTTTGCTTGAGTCGTCTCCTTTGGTTAATAGGAGTTGGAGAATACTATGCGTCTCAGGTTCCGCGTTCACTATAGGCCATAATTTCCTTATAGCATGAGTTAGTGACTGGTGTGAGAGGAATTGTCCTCTTGGGATTCCGTTCTCCTCTACCAGATTCGCGAAGGGTCTCAGGACACCGCCCTGGAAGCAGTCCCCCAGGGTCAACACACCTGCCCGGGTCCAAGTCCTCATCTGGTTCTGCGATGTTATACGGTTCAGGGCTCCCAAAGGCAAGGCCGTCAGACGTATCTCAGGGAAATAGGCCACCGTCGTACCTGTGCGTCTCAGGCATCTTTTCCAACAGGAGAGGGCTACCGTCAGCATAATATTTCGCGCCGGCAGTGTGATTCGAGGATTAATCAACCGCATCAGTAACAGGTCGCTTCCAACCTCCCCCTGGGCTGTTATCAGGTCCAGTTGACTTACATCCGCGAACCACCTGGCAACCCACTGGAGTTGGCACAACAAATAGTATAATTCAAAATATGGTACTCCCAGCCCACCTCCAGAGGTGGGATGTCGCAGGGTGGAAAGGGACATTCGTTGTCAACGCCCGTCCCAGAGGAGCTCTCGGAGGAGCACATTCAGATCCCTGAACCAGCTCATCGGCGCGTTCACTGGGAGATTGGAGAAGTAATATAGAAGGTAGGGCAGCATAATCATCTTGGAGAAGGAGACTTGGGCCATCATGGAGAGCTTAAGGGAACGCCAGAACGTCACGCATGATCTTAAGGCTCTAAGCGTCCTACCCAGGCTGCTGTCTCAAAGGTCTCCTATATCATGGAACACTTGTATTCCCAGGTATTTAAAAGTACGGGGGGACCATGTGATGTCAGTGGGGCTGGGGGGTGGGTACTCCTCGTCTGCCTTCCAGGGGAAGACAAATGTCTTCCTCCTGTTCTGTCATAGGCCCGAGGGGCACCGTATTCCTCAAGCAAAGCGAGCGCCTGGGGATCCCAGACGTACCATCCTGAAGGTAAATCAGTATGTCATCTGCGTAGAGTGATATGCTATGTTCCATCAAACCCCACACCACCCCCCTGCCCCGCCCCTCCACCCGGAACCGAGCAGCAAGGGGCTCGATAGCAAGCGCAAACAGCAGGGAAGAGAGAGGGCAGCCCTGCATGGTGCCTCGATATATGGGGTAGGTATTCAACACTGTTCTGCCAGTTCACACCCTCGCCACAGGGAGATAATACAGTAATTCTAGCCAGTGCACCCATTTCTCCCCCAGTCTTATTCGAAGCATCACTGCTCGTAAATAATCCCACCATACTGAGTCGAACGCTTTCTCGAGGTCGACTGAGATAAGTGCCACGCCAGGTCTATCGGCCTGCAGCATGTGGAGGAGTGAGAATAATCGTCTGAGGTTCAGGGAGGTACTGTGCGCTGGTATGAAGCCGTTTTGGTCCTCATGTACGAGGTGGGGAATATGGCGGATCATCCAGTCAGCCAGAACTTTACTTAGGATCTTGAAGCCGCAATTCAGCATGGACAAAGGTCTAAAGTCAGACACCGAGGCCTCACACGACGTGGTCTTGTGAAGAGGAATCACCAATGCCTCTCTCATCATCTCCGGGAGTACCCCCTGCTCGAATGCCTCCCCATATAGCTCGACCAATAGGGGTGCAATAACATTTGAGTATGTCTTGTAAAACTCTATAGGGAGAACATCCATGCCCGGCATTTTCCCTGCTGCCAATTGTGTAATAGTGCCTGTTACCTCCTCCAGCATCACCGAGCCCCCCAGGGGATCTCTGTCCTAGGGGTCAGGGTTCTCAACGGCAGAGACCCAACGATTGTGGCAAGTCCTCTTCCGGTTGTCTATAGTGTGAGGCGTAGTACAGTTCAAATGCCTCGTTTATTTCGGACAGTGCATGTACCAGGTCCCCTTCTCTCCCTTGGAAACTAGTGATCGGGGCACCCTCCCCATTAAGTCTCACTAGCCATGCCAGCATTCTACCAGGTCTACCTTCCTCTGCGTGTAGCGCTGCTAGGTGTGTCTGGTAACTGTGACATCGTAGTCTCCCCAGGGTCTGAGCAAAGGACTCATTAGATTCAAGGAGTCTCTGCTGTGTGACCTGATCTGTGCTCTGGGTATTGTCTTCATCGTGAACTATCTTTTCCAATCAGTTAAGTTCGAGCTTTAGGGCCTGCCTAACACCTACTGTCTGTCCCATGTAATAGCCTTGTGTCACTACTTTTAAGGTTTCCCTATGTGTCGTGTTGTAGTGGTGCCTTTGTTGATACTAATATGTTCCAGAAGGTGAGACCTAAGTGCCTCCCTGTAGGCCAGGTCCTCGAGTGCCATCGGCTGGAGCCTCCACGCTGTAATGGGAGCCTTAGCTTCGGCACAACGCCAGGTAATAATCAGTGGGCTATGATCGGAGATAGTGCGGCCTAAGTACTCGGAGTGGGTTATTTCGGGGGTATTCCAGTACTCAACATCCAGTCCATCCTAGTATGTAACTGGTGCAGACCGGAATAGAATGAATTGTCCCTGTCTCTTGGGTGTTGTATCCGCCATATATCCTCCCGTCCCCAGTGTGTCATCCATTCCATCAGTCCCTTAGCCGTCTTGTGCAAGACCGCTCCAGGCAGGGGAGGGAGGGAAAGGTCCAATTCAGTGTCAAGCACACAGTTAAAGTCTCCCCCAATCAGTAACCACCCTCCTGGAGGATGAGACAGGTGCCCCGAAAGAGACTGTAAGTAAGGAATCTGCTCCTGATTAGGGGCGTATACACAGCTCAGTACAACATGTCTACCATGCAATCTGCCTTCTACTATTACACATTTTCCGTCCTGGTCTATGTTTACTGAGATGGCCTCGAAGGGGACCCCCGCTCTCACCCATATCAGCGTGCTCCGTGCAAATGCTGAGTATGTGGTGGTGAATATCTTGTCTCTCCATCTACGCCTGAGCTTGTCTACTTCCCTGGAGGTGATGGGGGTTTCCTGAAGCAGTGCTATATGTACCCCCCTTCTTTTCAGATAGGTCAGGACCTTATGTCGCCTGGTCATTGTCCCTATCCCTTGGTTATTCCAAGTTAAGAGCTTATAGTCTGCCTTTGTATGAGGACAGTATCGTTAAGTGACAGCGACTCCCCTCAACTGCAGCTACTTCTTCTCTGTTCCACCAACCAGTCCCCCAGCACCAGATCAGGAACACCCATTCTCCTGCACTTAACAAAAATGTGGAACTTCAATCCCCAAACCCCATCCCCAGGGCAACAGTCCAACCAATGGTTGCCCAATTTGTGTAAAATAAACATAACAGTAACATTAGGTCATGTCGTGTTCTCGTGATTCGTGCTGCTGCGGCCGAGAAACTGGAGGGGGTCCATAGCCGACAAGGCCCCATTTCCAGATATGGTCCCTCGCCGTGGGATCAGGACCGCTCACTTAGAGTCAACCCAGGTCATCGGCTGTTTGTGGAGTCACTCTTGGGGCTTCCTCAGTATGACAGGAGTCTGCATCTGAGGAATTGGTGTATTGGTCAGAATCTCTCTCACCGACATCTACGGGCAGGTCTGCATTCCGTAGTGATGCCACCGCCTCCAGTGCCGCCTTTCTGTCTGACTCATTCTGCGCTGGGGTTGGTCCGATGCCAGTTCGGGGCCTACTACGTTGCCTTCTTGTTCTCCGACGTCCACGCCCTGACATCCGTCTCAGCTTGGCGTTAGGGTACCCACCCGTTTTGTGTGACTCTAGCCATTCCCACGCTTCCTCAGGTGTTTGGAGGAAGATGGTGTGCCCATCAATGATCACTCTCAGTCTGGCTGGGAATAGGAGGGAGTACTGAATGCCCTCCTCCCGGAGTGTCGTTTTACCGCTTCGTAAGAGGCCCGCCTGCTCTGGACCTCCACCGTGAAATCCGGGAATAGAGTTCTGTTCCATTCTCCACACTGAAGGGTCCGGCTTCCCTGGCTCGTTGTAGTAGCATGTCTCTGTCCCTATAATTTAGCAGCTTAGCCCCAACTACCCTCGGGGGTCTGTCCGGGGCAGGTGGTATCTTCAGCACCTGATGTGCCCTCTCCAGTGCGAAGAAGGGACTAAGTTGTTCTGGAGCCACCTCTGATTTGAACCAGTTCTCCAGGTAGGCCACCATGTCATTTTCCTCAACGCCCTCCGGGAGGCTGCTAACTCGCACATTGTTCCTTCGATTTAGGCCTTCAGCATCTTCAGTGCGGCGCTCCAAGCGTTGGACACAGCCCGTCAGTTGGAGGACGGTGGCTTTGATTTCCTGCTGCGCCAGTGAGAGATCCACAAGTGTGGTCTCAGTGCCTGAGACCCTTTCCGCTAATTTCTGGTGGTCAGCTCTCAGCAGGCCCAGTTCTGCTGACACCAGCCCAATTTCCTGCTGTAACGTTGTCTTGGACTCTTCTATGGCTCCCAGGATCTTGTCCAACGTGACTTGGAGGGAGTGCGGAATGGGTCTGTCATGTACAATTGGGCCATGTCACTAGTGCGGCAGCGAACCTACACCTTGACCCTGTTCTGATTTTTGGTGGTCATCCGGCATGGCAAGCGGCACCCCTCGACAGCGCCCAGTTGCCGCCCCTGTGTCTTTTTCCAGATGTACGCGTCGTTCCTGCAGGACTGGAGTAGTCCATGGGGGTTCATTCTTACCATGTGGACTGTCGTTAAAGAGGCCCTTCCCCGGTCCTCTGCTCACTCCTCTCTGGTGTGGAGTGTGGGGGTGGAGGGGCGTATGTACGATCTGTTGCCAGGGACTATAAGGGGGGAGCCCGCCGACCCCCACCCCACCTTGCAATGATTTCAATGGTCTGTTGGAGGGCCAGGTCCTCAATTTCAGCAGCCAAGTCCCCTGTGGGCGGAGGGCCCCCCCAATCGGGGTCGCCCCGCATCCACAGCACTTCCCGGTCACCCGGCGTGCCCCACTTACTCATGGGTAGTTAACCACCGCCCGCCGCACCTCACCGCAAGCCACCGACCTCCAACACGGCACTTCGGTCCTCCGCATGTCGTGGACCGTTTCCATTAGGCCCGTCGCCGTCTTCTGTGTTCGTAGACGGGAGGGCGCGGCGCCTCTCTGTCGGCCCTCTGCATGTTCCAGGGGGTGCAGTATTTTCCTTATCTCGTGGCTTCCCGCAGCCCTCCTGTTCTCTGGCCAATGTCTCCGGGCCGCTCTCGCTCCACCAGTCCCTGCCTGGGCGGGCGCTTCCTCCGGGCTTCTGATTTAATTGCAGAGCGCCCCGGTGTCCCCCAAGCTGCACTGCGGGTCTCCCTGCTGGGTCCCCGTCCCTTCTCCGATGTCGGTGACAGTCCCCAGTCCCAGGCGGGGCAGTAATGGCAGGATTATTTATCGGGCCAGAGCCGAGCGAGAGTTTCACGCGTCTGCCATCTTGCCGATCAGGCCACGCCCCCCTATTGTTAGAAGACCCAGAACAAACAATAAGTAGCTTCTACCAAATTGTGGCAAACCCAAGAAATAAAGTACAGTCAAAGAAGACACTTTGGACCCTTCTAACCTTGAAATAAAGTACTTGCGTTTCTTTCCACATAAGAAGACAAGAGTCAAGTTATTAGCTCAGAGGCCTGCTATCCATTCAGTATTTGAATCCCAGAGAAAGGTAACATACCAAATTGAGAAACCTGATTGGAAACCCCAAATCCAAATGTACCTCGGAAACATGTTAAAATGGCATAAGTCGCATCCAGTTTGCTTTTCTTTTCTAATAAATAACATATGGCCAGTGAACAAATCACACACATAAGATAATTCAGTATTAGGCACAGCCATGTTGACAACTCAACCATCTCTTGACGAGACTTCTGTATCCTTCTAAAACTAATAGGGGATGAATTCTCCATCTCAAATGGCAAAACCTATCTCATAGAATGCGGTATAAGTAAAAAAAATATATATGAGATATCATTAATGTACATCTTACACATTTTCGGAGGCCTGAAAGCAAGTTGCAAATCAAGATACAGATATCAGGTTAAGGCTGAACATAATCAAAAGTGTGATGTAGTAAGTGGCCTTCAAAGTTCCATTTGAAAGTCACAATTGTGAAATACGTTTCAGTACTGGCTTCTGACATATTATCTCTGACTCTGTTGTCTACCCCACGCGCCGGATGGATAGATTAACAGAATAACTTTGAAAGGTAGGTTATATTAGTACCCTGGATCTCTTAAAAGTCTATTGGCTAGTGCTTCTATATCACACAGCTTTTGCAATTCGACAAAGTCTCTATCAGTTTATAGTCCTGCATTTTAAACTACATAAATCCTGTGCCCCTTTTCAACTCCTAATGGACATCAGCCTCGGACCTCATGGAGCATACGAGGCAACCTACCTATAAAATATAGTAATATCAAAGTAGACCAAAGGAGGATATAAAAGTCATTCTTAATGGTGCTATTGGCAGCTCCATCTCATGGCCCTCACCCTGAATGCAACCTATATTTGTTACATCACAGTTAAGACCTCTGTATCAGCTGACACTCTGCACAGTCAGACTATGCCCTTTAATAGACCCCCAGTGCAAGCTTAAATGCAGTGGAGGTAGATTGTCCTAATGGCTGGCTCATCGCTGTAAAACATTCTCCCTCAACACTGTAGTAACTTACCTACTTTTCCAAGTTTTACAGTAGCCTGAAAACCTACCTACTTCAGCGGCCCAGTCGGACCGGCGCCCAGAAACCTCTTCGGAATTGACGAGCACCTCAGAAGTGCTGGTATTTATTAATTTGTGAACGGTTCTTTGAGATGTATCTGTCAACAGAACAATGAAACGTCAAACTGAGAATATAGCGGTGTTACTATGTATCCCAATGCCACTCACTAAAAAGTACTTTCTAGTCTTTCTCGGTTTTTAATTAATTAATTCTTCAGCATTCAAATTTCTCTTTCCCTCCTCAGGCCTTGGTAAAAGAGAGTGCAGGTGATATGATGCGCTGGGGTACTACCAAAGACAGCCCAAAAGAGTCCCATCCTCCAGTTCAGTTATGGAGTGTACTTACCTCAAAGCTTATCTGCTGTTAGAAAGCAATTGTCTAGGGCAGAGCTTGGGGTAACATTGTCCTATGTTATTATGTGTATTTGTATATCACACTAATCACCTGTCAGGGTATCCAGATGCCTTGCCGGTGGGCAGGCAGCTGCCACCTAGTGAGGTTAATCAAAGAACTAGGGCCTTGATTTATACTTTTTGACAAAAACCTGTGTTAGCGCAAGTTTGCGTCAAAAAGTATAGCGACAGCTAGTGCCATTCCAGAACACCAGCTGGGTGGCATATTTAAGGAATGCACAAGCAGGCGCTAAGGCCCGGTTAGCATCAAAATACATGATGCTAACCGGGTGGGGGAGGCTTTGGGGGAATAGGGGATTTAGGGCCAAAGGATGATGCTAATATTGGCAGAGGTATAAATAATGCCTCTAACCAGACTAGCGTCATTTTCTGATGTTAAAACCCTATGGACATGACTCCTGCCTTAGGTAAGACAGGAGTCATGCCCACCACTCCAGTGGCCATGCCTAGGGAAGGTCCCCTGGCAGGGCCATTGGGCCCAGTGCCGTGTAGGCGCCCCTAAGTTAGGCCCCCCAGTGTCACTACAGAAAAAAAAATGACTTACCTACACTTACCTGGGATGGGGTCCCCATCCTACGCTGTCCCTCGGGTGTGGGTGTTCCTGGGGCTAGAGAAGGGCACCGTGGAGTCTTTCCATGGTCTCTGACCATGGAAAAAGGCCCATAGGTCTCCTAATGCCTGCCCTGTCCCAGGTGTTAAAAATGGCACTAAGCAGACTTAGCGCCATTATTTAGGCCCGCCTTCCTCACGTGCACCATTTTTGCACGGGAGGATAAACAAGGCACCTGGGCCTTAGAGTAATTTTTTGCTCTGGAAAGCCTACCTTGCATATCATTGACGCAAGGTAGTTTTCCGCAGGCAAAAAATGACTTTAACTCCAATATTTTGACGCTAGATGGGTCTAGCGTCAAAATATAAATATGGAGTTAAATTTGTGCTGAAATAGTGTAAAAAAAATTACGCTATTTCAGTGCAAACAGAGTATAAATATGCCCCCAGGTCTTCAGCTTCGTGCTGAACTCTGGAAACGATGAGAAGGCTCTGATGTGGTGAGTGAGGCTTTTCCATGATTTGGGGGAGAGATGTGAGATGAAATGGCCTCCAACTGTGGCTTTACATATGTGGGTTATGTGTGCTAGTAAGATTCTGGCTGGGCAGAGGTAGCTGGGAGGTGTGTACATGCATATGTAGTTGTTATTGTATACAGGGCCACAGTTATGTAGTGCTTTGGATGTGTGTGTGTGAGCAGTTGGATATGGGTGCTATTTAAGACTGGGAGCCAGCGCAGTTCTCTGAGGTGTGGGTTGAGATGGTGCAATGAGGTAGATTGAGTATGAGTTTGCTGCAGCATTTTGAATGGTCTACAGTTGATTCAGGAGCCTCTTATTGAGTCCTGCACAGAGTGCCTTGACATAGTCGAGTCTGCTGGTGATCAATGCCCGTGGAACCTAGAGATCCCAACATGAAGTTCAACTGATTTTTTTTTTAAGTCAGAAGCTCCTTGCCCATGAGTTTGTTTACACCACTGAGAAAGATGCTCAGCCATAAAATGAACTGTTGAGGCTTTACACTATTAACTTTTGGATTTCTAATTCACCACCCTCACCGGCCTGCACCCTCACTCAGTTTGCTTGTCATAAGGACTCAGATACACAAAATCATTGTGTTGCAAGGCTTTTTATATACTCTAATGCATCAGGTGATGTTCCTCTAGGGAATGCTGATTTCTTGCACCACCATCAGGATCAGGCTTTGTGGGAAACCACATGTAGCAAAACTTGATGTACCTCCGGCTTTACATGATTGGCCTTAGTTTGCACAGTTGTATGTCAGAATACAATGTACAGAGATATCTCCTTACACATATATTATCCACTACATAGCATGTGCAAAAATATTGTCGCATTGGATGTAGTTTTGTTTCTATTTTAACTTGAATGGGTTCGGATTTTTTTAATGAAATTTCTGACACAATATTTGTGCCAAACTATATTGTGACAATGGCATTCTGATACCATAACATTGGATAAGATTCCCTCTCAGGTGGAGTTTCCTTTTCACTTTATGCTTCCAGAGCTGAAAACCACCCCAAAGTACCATCATTCCGTCAGTCTCTGCTTCATCTACTGGATCTTGGATGAATCCTGTCCTGTAGTAGTTGATCCTGCTGTTGAGTAGAAGCTGCCCTGTGTTGTATCAACCTGCAGAGATATTTTGGGCCATCACTGTCAAAGCTATATGCAGAGCATGTATTCTAAAACCTGAGAGAATGCTGCAATATTTGTCAGCTCCCAAGGGTGGGGTGGCTACTTTCCCATATGGGTCAAAGCCAATTCCGGGACCAAGGCCGTCATGGCCCCTTATGAACAGTTCTTCACTCCTCAGAGACAGAACTACTTTCTTACCTTTTCCTCTGTACATCATGCGGGTGACAGCCATTCCCAAAATAGAGTGGGAAGTAGGCCTATGTAAGGCTGGCAGAGCAAAAGGGGTGGGGCCAATTAGTTCACCTATGGAAAGTCCAACAGGACCCATATAGAAAGATAGGGTGTAACTGTGGCTATTGATATTAGGTGAAGTTAGAGATAAATAGCTACACACTTCCCAATCATCCCTATACAAACTCAACTTTGAGGGCTGTCAAGGGAGGAAACATGGAGTGCAATAAGGAACTGAGATGCCTTCTTTCTGTCTTTCCGAGGTAAGTGACTTCTACAGGGGCTGTGCATTGAGTACTACAGGGGAAGGGCTTTAATGTTGGGAAAGGCAGCAGTAATCCACATCACAGCATGAACAGGTTAGAGATCACTGTTTAATTTGCAAATAGGCAAGTGCAAGGGCTCTTCTCAGGAGGTCACTGCAGCATGCACCACCCAGTGCCCAAGGAAGCACTGCCAATGTCAGTACCAACACAGTTATTAACTGTTACAAACCAACAGGTGTGAGAATTCAGACTGTTGCAGGCCACACAAAGCTTTACCAATGAAGTGTACAACTGATATTATGCATTTTTATTATTAAATCATGTTAGCTCACCTCAAAAATAGACAAGCAGCTCCACCATGTGGTGGACTGGAACAAGTGCTTAAGCTGAGAATTAACTTCCGGTGCCAAGCACCAGCAAATACCGGGTCAAATTAAACACTAGAAGAGATGCTGTCAAATGTGTAAAATGATGCCACATGGATGTGCAAAGGTTTGAAGCTATGTCTTCTGCAAATGCAGCCACAGTGCTAAAAGAAAGTTTGAGTTGGTGGGTGACCAAGTAATCTGATTTCAGAAAGGGGTAATTCCTTTTTTTGTGCATGCCTTCTGCAATTTTTTAGTTTTTCAACTTTCTAGTTGATGCAATTGATTGCAAATCACTTTTTGGTGAGCATTAGGCACCACTAGGTTGTTTAACAAAGTTTCTTCTAGCAATTCCTTTTCCATTCATTCACTGTATGTTGTGATGTCTCAGTGAGAAGAATGTGCATGCCTCGCAAATTGTGTTGTGTTCATCTAGCAATATTTTGAAACCAAAAACAATGGTATTATGTTTATTCTGTGTGAATAGTGAGTAATATATTCTTATTTTTATAATGTAATGTTATTTTTAACTATACATCTTTATTTATATGACTGCTGACAATATAGTGTTGGACGTGTCTTGTATTGACATGACTGGGATAATTTGTTATTATTACATTGTATTTTTGCTTGTGCTGTATTGCATTACTGTAACCTGACCAAACAATATACATTTGAAATTAAATGTTATTTTCATCAATAGCAATGCCATTGGGTGATTTGGATGGTACTAGCCCACCCTTATTGGACCTTCTTATGTGCCTCCTTTCGGACACAACCATAAAACTGTGTTATAGTCAAAATGGGTATTGTACTCATACCATAAGGGTTACAAGTGGGGTGAGGCAGGACTGTATATTGACACTTCTTTGTTTCTATTTTATATTAATAGACTCAGTTTTAGGCTCCCATGCATAGGATGTCCCCAAAACAGGCCCTTGTCTGGTTCTGTACTTTTATATGCAGATGATGCATTTCTAATTGTAAGTACAGCTAATGGACTACAGGCCCTTTTAAATATTTTTAATGAATTTATGAGGAATTTAAACCTGAAGGTTAACTACAGAAAATCCTTCATACTGACTTATGGCCCACAAAATACTAGTTCCAAAAGTTATTTTATTGGGGAGATCGCTATTGCTACGGCACCTAACCTTAACTACCTTGTTATTTTGTCCGTCGCTGATTTGACCTGACATAGACTTATTAACCGCGCTGCACTGATCTCCTGGTCGGCGTCTGCTGCCCTCCCCAGCTCCTCTGGTTGCTGCTGCCTCTGCCTCCTACCTGGGACGAAGTGAGAGTCTCCTGATTCTCAATTTGAGACCCTCCTCCACCCGCAGGCTCGCCCCTGTAACACATCCTTGGTGGTCTAGTGGCCATCATAAGTAAGTGTTTTTCCTTTTCTTTTCTTCTCTCTGTCACTCTTACGCATTTTCTGCCTTTTTCTTCTATCATTTGCCTTTTCTTTTCTTCTCTCAGTTGCTCTTTCACTCTTGCATTTTCTGCCTTTTTCCTCTATCACCCCTCGTTCTTCTCTAGTGCCTCTTCCTTTCTCCCCTCTTCCTCTGTCCCCCTCCCCCACAATCTGTGACTGGAGGTGAATGTTTGATTTGCTCTGCATTCCGTCCATCATCTGTTGTTTTTGCATTTGTTGCCCCAAGTGGGAAGGGTGTGCCCAGACGTGGGTCCTGTGCTTGCTGTACCACCAGATTTAAGCTAGTCTGGCTGATGAAGGGTGATAGCCTGAAACTGGTCCCAGGATGCTTTTTATTGGTCCAGGGAAGACCTGGCCTGGCAGTTTGGACTGGACTGTTCCCATGGGGAACAGGGTCAAGACTGATTTGCATATGGCTGGATACAAACTGGAATGGCATTGCAAGCAAAAAAACTGATGGATTTAACCAGATCTGTGACTGAGGGTGAATGTTTGATTTGCTCTGCATTCCATCCATCATCTGTTGTTTTTGCATTTGTTCCCCCTCCCCCCACGAAGCACCTTTCCCCCACTCCTGCTTCCCCGCTGACTGCTCCCTCCACCCCCTCTCCTTCTTAATGGTAGCTGTGCGCAGTGGCACACCGCTGATGCACCAAAGGTGCGTGTAAGGCAAGCCTGTCTGCACCTGGACTGCGCCCAGCGCCAGGAACCCTGGATCTCTGTTAAACCACCCCCTGGACTGCCTCTGTTACGACTCTGAGACCCTCCTCTGCCTCAACCCATCGCAGGACACACACGGACCCCAATTTCACCTCAAGGAACTGAATCACCATCAAGACCATCTTTACCTCAGATTGGACCGACCACCCCTGCATACACTTCACCATCACCACACCAAGCAGTCGGACCCGCACCTCCAGGACCCACCACAGGGAATGGAATGAAATCACCAACGAGCAACTCACTTCATCACTTGCCAAATCCCTCCAGCCTCCCTATATTGATGCCAACACAGCAGCACGCAACCTCAACGCATGGATCACCAAATGCGCTGACACTCTAGCCCCTCTCCGGCTGACATTGGCCAAACAGGTACCTAAGAATGCCAGCTGGTTCATCACTGAACTCCAAGAATCAAAGCATACCCGCAGACGTTTAGAGAAAAACATAGAGGATCAGCCAATCCAGTGAAGACCTCACCTCATTCAGAGCTGCAACCGCCATCCACCGACAAAAAAAAAGCAAGAACACAAGGAAGGATGCACTCTGGGAGCACATCAACTTCTCTGCACACAACTCGCAGGAACTCTTCTTAGTCATCCACAAGTTCACAGATGTCCCCTCCGAAGCCACCAGCATCCCCCTTCATAGGACCTCTACGACAAACTTGCCTCTCTTTTCCACCACAAGATCCAGGATTTCTACGACAGCTTTCTGTCACCTTTCACCAGAACCTGCCACCGACCCAACCCCCAGAACCCACCCAGACCATCCATGACTGGTCCACGCTCACCACAAAAGAAACAGTCAATATCATTAACAGCACCCACTCCGGAGCCCGCTAGAACCCCTGCCCTCACCACATATACATCAGAGCCAGCGCATCCATCGCTCCCAAGCTTCGTAACACAATCAACTGCTCCATCAGCACAGACACCTTCCCTGAGGACTGGAAACATGCCAAAATATTCCCTGTCTTGAAGAAAAATGTGGCTGAGCCATCAGAACCAATGTATTTCCGGCCCTTATTGCTGCTACCCTACCCCACCAAAGTACTGGAGAAAGCAATCAACGTACAACTACGGAACTCCATCAAGGCCAACAACTCCCTGGACAGCTCCCAGTCCGGTTTCCACAGCAATTACAGTAGGGAGACAGAACTTCTGGCAGCCACCGACGACATCTGATTACTCCTAGACCTCGGACAGACCGCAGCACTCTTACTCCTTGACCTCTCAGCAGCTTTCAACACGTTCTCCCTCAGCACTCTGCGCACCAGACTCCATGATGTAGGAATCTGTGGAAGAGCTCTAGAATGGATCCACGCCTTCCTCTCCAGGAGGACGCAGAGGGTCAGACTCCCGCCCCATACCTCCAGACCCACAGGAGTCAACTGAGTAGTCCTCCAAGGATCCTCACTGAGTCCCACACTGTGCAACGTATACATGGCCCCTCTTGCTGCCATCGTCAGAAGGCACTGTATGAACATTATGTCATATGACAATGACACACAACTCATCATTTCCCTCACTAAAGGAAGCAGGAACTTTCATGCTGGAATGGAAGCCGTCGCCACCTGGAGGAGAGAAAGCTGCCTCAAGCTCAACTCCGACAAGACGGAGCCCATCATCTTCGGAAATGCCACCTCCTCTTGGAACGACTCATGGTGGCCTATATAACTCAGCACCCCCACTGCGCCGACCGAGCACACCCGCAACTTAGGAATCATCCTTGACTCCTCCCTATCCATGACCTGCCAGGAAAACTCTATCACCTCCTCCTGCTGGCACCTCAACTAGGAACATCAAAAAACTTCAACTCATCCAGAACGCCGCCGCCAGACTAACTAGGGACCTCCCTCACAGAGAACACATCTCCCAGCACCTGATGACCCTCCACTGGCTACCGGTCGAGAAGCAAATCTCCTTCGAGCTTCTCACCCACACGTACAAGGTCATACACAACGCAGGACCAGCCTACCTGAACCACTGCATCTCCTCCTAGACCCCTGCCAGATACCTCCACTCCACCCAGATGGCCTTGGCCAATGTCTCTCGTATCCGCAAAACCACCACCGGAGGATAATCTTTTACCTACAGTGCAGCGAAGAGCAGGAACAACCTCCCCCTGCACCTCAGACAAAGCCAGTCGCTCACAGTCTTCAGGAAGAACCTCAAGACGTGGCTCTTCGAATGAGGCCCCTCTCTTCCCCCAGTGCCTTGAGACCCTCACAGGTGAGTATCCGCGCTTTACAAATACTGATTGATTGATTGATTGAACCAGAGAACCCAGAAGTTGGTGGTTTCTTGAGACTCAGTCTGCCGTGGGAACCAGCGGCAAGCAGAGGGACTGCAAATCCCATGAGTCCCAGGAGACTTTGAGCCCAGGAGGTAGCCCTTTCATCACCTTTGCAACCTGTGCAGTGAGAGTGCTATAGAGCACTGTAAAAGTCCCTCTACATGGGAAAACCAGAGGCAGAGGGCCTGCAAGTCGTCGCAGGAGACTGTGGGCCCACGAGACGACCTTTTATCGCCTTTGCCACCTGTGCAGCAAGAGCGCATTTAAAGTGCTGCAAGAGTCCAGCTGCGCGTGGGAACCAGCAGCAAGCAGAGGGACTGCAAGTCCAAGGTGACTATGGACCAAGGAGGGGGCTCTTTCATCACCTTCGGTACCTGTGCAGCAAGAGTGCTAGAAAGCACTGTGAGAGTCCCTCTACACGGGAAAACCAGCGGCAGACGGACTGCAAGTCCCAGGAGACTCTGGGCCCAGGAGGCGGCCTTTTGTCACCTTTGCCACCTGTGCAGCAAGAGCGCATATAAAGTGCTGTGAGGGTCCAGTAGCACGGGGGAACCAGCGGCAAGGAAAGGGTCTGCATGTCCCAGGGGACTGTGCCACTGCATGCTGACAAGAGGCAAGCAGAGTGATTGCAAATCTCAGGAGAACGTGGGCCCAGAAGGCAGCCCTTTCATCACCTCTGCCACCTGTGCAACAAAATCCATATAAAGCAGTGTGAGAGTCCTGCTGAGTGGGGGTACCAGCGGCATGCAGAGGGACTGCAAATCCCTGAAGACTGTGGGCCCAGAAGGTGGACCTTTATTACTTTCACCACCTGTGCAGAGACAGCGCAATAAAGAGTTGTGAGTGTCCCACTGCGTGGGATGTGCCGGGGCAAGGCCCAGAACAAGGGCTGGCCTATCCTGCATCCCTCAGTGACTGGCAGGGGCTGGGCTAGGCCACCTAACTTTTTGGTGCCTCTATGGTTAAATGCAAATCATGCTGTAACACTGAAACTGATCCTGACATTTCCAAGGTGGTCCGGAAACGCACTTCTATTTTATCATACCTTAACTCAGTTATAGGTGCACTATCCAAGGAAATTAATTTGCAGAAGAGACTTTGGGGACAGGGAATAATTCACATAGCCCTACAGAACATCCAGGGAGAGGGGACATGGCAGTTGCCACACAGGGTGTTGGTTTACGAGATTCTGTGGTGTGTGAATCCCCTGCTCATAGAACTCCAGTAATATGGGAAACATTTGTAACTGAATCTTCCTGACCCCCAGAATAGTCCTCTCCAGCAAAAAAGAGCAAGAGCAAATCTCCAAAGGTCAAGGCAGTGTTCATAGGGGGACACCACTCAACTATCAAATATACTGTTGGGGCTCAAGACAAGGGAGCTCTCGTGCCGGCCGATAATTTGACAGACCCTGCTTCCCTCTTGGCCCTGGGTGGCCATAGTCAAACACTAATAGAACCTATGTTTAAAGCACTCTATGAGAACTTTGCGAGGTTACTCCAGAACTCATTAGAAGACTTAAAGGTTAAGCTAGGGGTCATAGAGCTATTGATTTCTGAATTACTTGCGATATGTAGGGAGCAACTAAGTTTGGTGAGGTTACAATCGCTCATTGACCCTCGTGAGGGTTCTCGGTGGGTCAGGTAGGCTCTGAGTCTGTGTTAGGTGTGTCTGCAAGTCAGGCCCCTGCTTCCCTCATAGTAATATCTCCCAAAACCTGTCTGGCACCCAAGGTGCAATCATATCCCCCGGTCAATCATTAGAATCAGCTCAGGCAGTACTTCCACTCAAGCAGTCCTGGTCGGCCACAAACAACATTCCCTCCCTTGCCCCCACCAGATGAAAAAGTGGTCACAGAGGGGGGATACTGGTCCACCCTCAGGCATCAAATGGTTTAAGAGGGATGCACATATATAGCAATTGCCCCCAAATCAATTCCTTTTGTGGCTGCACTGGTGGGAGTTCCCCAGTTGAAAGCAGGGGTGGTTGAGACCACTCCTGAGCTTATACGCAAGGTTTGATTTTAGTGTTCCAACATGTTGGGTGCTGGGGAACAGCTGTCTTCACAAATTATCATGGCTATGCACATGTACTGGGTGGGCCCGAAAGAGAAAGAAGTGGAGGGAGATTGCATAGTATTGAATTTTGGCCATGTGGAAATAGTAGGCAGTCTGTTTAGTCTTACAGTGAACACTCAGCCGAGGTGCTTTAGGGCACTTTCTCTTGGCTCTTTTTATCCACCTTTATTTTTAGGATGTCAACGGTTACTCGGTCCTCATCGTAATAGTTGGAATAATGTTTTAATTCAGGTTAGAAGCTGCCAAGCCGCCCCTATTAAGTTGTCCAACAAGTATCTACCCCTGAGTAATTTGGACCTAAATGACTGACTGTCTCTCCCACAGCAAGGTCTCAACCTATACGATCAGTCGAGCGTGAGCGGCCCCATCTCCTGAGCCTACTTGAAACATAGTTAATCAGTGTAATGCTTTAAAATTGCTTAGCTGGACTGTAGTAGGTTTGAATAGGAAGCAAGAGGATGTGAGGTGGGTTAACATGCTATTGGACCAACACATTATAGGGTTACAAGAAACATGGGATATCAAGTCTGCCTTTTTCTCTGGTGGGTTTACTTCCTTTTTTGAGCCTGTTTTGCCTTCCCTGGCCAGTATGGCCAAAGGGGGTTTCCTCATGTTAATTTCATTAAAACATTCCTGTTCCTTTCAGAAGGTGGACACTAGCTCCAGTAATCACTTGGCGGAGTTGTTTGTTTTTAATAAAGCCCAAAACATACTTATACTGAGTTTCTATAAATCTTTTGTGAGGGTTAGCACCTGCTGTGTATTAAATAATTTTTAGAATCATTTAGGGCAATACAAAACACCTCTTTTTAGGGGAGTTTAATTTGCACCAATGTCACAATGGGTGTAAAATTTACAATGATTCGGATGTGGTTAGCCACCTTGGTGGACACTATGAACATACCCGCAGGGTGCTTTGCTATAGGAAGTCATCGTTGATTTTAATCTGCAGTTTATGGTGGTGGCAGTGCTCTGGGGAGAATCCCAACCTTCTCAGGTAAAGGTCTGAACTCCACCATTGATTATATTTTTAACTCTTATCTAGCTGGGCATTTTCTTTCATTGATTTTAAATGGAAACAGTTTAGGGACCACACCCCTCTATTTCTGTCTGTTGCTTGGGAATCAGGGATGTTAGTGGGCCATTTAACTGGTCCGGGAAATTTAGATATCACTCCGCATGACCAGGCCTGTAGATTAAAGTAGGCAAAGGTTGTTCCAGACCTCCTTACTAATGACCTATTTGCTACTTGTGGAGAAGAGTTAACCTTGTATTTGGACAGCACCACTAATGGGGAATATCTTTGAAGCACTTTCCACAAGATTTGCCAACAAGTAGCAAAAAGCCTTATGAAGCACCCAGTAGCTCTTTGGAGAGGGATGAAAGATGATTTGATCTTGAATGCTCTGCTGCCCATCGAAAGCCATTAGAAGAGCTGAAACAAGAGCCCCAGGACAAGAATGTAATAGACAACAGAAGGAAAACATACAAGTTTATCCTGGCAGCCTGCAAAAAATAAATTAAAGAAATGCCTGTTGTGCTCTTTTACAATAAGATTTTTTTTTTAAATAGTGCAAGGTTCTGGGAAAACTTGAATCGTCCATTTTTAACAAGGGTTTTTAATTCTCCCATTGACTGCACTATTCCTGCTGAGGCATGGGTAGTCCACTGCAAGGTTATTCACGATTCCCTGTGTGCCGACCAAAATGCCCCTTTCCAGGTATAGAGTAAGGGTAATTATGAATTCAGTTTTACAAAGGAGGAAGTGCAACTTGCTTTTTTATCTATGCCCAAAGACAAGGGGCCAGGAGCGGATGGGGTCCTGGATGACATGTATGAGTTCAACCACCAGTTTTACGCTTAAATCTTAACATATCTTTTTAATGCTGCCTGCAAATCACTGTTTCCTAATTCTTGGTCATGGTCCTCCGTTCTCCCAGTATTTAAGAAAGGGGCGCAAGAAGAACCAAAATGCTATAGGCCCATCTCCTTTATTGATTCTGCACTTAGGGTTTTAGGTAGAGTAGTCTTATCAAAATTGATTGAAGGGGTGGAACAACATACTATAATCTTGAAATTACAATTTGGCTTCCGGCCTGGGAAAAGCACAATTGATCTATGTCCTAATGTTCATCTATTAATAAGAAAGTACACAGTAGCCAAGAGAGGCACAATGCATTTGGCTTTTATGAACCTAATGTCCGCTTTTGATCGAGTAAACAGGTTTGAGTTGTGGCCTCTCCTGCTCTCCATGGGGATGGATTATAATATTGTAAACTTCCTGCATGATCTCCACCTGAATCTCTCTGCTGTTTTTACATACAACCACAATGAGTGCCTTTTGCAAGCATTTAGGGCCTTCTTATGAGTTTTGCAGTCCATCAACCGCCATGGCGGCACTGGTGGTTTTACTGCCATCAAGATGGCGGTCGGACCACCGTATTAGGAGTCATACTGCCCTATGAAGCAAAGACCACAGTGATTCCGCCGGCACTGCCAGGCAGCACAGACCGCCAAAGACACGAGGCAGCAGACATAGGCCGGCAGAGCCTGTGTTGCCACCGAACACATTATGAGGTTGCACACCGCCAATGTGACGGTCAAACCACCACATCTCAGAATGCAGAAACAGACAGTATAAGGGGAGACACTCATCGGCAGGCAGCCTCCTACATCTAGTCCAGCTATTTAACCCATCACGCACATCCTGCCACTGTTGTTGATCATGGAAGAAGCACGAAATCAGCACAGCAGTGGACACAACCGACCGTAAATACACCCACCCACCTGTGTACTTAACCATAGCAACACATTGTTGCGCTGTCATCCATTTTATATGTGGGTCACACTACGAGCACCAAGTACTGCTTTTATTGTGTTCACAGTCCAAATCATACATGAATATGGACGCATCCACAGTCACAATTTGCCCCTTTGTGGTAGCTCACTCACAATGCACAGCAACACTGCACAAAAACACACATGTTATGTCATTTTGTATTGAGGAAATAAAGTAATATGGTAGTTATGACACATGTGGGGTTCTGTTCTATTGTGATGATGGTAGGTCAGATCAGCTGAGGCAGCGATGCAAGCAGACCTGTGTCCTGTAGTTGTGCAACTTAATAAACATAAGCTGTGCTAATCTACACTGATTTAGCCCTTGAGTTTTTGGAGTATACATAACAACACCCCCACACATCTCAGGCACAGGGATAGTTAAGGCTATACAACATTGTCTCACACATCACCAACAACACACAAACATCACATCTACCAATACAACTACACAATAACATTCCACACAGGCCAGCGCCTGTCATCACATACAACACACATATGTATCAATGTTGCATGAAGAACAAACAACACTCCCAGTAAACAGCCCTGCAATGGACACACACATCACAGCACAATGGAAGGACAATGGCATACACAACAGACAGAGAGACAAATAGACAAATAGCACTATGCCAACAATACCTGCACAATAGGGATGGTGGCATTAGGATCATTCATGTGAGGAGGCTGCACTGGGAATCATATCACTTTGCACACACCCCTAAAACAGCATGGTCACAAGAATTGGCCCTACATGTGTCTGTGGGACACACAGTACTTGAACCAAATGTAGGCCCATCTGCACAATGTGGAAGTGCAAGTTAACAAAGCACATACAACTCTAGCTGCATGGGACATACCTCCACGGGAACTAGCTGCAAGGTGCTCACAGCTAAATGGGGACATGCACAGTCAAGTGCAAAGAAAGCTAGCATAACTGAACACACTCCATGTCTTCACAAGCAAAACTCAAGATGACACACATCAGATGAATCCATAAGTCATATCAGGGGATGCGTCTAACACCATACAATATCACATTGGACATCGCAAGATAAAATACTTAGCATAACAAACAGGGCACAATGCCATGACACCACAATTGCCTTTGCATCCACATATCCATACACTCAATATGTACCCTCCTCTTGGGGGACACCAGCACTGCCCACAAAGTCAGACACTGCAAACAAGAGCAAACGGAGCAGCAAGCACACTCGAACACACACAACTGTAGCCACACAACAGAAGTCACTCAGGAACAACAAGAATGGTAGAAAAGTAATTGCAGGGCAAATGTATACCCAAAAAAGGTGTTTGGGTTTAATAAACAATAAATATTTGAAGTCCAAAGGCAATTGGCCAGTCCAAAAGTAGTCCAGTAATAGCACAGTGTTGTGCCTAAACGTGATTCCCAACTGCCATGGAACATCCACAGGAAGGAGAATCAAGGGGGCAGGGAAGCACCTCAGGCATTATCTAGGGATTGGGGTCATATTTGGTAGGGGGTTGGGTTTAGGCTTGAGAGGGGTGGTCTTCTTTTTGGAAGGGGTGGTCTTCTTCTTGGGGGGGAGAGGTATGTGTGCTTGAAGCGGGCACAGGAGGCCTGGGAGGTAGAAGGGAAGGGCCGGGTGGGTGCCTCTTGGGTTTGGGATGAAGGGTGGAGAGAACAGGGAAAAGGTTCAGGTTAAACAAAAAAAGTTTCTTAAGTACAAAGGGGTGGTCATCAGAAGAGAATCAGGATTTGGAGGTCGAGGGAGTGGTTGAATTCTTTGTTGGTGTGGATGTTGTGGTTATGTGCTTCTGGGAGGTATGCTTGTGTATTGTGTGTGTCTGTTGGATGGGTGAGTGAGTAAGTTTGTGCATCTGTGGAGACTGGGAGGTGAAGGAGCTGGGGGATGGAGTGGTGGATGTGTGTGTGGCTGTTGCAGTGGTGACTGCAGGTTGGCTGGTTGTGGTGGATGTCTGTGTGTTTGTAGTTGTGGTGTCTGTGGGAGTGGTACCTGTGGTAGATGTCTGGGGTTCTACTGGGGTGGAGTCTGTGGGTATGATGCATGTGGTGGGTGTGCTAGTGACTGTTGGTGTTGTGTCTGTGGGTATGATTGATGTCATATGTATGGTTGGTGGGTATGTTTTTGGAACTTGTGACCGTTGTTGTGTCTGTGGGTGGATGTTGTTTGCTTGCATGCCAGTGTGTTTTGTGGTGCTTGTGTGTTGATGTGGATGCATGCTGATTTGTCTGTGTGCTTTGAGTAGGTAGGGGAAAGGGGGATTTGGATGGGGAAGAGGGGGTGGAGAGGAGATGGAAGGTGGGGGGGGGGGGGTGACTGGCTGCCATCTGTATGGAGGGCAGAGCTTAAAAAGATCTCTGTAGGCCAGCCATTGCACCATGAATGCCTTCTTGGAATACAGAGGTTTGTTTCAGTTGGGTGACAAGTCCCTGGATGACATTCACAATGGCTGACTGACCCACAGGAATTGCTCTCAGGAGATCAATAGCCTCCTCACTGAGGGCAGCAGGCGGCAACAGGGGCTGAGGCAAAGGAGCCTGTGATGAAGTCGATGCCTGCCCACTTGCGTGAGTGAGCACAGCCAACTTTGTGGGGATCACAGGGAGGATAAAACGTGAGTGGGGATAAGGATGGTCCTGGGGTATGCCCCGATGGGTCCACCACCACTAGGGAGTGTCCACTGGAAGAGGCATCTAATGATGAGGAGGATGATGTTGCAGTCTTCCCCGTAGCACCACTTCCCCTTCTAAGCCACTGGGTCCCTCTGTGTCAGTGGTATCTTGACCCAATGTCCCGTGCTCAGATGCTTTCCCACTCAGCTCTGCCCTGTTTTTTTCCATTGTTGGTGCTGATGCTGCAAATACAAAGAGAAATAGGGTCATCACATGTCCATCATCACACTTGAACAACAGATCGAATTAGCAAACATAACAATGATGTAAAGTTGGTCCCTGCAACAAACTCTACCTAAGTGGCTTATAAAGGTGCTATACCATAAGCTTGCATGCCATCTGAAGTGTCAATAGTTGCCCACAGAAAAATCAGGATCTCAGAAAACTACAATTGCAAAGCTGAAGTTGTGCAATTACAATGACCATTCAACCATCAGGAGACACCATCACCTTCAAAGCTTAGTATTAAAGTTGCTCAGGTAGGCCACACATGTGTCATAGAAATGAACACTGTAGACATCATGTGCAAGATGTCTGGGAGAGATGTCCCCAAAATACACAACACAGTGAATCAGCAATCCCCAGGGTAATCACCACTAATATCTGACACCCCTTACAATGACACTCTCCAAGTGCTTCAGCAGAAGCCATTAGTCCATTTCATGTTTGAGAGACTCAGAAATTTGCAAAGACTTGTAGAAGGCCCACAACATGTTGCCCAATGGGAAGCTACATCACTGCCCCCATTGTGCTCTTGCAAACCCTGATGAATAAATTCCTGCATCCAAACACATGTGATTGACACATAAGTGAAAGTCACTCCATGATGTATTTCAACAGTCAGGTTACAAACCTTAACTATTACACATGTGCAGTGCACTTTTCCACCTGATGCCACATCAAGAGCATAGATATTCACATTGTGGCCCAAAACATTAGGCCTCCCTGTCATGTCCCTCATTGATACTGCAGTTGTGCATGCCAAATGACATGCTACGATGTGTGAGGGTATGTGTCAACCAATCAACAACGCTGACACACTCCTTTCTGTGGTACAGCATGAAATATATCGGTATTGTAAATGTACTTTTACACAAACAGCTTGCCGTGCACATATACGTGAGAAAATACAGACATTATCCCATCAACATTGGTAGACCATGCATGAAACTGCATCGTACTAATGTTTTCTAAAGAGAAAGGGACACATGCTGACATGAAGGAATGTTGGCAACAGTGATGGCACATAAAATGTGTTAATGGACATTCCCCACTTACCAAGGACAAGTATTTACCTATAACTGCATCCAAAGAACAATGTACGCTCTGTCACATGTATGTTGTACACCTTCGCATTACAGACTGCAGTGAGGAACCAGCACCCATCATACACTGAAGAAAACTAGCTTCTGGGTGACAGATACCAAGATACACATTTAACCAGGCAGAGGACAGTGATCCATCACCTACTTACATTTGGCCTGAAACACTGAGGAGTTGTGGTCTGTTGCATAGAAATTACATCCACTACAAAAACAAACAGTACCTGATTGATCAATGTACACAGCCATATGTTCTCCCTGCAGAGCATGTGGTTAGTAGATTCCACCCAGTCGTGTCTTAGATCCCTGGTCCAATAGGCAAGGCACATCAGTATGCAACACATGACATGTCAACTCAAACAATCTCTCATCTACTATGTTACACTTTGCTCATCCCTAATCATTATGGGGAGCTGTCAGAACCTAACATATTCACTTGGCAATGTGACAGGGTACTCAAACCCTTGTAGCTACTGTGCTGCCTGCAAATGCCCATCAAGCTCTGGATAAGCCACCACCAGGATGCAGGCCATTAGGAGGGTCATGGTCCGATTGGCATCCTGCCCACGTTGAGAGGACAGCCTCAGCTGGGACTCCCCGATATTCCTGGCCCAACATCTCAGATCCTCCTACCTTTTTCTGTAGTGGGAGCTCCACCGGCTCACGCCTTCTTGGTAATGGCTCTCCATATCCCCTTCTTTTGATAGACATTGACCTACATGGATGCAAAAGATAAATCAAGAGAATATGATCACAAGTTTCATCACAAATGATGGAGTCACATACATGTTAGTAACATCGAGCTAGAACTTTCCTATTTGTTCATTCTCCCCAAGTGTGACACAAACAAGCTAGGAAGTACAGGGCCATGACTACAGACATACATATCCCAATCTGAAGACCACTCTTCAACCCTGCTCAGGGACCTACAATGACTAAGCAGGCTTAGTGACATTATATGGGACATGCTGTAGCAACCTGACTGAGAGGTGAGCCACCACGAGATATATCACACATCTTTGGCTTCAGAAGGGTAAACTCCTTAGGCATGAATGGAACAACATATTAACACTCTGTGAGGATGACTCTCTGCATACCATCCCTACAGGCTTCTGCCAAAGTACAAACTCAAGCATCACACATGGGTAACAATGAAGGGACTGACACGGTGGGTACAGAAAGTGTCTTCGTTGTCCATGTGTGGACATGTGGATTAACAAATGCAGACTCATGCCACTTCAGGGAGTGGGGTTCTGTGGTATGTACCTGTACCACAGAGCACTCCTTTGGACATATGTGTCCATCCTGCAGAGGTGACATCCATCAAACAAAGGTATGCATTTTACCGTTTCTGCTATGTGACCAGACTACAGAGTCATATATCATGACCTCCCAGGAATCAACACACTGTCTGCACTGTGGGACTGTTAGTTGTGCTATACGCCTATACAGGACAAATATGACAGGGTTGTGGAAGGAAGGGACATCTCATGAGTCAAAGACATACACTGACAATGAGGCAAAACACACATATGGACTGGCTTAATGACTTACCTCTGAACACATTCCTATCCTAATCAAAGGAATGAGGCATTTTGGGCAGGAGTGTGCACCAGAGCTTCATATTGTCCATATGACAGGATCTGCTATGTACAGGGAGTGGCCACAGTGCCACAGTTTCATAGCACCAGTGACTCCACCCCAGCCTAGACTTGGACCCATACTGGGAGATACATTTTTCAGGCCCTGGTCTCTGCAAGCTGAGCAGACTGAACCTAAAATGCACTCCATTCCACTTACTTCCATGCATGACACTAAATCAAGTAATTTGGCATGCGGTTTGTGTGGAAACCTGCAGGGCAGAGAGAGTCATGATTTGCCTTCCAAACAACAGTTTAGCAAGGGCAGATGTGCTTAGAAATCTCTGTGGCACCCAACACATTGCTCACATTACTCTCAACTGACTCACACAACATGCTTACTCAGCTCATGCTGTCATGCGCATTCTTGTTGTCTCACATATACAGCAATCCTGAGGAAAGAGATGTCAGTGAATGGCTGTAATGTCACCTCACTTAGTTATTTGCGTCCAACAGAAGGTGAAGCTAGGAACACCAACAAACACACACACCACAATGTGAATGAACTCAACATGGCCATTAATAACTACACATTGTACATCCCATTTTTGCCACACAGACTGGACCTATAGGCACATGTGTAGTCAATCTGGCACACATGGGCACAATCTGGCCTGTGAGGAGGGAAAGGATGATGAAATACAGAGAAGAATGTGCACATGAGGCAGTTACTTGCTCCTCTGATGCACCATAGAGCTGTTCGTATGGGGGAGAACCTCAGTCACCATCCTCTCCAGCCTCTCTTGAGAGAAGGCAGGGGCCCTATCATCTGCTGGATGTGGCATGATTACTTCCAGAGGGTGTACAGATCAGCTCAGTAGTGGAGGTCGTGCTGGCAGCATTGGTAGGAGTCAAGTGAGGGAATCTGCAGAACATGGCGGTCAATTCCACCACATATGCAGTCGTCACTGCCGGCAGAGAAAGCCATTGGCCCACAACTGCCACTGACAACAACCTTAACCTATGGCTGCATACGCCACAGTTGCAACCACCTACCGCCATGATCACTTTCTCTGGCGGTTGCGGGCAGTTCCTAATGTCCAATGGAGTAGTTCAGGCAGCTGCCAATTTAGAGGCCTCAAATGCAGGATTGGGCTTCACAAACTGCGTCACACCTACGAAAATGTTGATTTGAAATCACAAACATGCCAATCCTGTCAAGTCATGAAGTTCCTACTACTCAACCGCCATTATAGTATGTTGCAGGGCACAGATGGCATTTTACAGTGGGGCACAGTTCACTCCCATCAAAGGTCATTTTTGCGGTCAGGTTATCCAGTCACATTTCGAGGGGAATTGGTGATACACATCCTTGAGTTAGGTCCGGATACATGATGTGTGCACTTGTGTGGAAAACCATGGAGGTCACATATGACCCTTGGCTCACTAGAAGCTGTGATGTGTACTGTTTGCCATGTCCATCAGTTCTAAAATGTTTTGTCACATGTTATTATTGACATGCATCATGTATGTAGTTGGGGACACAATGACTAATGTCAGAACTCATTTCTTGTCATATATAGGTACCCAGGGAGAGGGAGGATGTGTCACTACTGTCCACTGCCAGACCTACAGGCCGTGGAAGAACGCCACATCATATTCATATATCGTCTGAATTGGCAAACAATAGTGGACTTCTGTCATCAGTTGGAGCCAGTTCTGATGCAAGCTATTAGTTATCCAACCAGCATACCACCCATTGTACTAGTCATGTAAGTGTTGCACTTCCTAGCCACAGGGTCCTTCCACCATACAGTGGCACTGCCAGCTGGTATGTCCCAACCAATGTTCAATCTGGTGTTGAAGGATGTCCTCTCAGCAATGTTGAAAAACACTGACAGCTACATACAGTTTCCCTGATGTGAGGATTTAGTCCATGTTGAGGCTGACTTTTATGGTTTTGCATGCCTCCCACATGAGATGGGGGCTATTGATAGCACACATGTTGGCCTAGTCTCACCGTATGCCAATGAACAAGTATACCGCAACAGAAAGAACGTCCACTCCGTCAATGTCCGAGTTGTATGTTTTGCAGACCAATACATTTCACAGGACTGTGTCCATTATCTGGGTTCAGTCCGTGAACAGCACTCTCCCCCACTTGATGTCACAACTGTACCCAGAGAGAATCTGACTGGTTGGTAAGTCACCTCTGTCTTGTTTGTGTGTGTGCTATGTTTAGTGCCACACTTCTGATACGAGGGACTCATAGTTGCACTTATGTCCCATTTCTTAACAGGAGACTCCACACATCCAAATCGTCCTTGGTTGATGACACCACCAAGGAATCCAAGTATGCCAGGGGAAGTTTGCTTCAATGTCGTCCATGGAAGAAAAAAGCGGGTAGTAGAGCAGGCTTTTGGGCTCCTGAAGGCCAGATTTAGGTATCTGGACCACACTGCTGGAGCCCTCCTCTACTTACCCAAAAAAGTGTGTCCGATCACTGAGGCATGGTGCATGCTCCACAACATTGCCCCGCAGAGGAATATCCCATACATCCCAGAGGAGGGGAAGACTGCAGTGCCACTAGGTGAGCCTTCTGATATGCCACGTGAGGATGAAAGTGGTGAAGAGGAAGGAGCTGACTTGCGGGAAGATGTAATAAATAGCTAATTTTCATGAGTGTGTCCTGTGACGTAATGACTGTAGAAGAACTGTCATTGTTAGATTGTGTTGGCTAGAGTGTTTTGCCAAGAACTGGGGAGCAAATGCTCTGCAATATTCAGCCAAAGGGCACTTGAATAATTAGTCTTTGACATATCCCCACCTTGATGTAGCTACATTGTTTGTGTCAGTCTCATTGCAATGTACTTTCCTTTCCAAAAGCTTGCCATATCAATTGTTTAATAGCATTTTTTTCAACGTTATATGTTTTGTCTTTGTCCAGTTACCTTCACCATGACATCCTCATGTGGGCATTTTCAGACATGTGACATTGGCAGGTAAGTGATGCTGTTCTGACATATGAAGTGGACAAAGATTGTTTCAGGTAATGTAGGTCACAGAGATTGGGTTGTATTAGACCTGTGCCAAGGCAGCTTGAACAGTGTTTGCATGGAAGGTCTGAAGTGAGCATTGTACTTCTTTTTTGTACTGTGTTAGGCCGATTGCATCATCTGTGTGATCATGTGGCCATGAAATATGTTGTCATCAAGTGCAAGCAAGGCATTCACCCTTCACATAGGCTAAACACTATTCGTGTATGACCTATAGGTAGCTGTAGATTTGTTTCATCATTGAGGACAACAGTGCCTGTGTCACAACACTGACAAAGCTTTGTGTTATACCACCAGATGCATGGTCCTTGTCTTTGGAAGGATATGTGATCAGGGACTGTTGTACTGCCCTCTTTCTGTTCCTTGGTTTATGGGATATTAGATTACTTTGGTTTGGTATGTGATAAGGCTCAAGCTGGTGATGCCATTCACATTCTGTTTGCCTATTCTACAAGGCAATGTCTGACACGGCCCTTCCTTCTGTGGTCTGGGAAGATGTACCTAGCTATATCTACTTTGACACAATTTGAGTCAGTCATTCTTAGCTCAGACAGTCCGGACACATGAACAGCCTATGAGCTGTTCAGTGAAAAAAAAAGTTTGGTGTGACCAGACACTTCTAGCAATGTGTTTGTGTGTGATGGTAGTGATCCTTAGCAGGACACAGTACCTGTTACATATCCCTCCTTACATAAGTATCTTGTGTCTTCCTCGTTTACTTCACATGGTCTTACATCTCTACGTAGCAAAATGTGGAACAAAAGCAAGCAAACAATGATTTTGTGACATGTAGATTTATTGAAAAATTGTGATTTCAAAATCAATTGGTGCATGGTTCAAAAGAACAGTGAAGGGTTAAGTCATGGAGGATGAAGTCATTGGAGTAGATGCCACACAATTGTCTGTCCAAAGTCCAGTGTACTCCTCCCACAGGAAAAGGGAGGTGGTTAGAGAACAGTCAAGAAAGTGACTAAGAGGCACACAAAGGAGTTCATTGTGTAAGAGGTCACTTGCTGGCAGTGATGTGTGTCTTGCCATCTGTACCTCCTGGAGTATCTGCTGAACATCCCACTTGCATGGGGTTGCTAGAGAGGCAGGGGTGTCTGTGGCTGGTTCTTTCCCTGACAGGGCCTCCCAGCCAGTGGCTGGCACAGATGAAGGGTCAGGCGTTGCTGCGCCAAAGGAAGGGGTAGATTTTTGTTGACAATCCCTGATCAGGGTACTCTACACCCCTGTTAGGGAGGCCATGTTGGTATTGTGTGCAAAGTTGAGGCAACCGGTTTGGGAGATGTTGATGTAGCCCCAGTGATACTCACAGTTGGGTTCTGACCAGGTTGTGCAGATGAGCCAGAAGCGTCCTCCACATCAAGACATCTAGGAGTGTCTTCTTCACTGAGGGCTTCAGCCATGGGGGTAGTGACTGTCTCTTCTGTGGGCTCTGTGTGCTCAGTGGTAGCTCGACCTGTTGATGTAAAAGATACAATGTTACTGATGGTATTGTGACATCTATCGCCAAAGGTTACAGTGACATTTTGCAAAGCCCATGTACATAGTTGATTGGCCAGGTATCCTATTGTGACCGGTACCCATGCTATTGGTTGTATTGACCTGGCATTTGTGAAGCATACCAATTCCATTTAAGGCAAGCAGTTGCTGAATGTTGCACTTGGGAAGATAGGCAGAGATTTACATCTTGCCACCAGTGCAGGGAAAACAGTGGCTTTGCAGGATGTTGCTATGACCATTTTAAAGCCTAGTTGCTGGTTATGCAGGCAGACCAAGGACTTTGTTGTATATGTGATTGGAGTCATCATGTGGCCAGTGCATTGTGAATGTGTCTGCTGCCAATACCATTCTGGTGATGCATCTTGGGTCCTTTGGATCATTTTTGCTGAACACTGGGTGAGCTCTACTTCCTGTCCTCAATGGTTTCATATTGAGGTAGCAGTTCATGATTGTTGGACCTGGCTTTTTTGACAGGGTCATCCCCAAACTTTTTGCCTTCCTCCTTTTCTTTTTCTGACCTCATTTTTGCTCGTTTTTAGACTCTGCGCACTTTACCACTGCTAACCAGTACTAAAGTACATATGCTCTCTCCCTCTAAACATGGTAACTTTGGATCATACCTGATTGGACTATTTAATCGACTTATAAGTCCCTAGTAATGTGCACTACATGTGCCTAGGGACTGTAGATTAAATGCTACTAGTGGACCTGCAGCACTGGTTGTGCCACCCACTTAAGTAGCCCCCTTAACCTTGTCTCAGGCTTGCACTTACAAGGCCTGTGTGTGCAGTTTCACTGCCACCTCGACTTGGCATTTAAAAGTACTTGCCAAGCCTAGAACTCCCCTTTTTCTACATATAAGTCACCCTTAATGTGTGCCCTAGGTAACCCCTAGAGCAGGGTGCTGTGTAGGTAAAAGGCAAGACATGTACCTGTGTAGTTATATGTCCTGGTAGTGTAAAACTCCTAAATTCGTTTTTACACTACTGTGAGGCCTGCTCCCTTCATAGGCTAACATTGGGGCTGCCCTCATACACTGTTGAAGTGGCAGCTTCTGATCTGAAAGGAGCAGGAAGGTCATATTTAGTATGGCCAGAATGGTAATACAAAATCCTGCTGACTGGTGAAGTCGGATTTAATATTACTATTCTAGAAATGCCACTTTTAGAAAGTGAGCATTTCTTTGCACTTAAATCCTTCTGTGCCTTACAATCCACGTCTGGCTGGGCTTGGTTGACAGCTCCTTGTGCATTCACTCAGACACACCCCAAACACAGGGTACTCAGCCTCACTTGCATACATCTGCATTTTGAATGGGTCTTCCTGGGCTGGGAGGGTGGAGGGCCTGCTCTCACACAAAGGACTGCCACACCCCCTACTGGGACCCTGGCAGACAGGATTGAACTGAAAGGGGACCTGGTGCACTTCTTAGCCACTCTTTGAAGTCTCCCCTACTTCAAAGGCACATTTGGGTATAAAACAGGGCCTCTGCCCTACCTCATCAGACACTTGCTGGAGAAGAAACCTGAACCAGAAACTACATCCTGCCAAGAGGAACTGCCTGGCTGCTCAAAGGACTCACCTGTCTGCTTTTCTACAAAGGACTGCTGCCTTGCTGTTGGCCTGCTGCCTTGCTGAACTGCCTGGCTGCTCAAAGGACTCACCTGTCTGCTTTTCTACAAAGGACTGCTGCCTTGCTGTTGGCCTGCTGCATTGCTGAACTCTTGTCTGGCTGTAAAAGTGCTCTCCAAGGGCTTGGATAGAGCTTGCCTCCTGTTCCCTGAAGTCTCAGGACCAAAAAGACTTCTCTCTTCCTCTTGGACGCTCCGTGCGTCGAAATTTTCGACGCACAGCTTGTTCCGCGGCAAGAAAAACGCCGCACACCGACGCTGATCGACGCAACGCCTTCGGGACGACCGAAACTTTGACGCACAGCCTCGCAAGGACAACGCCGCACGACTTCCCGGGAGAAATCGACGCGACGCCTGCCGTGAGATCGAAACTTTGACGCACGGCCTCGCAAGGACAACGCCGCCCGACTCCGCAGGAGAAATCGACGCGACGCCTGCCGTGAGATCGAAACTTCGACACGCAGCCCTGCAGAACGACGCGCAGCCGGAAAACAAGCAGGAAAATCCACGCACAGACCCGGGACATCTGGTACTCCCCGCAAACCACAGTAAGAGACTGTCCGCGCGCCGGAAAACGACGCACGACTCCCCGCGTGGAAAATAACGACGCAAGTCCGTGTGTGCTGAGGAGAAATCGACGCACACACCAGTTTTCCACGTACCTCTTCTCCTGTGGCCCTCTGAGGAGATTTTCCACCAGAAACCAGGTACTTTGTGTTTGAAAGAGACTTTGTTTACTTTCTAAAGACTTAAGACACTTTATATCACTTTTCAGTGATATCTTTACAAATTCATATTGCAACTTTGATCGTTTTGACAAGAAGATACCTGGATAAATATTATATATTTTTCTAAACACTGTGTGGTGTATTTTTGTGGTGTTATGCTATGGTGTTGTATGATTTATTGCACAAATGCTTTACACATTGCCTTCTAAGTTAAGCCTGACTGCTCGTGCCAAGCTACCGGAGGGTGAGCACAGGCTGATTTTGGATTGTGTGTGACTTACCCTGACTAGAGTGAGGGTTCTTGCTTGGACAGAGGGCAACCTGACTGCCAACCAAAAACCCAATTTCTAACAATGATGTAGCTAGGTAGCCAGACACATCTCTGAGTTCAGCAAGATCTGTATCTTTGTCCCTTCCATGTGAGTAAACTTCAATTGAGAGTTAGTAGGCAAGGTTTATGGGCAAGTAGCCACTGTTTTGCCATTTGGAGTTACTTGAACAGGGCCTATTGGGCTTTACGGTCAGGTCACTCCCTCTACTTCCCAACAATTAACAAATAGTATACTCCCAGGTGAGTAAATGCCATTTGAGAGTTCACTAACATATGCCTTGGGGCAAGTAAACACTGGACTAGTGACTGGAGTTGGAGAGACAGAGCTTCCTGGCCTTAGCAGTCATTTCACTCCCTCTCCTTCATACACTTGATAAATGTCATCCCCCCAGGTGAGTACACTTCATGTGTGAGTTCCCAAACATGGGTCTTTGGAGAAGAGGACACTGGACTAATGGTTGGAGTGACAGTAAAAGAGACTCGTTGGAGTTGCAGTCATGTAATTCCCTGCACTACACACACTATAAAAGTCACCCCCCCAGGTGAGTTCAATTCAATTGAGAGTTACGACACAGCGGTCTTTGGAGGAGAAGAAATCACTGGTTTGGTGTTTGGAGTTAGAGGAACAGTGCCTCCTGAGAGTTGCAGTCCAGTCACTTTCACCATTCCCCAATACGTGACAAATGTTATCCCCAACTGAGTAAACTTCATTTTGAAATCGACAAATATGTCTCTGGAGAAGAGAACACTTTATTATTGTTTGGAGTTACAGATACAGAACCTGCTGTTCATTGTGGTCATGTCACTCACTCTAGGACACACACTTGACAATGTTTTTCCCCTAGTGAGTACAATTCAATTGAGAATTCACTACAAGATGTTTTGGGCAAGTGCACCCTGTGCTGGTGTTTGGAGTTACAGAAGCAGGGTGTGCTGGAAGTTGCAGTCTTGTCACTCACTCTATTACACACACTATACAACGAATATCCTCCCAGATGAGTACACTTCAATTGGGAGTTATCAAGAAAGGGTATTTGGAGAAGGAAACACCGGTCTGGTGGTTTGAGTAACAGTAACAGTGCTTGCTGGGAGTTGTAGTCATGTTATTCACTTTACTACACACACTATGCAAATGTTATCCTCCCGGCGGGTGGGTACAATTCAATTGGGAGTTCACAAACAAGGGTATTTGGAGAAGGGGACACTGGGCTGGCTGAGTGGACTAACAGCAGCAGTGCCTCTTGGCCTTAGCAGTCATGTCAGTCCTGGTAATACACACACTATTCATATGTTATCCTCCCAGGTGGTACACTACAATTGGGAGTTAACATACAAGGGTATTTGGAGTAGGAAACATTGTGCTGGTGGTTTGGTTAACATTAAGAGTGCCTGCTACGAGTTGTAGTCATGTAAGTCCCTGTAATACACACACTGTACTCAGATGTTGTTCCCCATGTGAGTCTCCTTCAATTGCAAGATGCCAGACAGGGGTATTTAGACAGGTGTACACTATGCTGGTGAGTGGAGTGACAGTGAAGATGGCAAAAGGTGAGCAGTGAGCATGCATGACATGGCATTTTTGTGATATATTTATGTACTGTGACTTACCAGACTCCACTCGCCCAGGTATTCCTGTCAAGCCTTCAGGATGCTAGATGGCCAAGACCTTCTCCTCCCAGGGATAGAGTTGCAAGGGAGGAGCAGGGGCACCACCACCAGTATTCCTGGAACACAACTGGTGCCTGGAGACCAGGGAATTAACCTTTTCCCTGAGGTCTTTCCACCTCTTCTTAATGTCCTCCCTTGTATCTGTTGACTATCATGTCCCACATTTCCATTTTCCCCCTGAGAGGAGTGTGCTGGACTTGACCTCCAAACAATCGTGGCTCTACTCTAATGAATTTATCCACCATGACTCTCAACTCATCCTCTGAAAATGGTACGTTTTTGGGTTGTGACATGAATGGAAATGAAAGGGAATGACAGTGACTAACTAAACAAGACAAGTGAATATGAGGAAAAGATAGACAATATGTGTGAAAGGTGTAAAGTGGGATAGAGAAAAAAGGGCTGCCTTTTTCCTACTGAGACAAGAGCGATGTACTTGGGCCCCTGACCATTGTGGCTATACTCTTATGATTTCATCCACTATGACTCTTAGCTCTTCATCTGTGAAACGGGGATGTTTAGAACATGCCATGGTGGGAAAAAAATGTGTGGCAGTGACTTACTAAATGGGGCTAGGGCAAATAGTTGTGATTGGACAAAAGTGTCTGCTGAGTGTGAAAAGAGATGGTGAGAAAAAAATGGTGCTAGCATAAGTGCTGCATGGTAAAGAATTTGCTCTGGCTTTAGCGTTTCGTGTTGTAAATGCATAGGATTGTGATGTGTGAAGGGGGGTTATAGTGTCCTTTGCAGGTGTGTCCAGTGTGGCAATGTGTGTCAGTTGTGTTGTTTTCAAATTCATCCAATGTGCAGCTGTTTATTTCTTCATTGACCGCAGACCACTGTGGTCAGGACTGCCATTGGCTGGTTGCCATGGGTGCCTGCCACTGCGGCTTTGGGCTTGTAATACGCTCAGTGGTTGGTCACTATGCTGTCAGTGCCTGAGGTTCGACTACCTATTTTGGGCCTTCGTGCTGCTGCTGGCTTGCCCTTTTTGTTTGGCGATCGGCAGTCCTGCCTGAATAATTCTTAATAGGGTGGACTGTAAGACCGCCAACCTGGGGGTCTTTTTGGTACCACCAACATGGCAGTCCTGAGGTATGACCACCAAACTCGTAATGAGGCCCTTAGTGTTCAGAGGGGAGAGAGACAAGATTGTATTTTAGCCCTCCTATTATTTACTTTATGTATTAATAATCTGGGCTCTGCCCTTAGTGCAGCTTGCAGTGATGTTCCACGGGTGCGTAATCAGTTTCTGCCACTGCTCCGCTATACAGAAGATGCTGAGCTGCAGGCCAGGACAGCAATCGGTAGGCAACGCTTATTGAATGCATATTTAGAGTTTATGAATATGTTGGATCTCAGCACCAACTTTACACAGTCCCATACTATGATAATAGCCTGCAAATGTAGAATCCTGAAAAAGCTATATAGTGGAACTAATCAGATTTCAAGAGTCTCCAGCATTTCCTATTTGGGTGTCTTGTTTGATGAGAAGGGCTCCTGTGACCCACTCCAGAAAGTAAAAAGAAACGCCTTGTCAAATGCTGCCGGTGCAGTTCTTTACTTTGCTAAGAGACTGGGGCCCAGACCAATGGAGGCATTGTTGAAGGTTTATAAAGCAAAATGTCTGAATATAGCCTGCTATGGGCGTGAGATATGGGGCCATAAGGATTGTGGGGTTTTACAAACTGTGGAAACATTTTGTGCAGGTTAATTTCGGTACCCCAATCATTAGCCTCATATACTGCTCACCAAGACCAGGAGAAGGGGTACCTCTCAGGCCAGGTGACTTTGTCTTCACTTGTACTTTGGATTAGAATTTGAATGAATCCAGTTCTGGAGTTAAATCACAAAATTTATAAAAAATGCCTGCCCCTAGAGAAAGCCAGCAGTATTACCTTGTCTCAGCACATTAGGTGGCATATGTTAGAGCCCCATGCAACACCGGACCGTCACTTTTCATGATGGTGCGGTGGTGCTATGCACTGCACCGTATTTACAAGTTGACGTTAAGCCCCTACACACGCAGTACTTTGCTTGGGAGGGGCGTGCAATGGTTGTTGCTGTGAGCGTTCCCCCGCAACACCAATTGCATTTTGACGCTGCCTCAGATTTATGCGTTTTTGTAAACCTGAGGCAGCGCCAAATTCTAATGCCACCCCAGGGGTGGCGCTAGAGTGGCATAACGAGGAGAAATGCTTTATCTCTCCTCATTTTTTGCTCTTTCTACGTGTGCTGCATTTTGCAGCAAACATAGAAAGAACACATCTCAATTTAAGATTGTTTTTGTGCAGAAAGGGTTTGCTTCCTGCGCAAAAAGAATATCCTTCTCAACGCAGAAATCCTTGCACTATGGTACAAGGGTAGCTGCGTTGGCACACGGCAGCAAATTTAGCGCCTGCGCAGGGGGAAACACAGGAGTGTGCCTTATTCTAGTAAATACAGCGCATCCTTATGTTTTGAAAATTATGGTGCACTATGCTCCCAAATTTGACGCAGCGCCGTGCACTGTCATTTTCTATTAAATCCTTGACCCAGAAACTAGGTTGCCCTGAGCTCTTCAAGTCCTCAACTCAGCTCACAGAAAAGGAACTTAAATGGGTAAAATGCCACTTTTTGTCAGTTGGGTCTGTGGAGCATGAAGCAAGAGAGTTTACTAAACCATCTGTGCGGTCCTAATTTGTGTTAACAACCTTTCCGACCACAGAGCCCTACCTACTTGAGAATATGAAACCTTACCACAGAATCTTCTATGTTTAGGCTAAATTGTTTAAACTGATTGTTAGCCACCCCCTAAACCAACCCCAGCTGGGATATAAAAATTACAGGATGTGGGCACATGTACCGGAGACAACTTTTCTTTACAAGATACTCTCCATTTTGTATTGTTTTGTGAGCATTATTGCAATGATTCATTGTGCCACTCCTAAGTGGGACTTTGTTCAAGACAGGCCTGCATTGATTTACCTGCAGATGTTAGGTACTGCAAGGAAATAATTTTACATTGCTAGTATTTTAATGGCTAAGATTAGATGTAGGAAAAGGTGAGGCCCGTAAGGACAATACAGAGGACAACTTTTACTTAGCTTTGACTAAGATCTGAGCTTTTAATATTGGATTCTTTGTATATGTATTTAATTGAGCGCTGATTTTATGAATGTCTATTTCTTTTTGTATTTTTTGCACTTGTATTTAATGGGTGATGTTTTACCATGTGATTTGTTTTTATTATGTTAAATATTTATTTATACAGTATAATGTTATATTAGTGTGCTTTTATGGGATTAATCAACTGAATAAAGTTGTTTTGACTGATTGAAAGTCTGCAGTTTGCCAAAAAGCTAGGTCACAAGCCACTTAGACAAATGTCCTTGTTATTCAGGAGTAAGTGCCTTTCAGCTGGAATATACAAAGGAGAGTATTGGGATTTGCCAGACTGTGTAATCCGCAGGCAGCTGAAAATAATTTTTTATGCAGACTCCTGGCAATCCTCTAAACCATTTCAAACTTCATTTCCCATCCTGAACTTGGCTTAGGATATTTAGAGGATCAAGTAATACTTGCCCCCTTGTTATTGTGCCTGAAACTATGGGTTACTCCCAAGACAAGTTTCTCCCAAAAGATATTAGAGGACTGTTTGAAATCAAGTAGTATGACTGCCATTCCATATGTTACAAACACATTCTGTGATCTGGGTTTGAGTGTTCTATTTGACTTCCCCGGGTGCATTGACCCCTATTCCAAGGATCTGGCTAAACAAAGTTTTTTGCTGACAGAGAGAAGGCCAGAATAGTTAAGTCACTTGACTTGGTTTCAATTCTTCAATATGGGGTCATTTCTACCACACCAGGGATGGAACTTTATCGAACTTGGATAGTGAATCGTGAGTACAGATTTTACCTTACACGTCCAAGATTAAATATGGTCCACTTTTTAGTAACATTTCCCCTGACAGGCTCCTGGTTTTCCTTAATTCCTGTTGCCATTGTGATGCTGTTTCTACCCAATCCACAATGCACTCTAAGCTTTTCTGCACATTATGTCACACTTTAAGATCAAATTTTGTACCCCCTATTTTAACTCACATGAATTGTATTACACACCAAGAAGGGCTGCACTTTTTACAATGCTTAGCTTCCCCTACTATTTGTTTTTCTGTTATAAATTAGATTTCTTCTGCTTTAAAACCGAGAAGGAAATATGCCTCATAACTAGACCAATTATAGTTCCTGTCGAGCTGTATAGGATTTCTTTAAAACAATGTTTTGTTCTTAATCAACATGTTATGACTGCCTTTTTATACCGAACAATTTATTTTTACTTTGCCACCCCAACTTAATGGAACCAAATGTAATGCTTTTATTTAGGGATAATGTTTGGAAGGTTTAAAATCAAGAATCAATTTGTTTAGTAGTGGGCATGTCTTTGTGTCTTAAGTTGCAAGGATATTTTGATTGCATGATATATTTATAGTGAAAGCATACATTTATTATTGATAGAGTATGTTTTAGGATCGATTAATAATTAACTTTTATTCTGTGTTTTCATGGTCATATCCTGAACTTATAAAGATTTTTTTACTGATTGACTGACATGGATCAGCAAACTATGCTATCCCTAGCACTATGCTAGCAAACCCTTGGCATTCGGATCATGGGTTGCAATGACAAAGTACCACTGTCAGCATCTCATGTTTTGGTAGATGCCACTACCCCACAAGGAAAAAAAAGAATTGGGCACTCCACAGAGAGAGATCACCAAATGGTGTATGGTTCAAGTCACAAGCTCTGTGAGAGACTCACAGACTTAAATGTCTTGACCTCACCGAAGAATTGAGGAAGGGATAGAGTTAAGGTATTTTGAATCCTTAAAGGAATAAACATATGATCACTACAAATGATTGTCAAGGAAAGCATCTCAGCTTTTCATTCTTCTGAGCTTGATGAACTAAACACTATTGAATTGGGCCATATCAACATCTGTTATGTATATTGCTTAGAAGAAGACGAATTGTGGCATGAAGTGATAAAGAACAAGTTCAAACTCTAGTATGCAGTTCAATCATCACAAAAAGAATCTATCTTAAAAGTGAAGGATCTTGAGCAGGCTCATAAGTAGCAAATGGAGATATTCTTTAACTGAAGACCACATATGAATGTCTCCACAATATGTCACTGTGCCTCAGCTGAACAGTACTAGTACCAGGGAGTAACAACACTGGTAAAGGAATGGTAAATCTGGCAACCAAATATTGTACTACCAGACATCATTTGAGGGGCCACAGGGCAGACAGAGTTTACTGGACCCAAAAAACTCCATGCTCACCGACTGCATTGAAAGCGGAATCAAGGAAATCTTCACCATACTGAAAGACTTCACCACTCCAGCAGCACAATCCAGCAGAGTAATCCCCTGTCTGAAATTCTGCAGCCAGCTGTTCCTATTCTTCAGCAACAAGTTCCTTAGCATAAATGACAAGTTTAGGGCCTCAACCAGATCTCTCCACCCGCCTACTGGCCCATTCCAGGAAACACCCAGTGGACCACCCTCATAACCTAGCCCACCATCAATGACCATGCAGTCCATACACTCCAGAGCACCCTCAGACCCTTGATCTCATCACATCTTCATCAAAAGACAGGACCCCCTGAACGCAGCCCTCACCCCAATCCTGAATGACTCAGTCTTGACAGCAACCTACTCCGATACTTGGACACATGCTACAACCCTCCCCCTCTTTATTAAACCCTCAGCAAATGCAAAGATGCTATCCAATCACCAAAAATCTCCCTGCCACCCTTTCTGGAAAAGTCATAGAAGGGATAATGAAAAATGCCTAGACACACAACTCAATGACATTCACCTTCTGAACACCACTCAATCTAGATTACGGTCCAACCAGAGTTCTGAGACCACTCTTCTTGCCACCACAGGTGATGTCCAGATGATCATGGACAGATATGAGACCACAGCCATCATCCTACTGAACTTTTCCACACAGACACCCACCCCAACCTTTTCCAGTGCCTGCAGGAAGCTGGCATCCAAGCACTTACACTTCCCCGGATTTACTGTTTCCTGACAGGCAACACCCAGTCGGTCAGCCTGGCCTCGTTCAGCTCAAACACTGAAAAACTCATCTGCAGAGTTCCACCGGCTCCACGTGCTGCTCACTCTGTTCTACACCTGTATGACCCGACTCTCCAGCATCAGTCACACCTAAGGAATCAACATCATATCCAGCGCTGATGACACCCAGCTCATACTCTTCCCCTACAACAAGACGTCAAACACTTGGACCATTTTTTCTGCCTGCATGACTGAAGTTCCCAGGTTCATTAAAACCAACATCCTCAAGCTCAACTCAGACAAGTCTGAAGTAGTAATGTTTAGCAAAGACATTGTGCTCTGGGACCCCAATTGCTGGGCTGCTGAATTCAGACCCGTACCTCTTCCGGGAGTCCATGCAAAGCACCTCAGAATAGTAATTGACAACTAATTCATCATGACCAGTTAAGTGAATGCAGTCTCGGTCTCCTGCTTCCACACACTCAAAATACTCCAGTAGATGTTCAAATCTCTCCTCACTAAATCTCACAGAACCATTGACCAAGCTCTCATTACCAGAAAGCTGAACTACCGCAATCTACTATATGCCAGAATCAATGCTGGACTGACCAAAAGCTTCCAGAGCATACCAAACATAGTGGCCAGGCTCACCCTTAACCTTCCACCTTGCAATCACATCATCCTTCACCTCAAAAAAGCTCTGGCTCTCAGTCCACAAATGACCACTCTTCAAATTCCTCAAATACACATACAAAGCCTTACAAAACATTGGCCTCACATACCTCAACAACTGCATACATTTCCACAAACCTACCAGACTCCCCCTCTCAACCAGACTCCTACTTGCACAGCCCCACAACACATGCAGAACCAGACCTGCACATCAGAGCGCTCTCCTCGGTTCTTGAATTCTGTATGAAACTGAAGACCTGGCCCTGACTCGAACCATACAGCTCCATCATCAGAGCCAGAACACCGTCTGTATGAGTTGTGTGCAATACAAATAAACATATTATAACATAACAATATGTGGCTGTGTTCCTGTGTCTCTGGTGTCTTGGGGTCCATCCTGTTATGGCTTAGCAAACTGAGCCAATTACAACCCTTTCTACACTTGACTCTTCAGATAGCGAGTGTGACCAGTCCTAGGCTTCTGAGGTAGGTGTGAGGGGGCCAAAATCACAGCATTTAGTAGACAACCACCAGACACAATAAAGTATTATCCATCCCAGTGCACAGTTTGAGTTAAATAAAGCACTTGAGCACATCCAAAGATGGTTTATCTACAGGATTGTATACCTGCTATGGGGTATGTTGTCCCCTCACTGACATGACTCATGCAAAGGTACGGATACAGGCAAAGTTAGGTACAGGTGCAGGTCGCTAGTGATTACCTGAAAGATTGGCCCATGGATCACTTCAATTATTTTTTAGCTCAACAAGTCTGTGTTGGCAAAGGTTAGCTCTAACAGCAACAGTTTCCCTCTGCTTAATTGAGTCACAGTACCGCGTTACCTGCTCAGTGACACTGGTCAGCCCCAAGTATCGGGCCAATGTGATCAGTGCATTCCTAAATTTGGTGCTGGGGCAGTAACCTATGTGCATTGGTCTGGAACCCTCAGGATTATGGGCCTGGAACAATACTCTGAATGGGCCTGTTGGCATTCATACCTTCAGCAATTGTAGCCGATGGGCAGAAGTAGGTGGACACTTGTCTCTGTCAGTTGTGGTTTTGGAAGCCAATGTATGTTGGCAGTTGTCCTGGAGGCTGATGCAGGCAGATGCTCATCTTTGGCAGCTGATGCCTTGGAATCAGGTGCAGTAGCTCCTCTAAGTTTGGCACCTTGGGTGGCAGCAGCAGTACTAGGTCCTCAGGGTTGATGTTGAGAACACTGGGCCACACAGTGACAAATTTGCGAATATGTCATTGACCAACTCACAGTGGGAGGTGCAACAGAGGACTGGGTGACCCTGCTGACTTTGGGTCGGTATCGGCTTTGCGCTCTCAGCAGTCATCTTCGTCTTGGTGCTGGCTTCTCATCCTGAACAGTCTGTGTTGATTCTCTTGCTGCCTTCCAGAGACAGCCTTTATAGTAAGAAATAGTTTCTTACAGCACGTAGCAATGGGGCTTGTTTCAAGCAGGAATTTCCAAAACTGAAACAATATAAAATGTGAGGGCTAGATATCTGGTTGTCATCAGCTTTTGTGAATCAATAATCATGGTCCTTCCTAGAAACTTTGAACAATGGAAACAGCAGTCCCAGCCCTCACCCCTATAGTCAGCTAAACGATAGTGCTCAGGAAGGACTAATAAGCAGCCTTTTGCCAAAAGAGTTTTGGTAAAATTTCTAAAAGTTTCCCTTTCTCCATCCTCCTCACTAGAGGTGTCTGGGTCTTCAACCCCAGACACAGGAGTAGAGGAAACACACATTTACTGTTTGGGGAAGCTATGCTCAACTACCCTCTTGTGCAGTGCTAAATCAGAGGCACCCAAAAAAGATCACACTGGCCCTAGTGCTCAGACTCATACAACACACATACTCTTACTAGCATATAGGTGCACGCGCGCACAAACAAACGCAGGCACACATGCGTGCTCACACACTCAAAATCCCTATGATCAAGAAAAAAAGTCCAGCTACACTATGAATTTGGGAATTATGGAATACTGGCAGCATCACTTCATGTGATATACCGAAGTAAAGACTGTTGTTCATTGTCTAATATGAGGGCATGCTTAGTGTGCCTCTCCACATCAGATCCTGGAGCTTGCATTTTCACGGGCAGAAAGAGGCCAATGCGAACGCACAAGTTTATTAGGTCTGGAGGGGCAAAATAAGAATCACGTGCATTACGGCAGCCAGGGGGCCTGCGGGAGAGACTGGCACCAGCACCAGCACCAGCACCAGCACCTGGGTAATTAGGGCAGGAGCCCTTTAAATTTCCAGCTTGCGCTCCCGCTCGCGGGACGCGCGAGGGCGGCGCCCGGGCGAAGCCCGGGCCAAGGGAGGGCCCGTCCTGTTCCCGTCAGAGACCCGAGGAGGCTGGGCTGGGCCCCCCTCTTTCACCTGCAGTAAGAGTTTAGTTGATATCCAGGAAAATTGCACAGTTTAACGTGAGTGGCTCTGTTTTGTAGAAAACGGACCCACCCTCGCCCGTCATTGCTTGATTGAGGCCGGGACAGGACGGTCTTCTCAACGGGAGCTCTCAAGTAAGACTATTATTTTGCTTTTTTTGGCTATTTCTGATATTTAAACTATGGGGAAAAGGAAAGCTGTTGACCCCCCAGCACTACTGAATGATATAAAAAAAACAGAAAAAGCGCCCTAGGAAACTAACTAAAAAGCCCGTACAAGGTGGCCCGAAATCACTTAACGAGATTGACCTATTATTTGAAGAGGTGGAGGCCATACTTAATAGTGAACTAGGCACCCGCGAAACCTTGCCTCAGAGGAAGCCTTCACTCCATCCCAAAAATATCCAGGAGTTTTTTAACAAGAAGCAGAAGAGCCAAATAGTTGTCTCTGGGGAACCAACCGATGGTGCAGGAAAACTGCCCATTGTCAATGCCACTATTCCCTCTATTCAGCAGGGTATTGTAGCTTATAGTAGTACCCCCAATTCTCCACACACCCAGGGGTCATTTCACGCAGAGGGAATAGAACGTATTGCCCTACCTTTGAGTCCTGAGATAAGGCTTGTCTCTAATATACCATGCAGAAATCGCTTTGAGCTCTTGACCGAGGAGGGCGATTTGATTGAGACCCATGACCTCCTTTTTGCTAAGACAGATATCGAGGCTGCTATCTCCCCCCCTATTACTGTTACGTGCTCTGAACCACCTGCTAGTAAAGTTAACTTGCCTCTAATTCTTCATAGAGTAGAAGAAGTTAGGAGTCTAGTATTGCAGCTAACTAAACTTTTACAGGGGAAAATGGTCCAGCAACTGAGATGTAAGTGCCAAAAGTTAGAGACAATTGAGGAAGGTGGAATTTTGGCAGTCGAACGAGTTTCATCCAATATCAATGTGAGCAAGGGGCCGGCCGTCTATTCCCAAAGCTCTGGGTTCTATTTGGGCGCCACAGAGGCTAATTTAAATCCTTATACAGCCAATCCTAAAAGTAATTATATAGGGTGTAATAGTTCCATTTCTGGTGGAACTATGGCAGCGAGTGGTGTTGACTCTGTCGGTAGCTCCCTTGCTCCACTGAATCACCATCTTACTACGAGGCATAATGTCACTACCAATATTTTAAAGAAAATGGACTGCCCACCTCCTAATATTGATAGATATCCTATCAACTCTCTGATTAAAGGCTCAACCTGCATCATTCCCTCCCAAAGAGCTCATAGTGCCTTAGACATGCCTTTATCAAGCATAGGCTCTAGGTATGGAGGTAATACTCTTTACTTAACTAATGTTCCAAAGCTGTCATACAGGTCTGCTGAGGACCAAGAGTCTAGGCTTAATAAGGTTATCCACTGGTTGCGTCATCGACAGGAATGTCTTTCAGTTATACGCTCGGATATCCTAAAAACCGAAAGATGGAGTCCCTCTGGGTCAAACTTTGAAGTAATTGCAATTGTGTTTTTGGACAAAATCATGGCAGACCAACTCATTGACTTTTTTGCACGTACGTGCCAGTTCAAGGGACCAAAAGGAGAAGGCATTATGTTAGTCCCCAAACTAGTTGATTTAAAACAGGTCCCTGTGTCTGGTCATAATGCCCATGCTAATATGAGAGACTCCCGGGAGGAAGGTGAACTTATGCAACATGACTCTGTATGACTGTCATCTGCCCAGGAAGCTTTTAATAGTGACATTTTAGAGGAAGCTCAAATAATTAGATTTGACAAGACCACTGATGAGTTGAACTACAAGGATGTTTCTCCCACAACCTATGATACTAAAACAGACACTATTGGTTTATCCATAATGACTTGGAATCTTGCTGGCCTCGCTAGGAAATTGGAAGATATTGATTGGGTTACTTACATAAAGTCCAAAGATGTGTGTCTTTTCCAAGAAACATGGGTTGGGGGTCAAACTAGTATAGATGGGTTCCTTTCCTTTAATGTCCCTGCACTACCCTCTGAGAAAGCAACAGGTCGAGCAAAAGGGGGACTTTTAATTCTTTAAAATTTAAAACTGCAATGTGAGTATAAGGTTTTAAAATTCGATTGTCCTGATCTGATGGGTTTACAAATTTCTTTCCATCAGAATTTTAACATAATTCTTATTAATGTATACGCACGATCTGTCTCACGTGGATCAGAATCACATATTTTAACTTTACTTACAGATTTTTTAGACACTATACAAACTAATTGTTATTTAATTATTGCTGGGGATGTAAATTGTACTTTTGACCCCTTTGAGTTCTTTAGTGATTTAACCAGGGAGGAGGACGAATTATGAGGGATTGCACAACTGAATGGTGATAGCCTCTGCCGACGTTCTCGTGTTGCAGCTCAGCTAGCCTCACTATGTTTGAAATTTGGCCTCAGGGCCTGTAATGGGTGCACTCCTTCTGACTTAAACCTTGCTCCTACATTCCAACGAGGTTCTCTGACTAGTGTTATCGATTATTTTTTAGTGGATGTGCGACTTTGGCCTCTATTGCGGAATAAGAGGGCGGATTCCAGGTGCGAGAGCGATCATTATCCCCTGTTACTCACCCTCTCTGGGAATATTTTTGGTGGAACCTTGAACATGCAATCCACAATGGTCCCTCCCCCTATTTTTAACAATGCTTATTCAAAGGTAGGCTGGCCAAAAGTGATGTCGAATCTTTACTTGTTACGCGAGATGTACTTAATGTTTTCTGATAACTTGTCAGCCTATGAAGATTTTGACCCTGAGGTTATTCCACTTCTTGGTATTCATGCAGACATGATGGTTAAACTCCAAAGTATTTTTTACAAAAAGACTAAGGTAAGCCCGCGAGGCAGGCCCTTGAACAACAATAGATGGTTTAAAGATACATGTATGAGGGCCAAGTCTGGTCTAAAAAAGGCCTTAAAGGTTGGGACTCCGGGGGTGATCAAACAAGCAAGATGTATGTACAAAAAGACAATCTTACATTCAAAGAAATCTTGGGAAGTCTCTATTTGGCAGGAGTTGTTGGATGCTTCAAAAACAAATAATAACAAGCTTTTCTGGGAATTGTTGACTAAACATGAGAGAGGGGATAGATCTAATCTAAGGAATCATATTCAACCTGAATGTTGGGTGGAGCATATCTCTCTTCTTTATGAGGAAACTACCTCCTCTGTGGCCTTTGATTGTGAAAATGTGGGTTTAGACCCACTCACTTTACCAAATGACTCTGAGAGTTATATTTGTTTCTCCTTAGAAGAAACTGCTGATGCTATTAACTCTTTGAAATCTGGCAAAGCCCCAGGACCAGATAAAATCCAAGGTGATCTATATAAATCTGAGCCACTTATATGGACCTGGTATATCAACTTATTGTCAAATAAAATCATAAAAGGAGGTCAGATTCCCGAGACGTGGAAGGGTGCCGAAATGATCCCCATCTATAAAAAGGGTAACCCAAATCTTCCAACTAACTGTAGACCGGTTAGTTTAATTGATAATCTGCAAAAAATCTTCGCAAAACAGCTTCTATGTAGACTATCGAGCTGTGTTACGGAGCACCAGATTCTTTCACGTTACAGGCGGGGTTCCGGGCTAAAATAAGTACGGTACATCTGACCTTTAGGTTGGCTGTGTTACATTGGAAATATGTAGTTCTGGCAAAGCAATCCTTATATGTTGCCTTTGTTGACTTGCGTTCCGCCTTTGACTTGGTCCCAAGGGGAAAACTTTGGGAAGTGCTATATAAAATAAGGATACCAGCTCATACAATTCTCTTATTGAAACGCATGCATGAAGACACATATGCGCAAGTGAGGTGGGGCAAACAAGGTGAATTGACTAATAAATTCCCTATTAAAAGAGGCGTCCATCAGGGATGTGTGCTAGCACCACTCTTGTTCTCCCTATTTATTAATGAGGTGGAGCAAGAATTAAGGGCATGTCAGAATGATGCTCCCACTTTAGTCAATCAAAAAATTCCTATTCTCCTTTTTGCGGATGACTCCTTGCTTATTTCAAAAACCCCTATGGGTTTACAAATTCTGGTGGAAAAATTGAATTTATTTTGTGGGAATTCTGGCCTAGAGCTGAATCTGAAGAAAACTAAACTGATGGTGCTCTGCGCCGGAACTCGGAAGAAATGCACTATAAGGCTAGATGGTGTTATTTTGGACCAGGTTAGCTCCATCGATTACCTGGGTGTGAGGCTCACAGATTTACTTCATTGGGAGGACCAGGTCAGCAAGAGTGCCGGGCTTTTGCAACATCGGGCAGCATCCATATTGCGCCTTTATAGGAGTACGATTGCCAAAGCTGTATCCCCAGCAATAAAGATCTATGTGGCTAAGGCGCAGGGTGCTGCTGCCTACGGTGCAGTAGAATAACTAAAATTGAGAATAGCTTTGCTCAGGCTTTATGTGCATGCCCCATCAGCACCCCATTAATTCCTTTATTTTTAGACTTAGGGCTAAAACGAATGGCTGACTTAATTATTCTACGACCCTTGTTGTATTGGGTGAGGCTATGGGTAGTCCCCGAATTGGTCGTATATAAGTCCTCACTTCTAGTATTGTTAAAATGTACTAATTCTACCTCTATCCCATGGGTCAAACATGTATCCAGCTGGTTTTGCACATTGGGACTGAGAGATTTATGGGAGAACCCTTATCAACTTGAGAAATTCCATGTTAAAGTATTGAAGGAGGCCTAGTGGTCTTATGTATGGAATAATTATATTTCCCACAAATCTAGTGGTCGTTTAACCAATCTTTTCATTGATTTTAAATGGTACCCGGAATTTGAATTATATCTAGATATAATAATACCTGACCTATTAGGCAAAGGACTGTATGTCAGATTCCGTTTTGGAACATTACCATTAATGGCCTTGATAAGCAGATGGGGATCCAATTTAACATCTGATACTTGTCCTGTGTGTGGTAATTCCCCGGAAACAGTAGAGCATTTTATGTTTTTCTGTCCTGCTTATTTAACTCCAAGGTCTAAATGGATCCGTGGCATTTGTCGGGAATTGAAGTTAAGAAAATGTGCTTTAGCTTTGAGGATTCTGAAAAGTCACAATTCAAGTGTGTTAATTTATGCTGTAAGCAAGTTTTTAGTAGAGGCATGGCGTACAAGCAACTTTTATCTATAATGATTTTAACTGGTTTTAGTTTGGGCAGAACGGATTTTACTTTTTTCATAAATTTGGTTAATGGTAGATTTGTATTGTTCTTTTATGATGATTATTTTACTTTGCATTGTATTGCTTTGATGGCCTGCTGGCCGAATAAAGCTTGTGTGTAACCGTAAGAATCACAATACCAGTTTCACATGCTGTGATGCACTTTGGGCAGGAGAACACATCCCGTTTACCATACAGGGGGACATACCTGCCCCAACATGCCTACAGAATTGGCAGGAATAAAAGCTTTTCTGCAAATTCGTTCATGTTTAACAAGGGAAAGCATCTTCTATTAAATTGCAATGGATTTTTTTTGTGGAAGTTATTCAGCAAGCAACACGGAGCAAAAGAATGAAAGACTCTAAATTTTTTATGAGTAAGTCAATTACCGTCCTTTACAGAACTAGTGTCTGCCTGTGCCCGCAGGGAGCTCTCACCTTGCGGCGGAAGATCAGCCATTCTCTTTCAGTCTGCCCGCCTGCCCTAGAAACATCTACATTACAGAGCATTAGATCTATGTTTATAGATGCCCTTTGCTTCCAACATCAATTTGTTCGCATTTTGACACTCAGTCGAATTTTTGTTTTCCGAAAGCACACTCAGTATCGATACTCCTCTTTTTTACTGAATATACAGTGGCAAATCTATTGTTTGTTTGCAAAGCTAAAAATTCCATATACTCTCAGTACTATGGAAATACTACTACTACCATTAATAATAATAATAATAAAATTTTATAAAACACTTTATGCAGCACTTGCAGTTTCTAAGCGCTATAAAACCAGATGTGACTACTATTCACTTTGGTTGTAGCAATTTTAAGAACCACTGAAAGAAGTTGACCATTTAGATTGACCGCTAGAGCATCAGCCACTTCTGTCCTCAATGATTTTGTCAATCCCTTAGGCCGTTTACGAAGTGTTTTCGATCAAGTAAAGAACAGTTGAACACACTTAACACAACGAACACAACACACGAAAGTCCCCTAATGTACATTTAATGACACATGAAAGAATTGTTAATTTTATATCAAGTGCTCAAAGTCGTCTAAATGCAGTATTCTAAAGACAGGGTTAAGCTACATGCCAAAGGAGGCAATACTCTGAAGCCTGCACTCCCTAGAGTATTTTGAGGAACACTCAAGAAGTGGAAAGGAAAGGATATCCTCTAAACCCCATTACTTGCTAATTTTCATCATCAAGGCAACCATGAAGATAATGCTATCACATGTTGCCTGGTGTTCATAGCTTCTGTGTTACACAATTGCATGAGCCCTAGACTGTTTAATGATGGACCACTGCCTATTCCCCCCAGTTTTATTTATGCAAGTATCACAATTTACAAATATTTGCACCAAATGAGAATCTCAGTACGTGAACCATACATCTTATCCTGTTCCATGAACTATAACATTGGTTCAGAACGATTTAGGTATTTGCAAACATGTTCGATGTGTTACCTATAATATACATGGTCAGCTAATACAAAAATACTTATACAGTGTTTCGGCGCATCTACACAACAGTGGCATACAGTAGTGGTGGGCTATCCTGCCCATATCAATACAATGCACAGTATATTAACTTTTAACAATTAAACTCTTATACTGTAGACCATAATACCAGATATAAACGTGAAGAGAGAGAACAGCCGCCGCACACCACCAGACCAGTCAACATTATCTCGTCAGCTAGACCCTTAGTTGGGTCAGCCGAACCCAATATATGGCTACATAAGTGGATTGAACAAGGGGGGGAGGAAGCCGAGTCAACGGAGGTACGAGTCGACTGGAGAGGGGGTGCGTATCATCCTTCAGACACATTCAACCATACATCTCACGCTGCCACTCTACCGCCCAATAGGGTATGACAGCACCCGTTTCTCATTATTGGTGGTCATCAGCTGAGGGTTCCCCCTTGTCCCCCACAGGATCCCCATGCAGTCCTTTGATCATGCCACCCCAGAGTTCCAGATCTCGTTCTGCGTGTTCATCCATGCACATCTTACAGAGGTGACCTTCCTCCGCAGTTGCCCACTCAATGAGGTCAGTAAACCATGCCTCCTGTACTGGTGGGGCCAGAATCACCCATCGGATCGCAATGCGCCTCTTAGCCAAAACAAGCCCCAGCTGCGCAAATCGGAACACCATTTTGCACCCTTTTGTTGGGAGTGGGAGGAGGCCCAGCAAACAGTGTTTCATTGTTACCTGTTTTTTCACAGCCATTACCTCTCTTAGTGTTCGCACTATTTGCTGCCAAAAAGGTATACTAGAGTTACATATCCCTGTGACATGTTCGAAATCGTTGGGGTTTGCACCACATCGAGCACAGCCATCAGAACGTGACAGGAACATTCTATGTAGGCGTTGCGGTGTCAGATATACTCGGTGCAAGTAGTAAAAATGTATCAAATTTAAATCTGGCATTGCTAATCCCTTCCCGCACTAATGAGCAGGCTTTATTCCACTCCCCATCTGTAAGCGGAGATCCCAGGTCTGCCTCCCACATAGCCCTCATGCTGTCTATATCTCTTTAGGGCCTTATAGGTGCTAGAAAATAGCCCACTGTCGCTTCCTGGGTCTAAACTAGCTGTCGTGAGGTGGGATTCATTGGGTTCCACAGGGAAGGAGGTCCAAATCTCCAGAGCTGTCCTCAATAGGCTGGAGTATTGTAGGAATTGGCCGTGGTCTATATCAAAGAGGTGCTCTGCTAATTCATGCGTAACAAATGCGCCATTCTGATATAAATCACCCACATTATTACATCCACCCGCTCGCCATTTAAAAAAATCTAGCATTTAGGAGGCTCTAACAAAAGGGCGAATCCACCAGAGCAGAAGAAGGTGCATGTGTGGTGCCCTCTGCAACACCTGTGTGGCAGCTCTCTCCCACATCCTCGCCACCTGCGGCAGTCTAACTCCACACATGAGCAGGCCTGGTAACCAAGGTATACATATAGAAACTTCTAGGAACTGTTTTTCCCAGTTGGAGGTATCACTACATCACATGGTCGCATATTGTAGCAAGCTTGCCATGTAGTACAGATGTAGGTCGGATAGTTACAGTCCCCATTCAGCTAAATCTAACTTCAGGACCTCGAGACAGACTCTTATCTCTTACCTCCCCAAACTAAGGATTGCAGTAATTTATCAATCTGCCAAAACAGCGAAGAAGGCAGTTCACAAAAAGAGTTTTGTCAGACATACAGACACTGCAGGAGTAATACCATTTTACTGAGTCCTATTCTACCCTTCAGCGGGAGGGTGATCCAAAATTGAACAGAGGCCCAGAGGCCATCCATTATTCTTCCCATGTTCAATTCATATTGAAGCAGAGGGGAGTGGGCTATTTGCAAACCCAAGTACTGAAAGGACGTGGTCTCCCACATCAACCCCACCTGCGGCAACGCAGCTGCCTCAACTCTCGTCAGCCCCGACATACGGTACAATACCATCCTTCAACGAATGACCTGGAGGACAGATATTTCTCCAAAGTCAGACCTCATTTGTACCAAAAGTGAGTTCAATCTTTCCGGGTCAGTAACATACATCAGAGTGTCGTCTGCATACAGCGATAGGAGGTGTGTTCTGTTCCCCACCCTTATGCCCCACCTTTCTAAGCTTGCCCACAGCTGTATGGTTAGAGGCTCCATAGCCAATGTCAACAGCAAGGGCAACAGTGGGCAGCCCTGCTGTGTGCCCCATTCAATATCAAAGGGGTCTGATGCTATCATCCCCGTTCGCACACTTGCCTATGGCACCGTATACAGCAGACGCATCCATGACAGAAAGTTGGTCCAATGCCTATCCTGCATAGCACCTCCCACAGGTAGTCCCAGGACAAGGCATCAAATGTCTTTTCTATGTTGAGGGCCACTAATGTGGTGTTGCATGCCCTTCGCCCAAGATAGTATCCTTGTGCTGCAATATAAAAAAACAAACTTATAAGTAACAAGCAGGTACATGCCGTAGCCAGTTGCGGTAGAAAATAGAGGAGCGTGCCTGTTAGATCGCTCCCATACTCATATGTAGCAATCCCGGGTCCCCGCCTCCCTCAGCATCGGTAGGTAGGAGAATAGGAAGCGGGGGGAGCGAGAGAGAGGAGAGCAGAAATGAAGTCAATATTTCCAGGCCTGGTATGGGTCCCAAACTGGTAATCCTTCATGGCACTTTGGTAGCGTGTTTCAGCTTGCTGAAATGGCTGAGTCCGCTGTCTGGGCAGCATCCCTGTAAGGTGATCTAGAGCGTGACGATGCCTCCGAGGTGACTGATTTCCCTAACAATCTGGCCCCTACACTTTCTTGTCTCTTTCGTTCCAGACTCAGGGGGTCATTACGACCTCGGCGGTCTTGCAAAAAGACTGCCGAGGCCGCTTGCACCGTTGCCCTAGGGATTATGACCGCCAGGTGGAAACCTGGTGGTAAAGTGGAGGGGCCGGCGATATGGCCGTGGCTTTTGCGACACGGTCATAATGGCTGGCAGAACACCGCCAGCCTGTTGGCGGTGTTACTGCCAACTTATCGCCGGCCGCCAGGGTCGTAATGACCCCCTCAGTGCCCCATCCGGGCGCACTCTTATTCTGTCACAACGGCTGGTGCGGCGGCACCTGTTGTCCCTGCGTGTAATGGCCTGTGAGTCCACTGCCCCTCTCTCCTGCGGCTCCCCTTGTGCAGGGTCACCAGGGGTCCCTCACCGGTTCTCAGTTCCAGCCAGTCCCAGACTGCCTCGTGCATCTTAAAGAAATGCGCGCCGCCCACATGTAGTACCTTCAGCTTGGCAGGGTATAGGAGCATATAAGTGTAGCCCATTTCTTTCAGTTTTTGTTTGGCACCTATGTGCGATTGCATTTGGAGCTGCACCGCCCAAGTGTAATCCAGAAAGAAGCATATAGTGTGATTCTCATAGGTGGGGTCACCGAGTTTGTGTATTTCCTGGAAGATAATATCTCAATCCCTATAAATGAGAATCTTGGCAATAATAGTTTAACGAGGAGCTCCCGGCGGCGGGGTCAATGTCCTGTGCACCCGTTCAACCACAAACCTGGGCAATAGGGGGGGCAGTGGGCATCATTTTTTTAATCCATTCTTCTAGAAAGGCCTCCGGAGCCTTCCCCTCCACTCCCTCCGGGATGCCCACTATGCATAAGTTGCATCTCTTCGCTCTCCCCTCTGCATCTTCCGCCCACACCTCCAGCTTGTGCGTTTTAGTCTCAAGGATGGCTACCATGGCTCTCAATGTATGGTTATCCGTCTGTAGGCATGTCACTTGCTGCTCAGTGGCCACCAAGTGTTCTGCCACCACCCTCAAATCTGTTCTCAAAAAGTTAATGTCCACTGCCATAGCAGCAATTTGCATCTGCACTGCCTGTCAGGATGCCTCAATAGCTGCCAAGATCTGTGCTCTGGTGGGCTCGTCTCCCTTGCCCATGGGCAGAGGTGAATCTTTCTGCAGGCTCCCTTCTGCACTCTGGGCAGTGAATTGGACCATCATAGTTTGCTGTGTGCCTTTGTTTGATCTGCCCTTTCCCATAGTGCACAAAGTTCCCATCATCGGTCTCCGAATATCTCACAGGGCTATGGTAACCTCGTTTTGTCGTATTGCAGCCAGCAATAGCGATGCCGTCTTTTGCGTGCCAAACAACCAGTGTGTCCAGTCCAATCCTCCTCTGAGGCACGATTTCTGTCACCACTCCAGGTAGCTTCCTCTTCGAGCAGACAGTACGGAGTTTAGGCACCCATTTCCTGGTGTGGGGCCATCTGGGTCTGGGAGGGGGTAAATGGAGGCAACCACGTTCAATGCATCCAGCAGATGACAAGGCCTTGGCTAACTCCAGTGCTCCTCGACCCCCTCCTTCTGCTCAGCACTGTCTCACACCAGACTGCGGCATACTCTACAAGGCCAAAGCATTGGATCAGGAGCCCCACGTTGCCCCAGCTGCACCACTCTCCGCACCACTGTCTCTCTGCTGGGCCCTCCTCATCGTCGCCACACGTCCCCCTTTAATCCATTCAGCCACACTCAGAGCCCTCCAGGCCCAGGTTCCGTAATTTTCAGGTGGATGCGGGAGTGACAAACAGGCGAGTCACCTCCCCTGCTTCAGATTTCCCCCACCAGGCTCTTCCGAGGCAACACGCCCGTTTTGGGACCGGGCCTCAAAAGCTGACAGTCACTGTCGCCGCTACCATAGTGGAGTCAGGCACTCCTTGCGAGAGTGGCTCAGCGGCTCATCTGTGGCATCTTTTGCTCTTCCTTCTGCCTTCACCACAGTCTGTCACCTCACGTCCACCGGATCACAGGGTCTGAGGAGGATTGAGGTGGCAGGATGGTGCAGGACTTGAATGCCGGGTCCGGGAGCATTCGCTTAGTGCGTCCAGTCAGCCATCTTATTCACCACTGGCTATTCTTGAGTCATCTTCCATAAACTTTTCATTTTTTTTGTAATGTATACCATTTTCCATTAAGGAGAATGGCTTGCATTTTTTTAAGTGCTTTATTTAAAAACAGTCATAGACATAGTGGTCTATTGACCTCAACAGGCCACCATCTCTGTGATGACTGTGATTTATAGTGGGTCACAATTTGCGACATACCTCATTGATAGTCATGAGGTAGGCTGAATTGAGACTATGGGGGTCATTATGACCCCGGGGGTCGGTGGTATTATGGAGGAAAGTACTGGCAACAGGCTGGCGGTACTTTCCTCCATATTATGACATTGGTGGTTTGGCTGAAGCCAAACCGCCAATGTCCCACACTGACCGCCACAGCAGTAACAGCCTCCGGGCTGGTGACATCAATCTCCAGCCTGGTGGCTATCACTTGCCCGCCTGCAGGATTATGAACCCGCCTACCGCCATGGTTTTCGTGGCTTTCATAACGCCACAAAAACCATGGTGGTAGGCACTATCAGTGACAGGGAATACTTTGCCTGTCACTGATAGGGGTCTTCCCCACCCCCTCCCCTTACACAGGTTCCCCCAACCTCCCTTCCACTCCAGACCCCCCTTCATACATGCACCTCCCTTCAAACACGCACAACTCCAGTCTTAGTACATCTGGCCCTAAACTCTTTGACATGACTGAGCACTACTGCATGGCAGTGAAGAACATTTCTTACAGGAAAGTTTTTTCAAGGTCTTTATGAAAGGCAAATGTTAGTCAATATGCCTAAGATCATCTTTTAGGATTGTCACCAGGCATACTGGATTTGCCAGGAGAGTTCAAGTTTGTCACCGTCTTTCAAAGTAAATTTCAGAAGATTCAGCATGCCACGATTCTCAGGCAAGGTAGAGAGAACCCAGAGGGTGGCAAGGTGCAAGCCTTCAGGGCAAGTTTTTATGTGTTTGAAGCCCCAATAAAAGACCAATTTTGTTACAACAAATTATATTGTGTGTATGTTTATTTAAAAACAGACAATAATTCCTTATGGTCTGTATTTTCTTTGTTGGTTAGCACTGCTAATTAAGCCATTCTGTGCTCCATGGTTGATGAAGAATTCCAATCTTACTTCCATATTTGTAGAATGTTTCAGTTTTTAGTTTTCACAATCCCGTTACCCTATATGGTAGCGAGTTCCACGTGGACAACACAATGATCAAAATGGATGCCCCACTTTCCTTTATGTCTGTGGTGCAAACAATAACTTTTTATTCCCATGACCTGAGCATCTTCCAGGGTTATTTCGGTAAAATCAGTTTTTAAGTACAAAGAGCAATACCAAATCAAGACTTATGGTACGAGTCATACTTTAAAAATTGTTTCTGAAGTAGACCAGAAGCCAATGTAGGCTATGCCATGTTGAGGCTGGACCGATTGTGCCAGTGTATGATTTGGTGTTTTCTTGTACTGGTTTCTTACATACCAGCTGACAGAGAGTGAACATCTTTGCTTCTAGCACCAGTAATTATCCTATAAAGTGGAACACGTGAGAAGCAGACACAGAATATATACATATTAGGTGGTTTCTCCTTTGGAATGCACAATGCATTTTTAAAAAGTGTGGCCTTTGCCAGCATGGAGGAATTCAACTAAGCATTTGATCACAGGGACTAAGATCTAACGAAAAGATAAGCACCAACCTGAGTTAGCAGTCATTGTAGGTACAAGGTAGTAGGTAGATAGGCACATTGTGTTATTGAATGTGCATATATAAAAAAAAAACAGGGCATGCTACTGATGTCCTAAAGTTGTTCCATGTTTATAGAATTTCAGAAAGAAATCAAGTTAACCCAGTGTTCTATATTGTTGATGCACAGATACTGACATTCAGTAGGTGGTTAATGATGCCATGAGTGTATCTGTCTTCTTGCATTGAGACGTGTCTCATTGGCTCAATGTCACTGACCAGACCAAGCAGGGTCAAAACTGATTTGCATATGGCTAGGTCTGAACTGACATGGAGAGCAAAAGAATGATGGATTAAACCCAGATCTGTGACTGGGGTTGAGCATTTCTAAAGTTTAAGCACTCTGTTCAGCATCCTTTTTGTGTTGCTAAAGCCAACCTAAGTGGCCAGGGTATGCCCAGATGTGTGTCCCTTGCTTGCTGAGCCACTGGATTCAAGCTAGCCTGTCTGATGAGGAGTGATACTCTGAAACAGGTCCCAGGATGCTTGTTTCAGGTCCTGGGTGAACCTTGCTTGGTAGGTTGGGCTGGACTGTTTCCATGGGGAGAAGGGTCAAAGCTAAATTTGCATATGGCTGGATCCAAAGTGGAGTGACGTTGCAAGAAATATTCTGCGACTGGGGGTGGGTGTTTTGAAAGTTTTAACACTCCATCCATCATTTTATTTTGTGATGTTGCAAACCGATCTTCCTAACAGTCTTGTACACACACGGTTGTCGGAGAAGATGCTATAATGGGTCTTTCCTTCCTTGAGTCATGATCAACAGCATAGCAAGACAGATGTGGGTCCTCATGAAAGGGGACTGGCCCTCATGCCACCCAGATGGGTAGTAAAAGACCAATTATCAGTCAACGCCCTCAGACCTATGAGCCCCAAGAACACTGTTCCTACTTCACTAAAGATAGCTATGCTCGCATACTGGTAAGATAACTAGGCTGACAATAGGAACCAGGAATCTGCGCTCCTTGGATCCTTGATCTATTTTGTCACTTGCATCCTTTGAAGTGCTTTGAATTAGCAGAACTATAAGTTCCATACAAAAGCCTCAAATAAAATACAATTATTACAGTCAATGCTGAATCTGTTGCTCGGTCTTAACAGTACCGGCCATTGAGAAAATCCTCCAACTTCTCAATAAGTTATTGTAAGAAATTGTGTTACCAGAGAGGTAATACCTTACTGAAAGCAGCAACTACCTTTCTTGTCAGGGTGAAGTCACAAGCAACCCCAAATTAACCTGTGCTGAACCCTCTGGTAGCTTGACACAAAAGCAGTTAGACTTAAGTTAGAGTCAATGTGTAAAGTATTTATCCAACACCTCAAACAGTAACAAAGTGAAAATCAACTCGAGAAAAATCCCACACAAATTTATGAAAAGAGAGTATCATTTAATATATTATTTAAGACCAAAATGACAAAAATCCTATAAGTAGAATTGGAGATATGAAATCTTAAGAGTTTAGGTGAAAATAACGCCAAAAAGCATACAAAGCCAAATGTGGTTAACTGGTGGCACCAGACTGGGACCAGGTCCCAAGTTCAGGTCAACCACAAGCCACCTACAGTGACCCAGTTATGCCCCCGAACAAAGTACCTTAAGTCCTGATGGCAAAGTGTTGTGGAGCTCCATTTTGAGGATGGATTGGGCAGCGGCAATTCCTAGGATCTGCAAAGCTGCGAAGAGAAGGCCTCCATCTTCATAGAGGAAGCTGTGGATAAGGGGTTCGAAAAGCAAAGTCCTGCATTGACATGCATTATATGCGTTACACCCGGCTGATTCTGAGGAAGCTGAGGGGCTTGCAATGCAGAGGACTAAGTCGCTGTCGAGGATCCTGTCAATGGGGCTTGCAATGGGAAGGCCTGTGTTGAGGATGCGTAATGCAGTGGCAGTACATGTAAGACTTCAGGTGGTGATGTGAAGTCCTGCACCATAAATGAACCATGGAGCGGTTCTGATGCAGAGTGTGTGAGGCAATGTGTTGCGCAGCAGCTAAGATGCAGTTTCTGGTCAACAATCTATCACCCTGCAGCTCTGATGCATTGGTTCTCCTGGGGCCACTGCAGGCCTGCTAGAGCAACTTCAGGGCCACTTCTAAGGGTTCTGGAATGGGGTGGCACCACTTGATAGGGAAGTACTCACAACTGTTAGACTCCAGGTCCTGGGCAGAAGGTGGAGGTAGCCTGTTATGTCCCTGAGTATTCTGATCAGGAGGCCAGCCAACTTGCCTTTGCAGGCACTCTGGTGGTCCTAGATTCAAGATACAAGTCTAGTCCTGCACTCAGGCAGAAGGGCAGCATCTTTATGTAGCACAGCAGTAGCTGTGGGCAGAACTCCCAGAACTTGACTCAGTGGAATTCCACGGAGTTTCATAAAAGCTCCACATGATTCCACAGAGTTCTGCCAATGGGCAGAAATAGGCATGTTGCACTGAGATTTTGTGGCGGGAACATGTTCCACACTGAAAAATCAGCATGAATTGCACCATGCAATACAACCAAGGGCACAGCTACTCTAATTTGTTTTGCCTCCGCTCAAGTAGGTTTCTCCTTGAGTGGCACCCTTCTGACCGTGAACAGCCGCAACCGACCATGACTGCCCCCATTAGAAATATCTCACCAGATGTTCTCCTAGAGCCCAGAAATCATGCTAGAGAATGCCAAATCACACTGGCCAACTTTCCATCCTGGAGCTCTGCGTTGGGACAAATTTGCACCTATAGGCAATTGGAGGAATTTGACTAGATCTCCATGTCACAGGAGTAATGAAGAGTCACAGAATTTCTACCAGTTCCTCCGTCGGAACAGAATATTTCAGCCACTCCTACACAACAGCATAGCATTCCTTCTTCTGAATCTTCCATAGTTCGAGATTTGTACTGAAGAGTTGTGAGTCTGAGGTCCAATATTTATACATGGTGCTTTCTTTGAAGTAGGAGACGTTTCTAGAGGATTTCGCTCCCTGGTGGTGCTTGTCATTTCCTGCTTCCCTGCTTGGCCCCAGATTTTTGGGGTCACAATAGACTAGTGTTAACCCCTTTACGAGAGTGCTCAGGCAGGGCTGTTGTGATGTGGAAATATGGTAGATGATAGCTCCTCCCCCTTGCCAACTCAAGGTGGCCCATTCTGCCAACAACTGGCTTATCTTTGTCTCACTTTTTTTTAGCTATACACAAAGACCAACTGCCAACTTCACCTAGTCATGTGACTCAGGATACAGGCAGAAGACACCAAATGGTTTGACAAGAAAATTGCAACTTTCTCAAAGTTGCATTTCCAGAATTGTGACTAAAAAGTTTACTTTACCATTAAAGAGGGCCTTTAATTAATGTTCTTGACACACCAAATTTGAACTGACTATCGGCTCCCATTGCAAGTTATCACTTATTAAACATAGTGAGATAAACCAATTTTATTCTTTGTTAAAAGTTGGCCTTGAAGTAGTGAAAAACTATTCTTTTTACTACCAGGACAAGTAAAATGTAAATACATTACAAGAGGATGATTGGGCCTGGCTAAAGGTTTATTCTACCAGGTCAAAGTGGCAGGCCTGAGACACACTTACAAGAGGTACTTAAGTGGGTGGCACAATTAGTGCTGAAAGCCCACTAGTAGCATTTAATTTACAGGCCCTGGGTACATGTGGTACCACTTCACTGGGGACTTACATCTAAAATAAAAATGTCATTTGGGCATAAATCAATTTTACTATGTTTAGGGGAGAGAGCACAAGGCCTTTAGCATAGGCTAGCAGTGGTAAAGTGTACAGAGCCCTAAGGCCAGCAAAAATTAGGTTCTCAAAAATAGTAAGGGTGAAGGCAAAATATTTGAAAAGTTAGTCACCCCAACGCTGACAGTTCAAACAGTTATCTTCCCCTGTATGTGTTTTCACAAATCAGAATAAGATTTAGGACTTGCAATTGGTATGGGAAGAGCTGTGTATATATCCATAAAATATAGTGCAGGGGTTGAGCAGATGATTCTGGCAAGGGATGCTGATGGCAAATTGTCCTTATGGGTGTTTTGATAATGCCCTCCTTGTTTTCTGTCGTTTTTTTAATCACCTTGACAATGAATAATAGTTTATTGTTCCATGTTGCTATAACAAAAAATGTTCTTCCTTGCTGCAGTCAGCAAGCTTGGGCAGTGACATACGTGTGATGGCTGGAGTAAGCTCTGAATCAGCCATCATATTGATTTTCAAGAGCTGATAGTCCCAGCTTAAGGGCCTGTTATACCCAGGTGCTACCCATTAGTGACACACTACAGCATCACTATTAAAGAGAGTCCATCCCATTTTAGGCTTAAGGTGTGCAGGGCCTGGGGCTACGTGTTCATCAGGTTGTTACCTCATCCACCCCGTTCATCTGAGGGTGAGGTCAGGAGCCTCTCTACCCTCACCCCACCCATTGAGGAGCTGGGAGACTATAGGATGAAACCGCAGGAGGCTACAAGCTCTGTATTATGGAGTACATCAGGTTAATATATTTTCTGTGCAGGCCTAAGATCTTTGTTCATGTTTCAATTGCTTGAGGTAGAAAGGGCTTTTTTTCTAAACCAAATGCCAACGAAGCACTAAGCAGCTTAGGAGGCCTTCAGACATCTGAAAGTAAGTTTTACATTTTTTTTCTCAATTGGTGCATGTGTGCGTGTGTGTGTGGGTGTGAGTGAAAGTGAGTGAGTGACTGGAGGAGTGATTGAAATTAAGTGAGATTGAGTGGCAATAACAGAAACTGAGTGAGAATGAGAGAGTGATGTTGAGACTGGGAATGAGTGATTGGAGTTGAGTGAGAATGAGTGTGAGGGAGAGTGTGAATGAAGAAAAGAAAGCAAATACTAGTGCTTATTTGTGTATGAGTATGTTACTCTTGTCAGTCTGCTACTGGCCTGGCAAATGGAGGATAATTCTTGGCTAACAGAGACGTCCATTAGCAAAATTCGGGCATACTGGAGGAAATTCTTGAAATAAGCGGAACCCAGGGCAAAATGCTGGTGCTAGCACACTAGAGGCAGTTCTTGGCATAAGGGGTGTCATTGAAAATGCTAGCATGTTGAAGGTAATTCTTTTCATATGGGGCATCAATGACCTAAATACTGGAACTTGCACACTCAAGGTAATTATTGGCATATGTAACTGCTTTGGTAAAATGAAGGTGCTGCCATACTGGTGATAATTCTTGCAATTAGGGTAGGAAAACATGTTTAATTCTGGGGATGGGTTGAAGGCAACCATAACAAAATGCTGTCACTGGCATAAAATTTTGACTTATGGGCCACCTATCAAAATGCAAAAGTATGGCATCTGCATATTATAGGCAATTTTGGGCATAAGAGGACACCCACGACACCTAGGTCAGTTGCCCTGACAAAATGCTGTCCATGGCATAGTGGACAAAATTATTGACATAGTAGGGGGGCCCTTCCTGCAGACTGTGAAGAAGACAGGATGAACTGCTTGGGAGAAAAGGGCTTCATTGGCTTGGCCCATCATGAAAGTACTTGATTACTTGATTATTTACTGAGTGCCCAGTGAGAGTCTGTGAATTCTGATCACATTTATGTGAAAATTGTACTTTAAAAAGCACTATATGATGACTTTGAAAAAAAATATCTGGATACATCCTCCCTCAACCCTTCTGGTAAAAGTAAGGTTCACTGGCTTGACTTGGTGTGATAATGTTCCAATACTTTAATGGATCATCAGCTGCCACTGAAGAGTATTCTTTTTAGTTTGGTACAGATTTTCTGTGATGATGTCACTGTGCGAAAGTGCCTCTTTTGACATTGTTGGCTTCCACTTTTTGCCTGAAATAGGATGTGGTTTCAAAGTTGTAAGGGCCAGATCTTTTTCTTTCCTTAAACTTTGTGATGCATTGGTACAGATGGCAACACCTTTAGATGTCAAGATAAGTCCCTAGTAAATGTTCTTAGATACCCAGGGCATGGGGTACTAAGGGTAGGCCCCTGAGAGTAGCAGCTCAGATTGTGCCACCCTCAGGGGCCCTGCATCAAAGTACACTCAGCCCTGCCATTGCAGGCAGAGTGTCCTGGTGCCATCCTAAAATGCAAACCTGACATGCCACACAGCCTGTGTGACCTCTCTACTACACACTGCATGCAATATAGGTAAGCCATCCCTGTGGCAGGCCTTACCGCCTAAGACAGGGTGCACTACAATGCATTTATGGGCATAGGTGCATGAACAATATGCCCCTACTGTGTCCTTGCCAAAGCTGGGACACAGTAAATGTATAGAGCAGCCATACGAAATGCATGTGCTGGACACTGGTCAGTACAGGTTTCACAGCTACATGATAGGCACTGTGAACCCTGGGCTGTTTGGTATCAAACAACTCAATACAACAAATCCACTGCCAATACCAGGTACTCCCCTAAATGCCTTCTAAGTGCAGTATTTAGTGGGCATCTCTAGATCTGCAGTTCCAATTCAATGGACACAAGGAGGCCAGTGACAAAGAAGACCGAAGGCTCGAGAACAGAAGTCTTGTAAGAAGAAAAAGGCATCAAACCCTGCCTGCTGCGCCAAGGACTTGACAATCACCACTGAGGAACCAACTTGACATGGAAGGACTCTAAGAACCCACAGAGGACCCCCAACCTTCTGAAAAATATATAAGAACCTCCCTCCAGAGTGAAGGCATCACTCCCTGGAAGCAGTATCCAGTGAAGTTCAGTTCAGTGACCGGCCACTGACCAACGAACCGCATACAGCAGCTGGATCAAATTTCATCTGACAGACCCAGAAGACAAACCCTACAAGTGTGCCAAGTTTAGTGGCACTGCAACCTCCGTGCCTGAACTGTACAATCGCCAGGGGTACTGGGAACCATCATCAGACACCCAGAAGAAAAGTCCACTCCATATTCTTCAAGGACAAAAAGCAGGCACCAATCGAGGGACTTCAGGATATCAAAGAACCACCCCCCAGGGTGGCCCTGCTGACCTGCAATCCACCCTGGTTCCAAAGGCTCCTTTGCACACAGCTCTTAACTGACCTATCTGCTCTGCAACCCATACCCCTGGCCCTTGCATCAGAGAACCATCTGTGCTATAAGGGGTCCCAATCCTTTGCAACCTCTACACTCAAAGAGGACCCACTGTACTCACGTTTAAGTCCACCTGTCCAGTGCATTTCCAAGTGGTCTCCCTCGCCTGTCCTGCAATAGCTCCATGACTTTCAGCCGCTGCTCCCACTTGAAATGGGAAACGCCGGAACCTTTCTGGCTGGCCCTCAGGACATCTTGATAACCTTGACCTAAAACCAGAAGGAGACATTTGTGAAAGCATTGCCTGATTTTATATGCATTTTTAAAGTTATCTCCCATTGATTCTTAAGGTGCATAATTACGCACAAAAACACTATTTTTGTTCAACTTTGAAAAATCATAACTTAAAAGTACTTACCCAATTTTGATTTTTTTGGTCTTTAAAATGTTATACAAATCTGAAGTTTTTTTGTAAACTGGTCTTCAGTTCCATTTTTTGGAGTGTGTGTCCACATTTATTAATACTGTGATACAACAAATGTTTAGCACCATTCCAAGATTGACCTAACTGCTCGACCAAGATACCACAATAATTAGAGTATAAGGCAGCCTAGTTTTTACCTCTGTGAACTAACCTGGGGTTGCTCGGACTCTCTGCACAATGCACATTGCTTTTGTACCCTTAAAGGAGAGCCAAGCTCCTACAGTCAATGAGTGATAAATGCGCAGTTTGGGGGCTCAAATTTAAAAAAATGCATTATGTTATAGACAATCACAAGCAGATAAGCTGTTTTTATATCAGGGTGTTCTGCTCAATGTAAAAAACAAGAAACAGTACTGTGTCACGTCACTCTTGCAAGATAAAAATAGCAGAACAAAAATGCTTTTTCCCCTGTGTGTTTAAGCATTAACGATTCTATTTTAAGAAAAACGGTTGCAAAATACAGCTTGCTTCAAGCTCAGCGCCGAATGCAGGATTTATGGAAAATGTACTGTTTGCATGGGGCATCATAAATATATGTATAACACAGGAAAAGCAATATATTAAATTACTTCACTTATAAAAACTCTTCATGCAAGAAGATGCACACTATTTGATAGAATACGATTCGAAATCGACTTTGTCCCACGCTCTCCCTGCGTGCATGCGTTCCATGTAAGTCCCACCTGGTGTTGTACTAAACAGGGCGGCTCTCTGAGGCAACCCATTATTCTACTAAGGTTCATTGAAAGGAGAGGGGGTGAATGGCTTGACTGTGACCTTGTAAATTAAAAGTTATCCAGACTAGAGGCTTTCCACGGATGCTGAATCCATGAAAGTGAGCCAACCGAAGGTCATAATCCACGCTGTTAAAGCCAGCAGAGAGATCTGGCACGACCTTGGCTACTGGTCCACCATATTCCACCACAGTGGTGGCTGCTGACATTTGAAAGTGGTGGGGCATAAAAGATTGGCATCAATGACCTGTCACGAGCGAGCCCGATCGTCAGAAGGTGGGTGTTGGTGGTGGTTCTACCACCGAGAAAATTATGAAAAAAAGAGTGTGCAAATGGTGCAATTTTAAGTAAATGTGAGAAAGCAAGAATGTAATAAGTCACTTGTGAAACTGTAGTTAAGACTTCAATGAAGAGATTTCATATGAAGTAGGTAGCTGCTTATTCAGTACAACCACAAAACTTTATAACAGACTTTGAGATGACAATGATGAGTACCTCACAAATCTCCCAAAGTATTGATATCACTTTTACAAGTGAAATCTGCTGAGGAAATACAAGTTATTGTGATTTGTTAGACTGGACACAATGAGACAGCAAGGAATAAACATTTAAAGGCATTATGGCACTCTTCAAGGCACTGTACGTCTCATTCAGGGGATGGAGCAATATGATCATATCACCCCTGTTAGACCTGACAGCCTTAGGGTAGTCACCCCTAACTTTTTGCCTGCCTCCCTCCATTTTTTTGGACACTGTTTTTGCTGGTTTATAGACTCTGCGCACTTTACCACTGCTAACCAGTGCTAAAGTGCATATGCTCTCTCCCTTAAAACATGGTAACCTGGAATCCTACCTGATTGGACTATTAATTTACTTATAAGTCCCTAGTAAGGTGCACTTTAGGTGCATAGGGCTGGTAAATTAAATGCTACTAGTGGGCCTGCAGCACTGGTTGTGCCACCCACTTAAGTAGCCCCTTTTTCCTTGTCTCAGGCCTGCCATTGCAAGGCCTGTGTGTGCAGTTTCACTGCCACCTCGACTTGGCATTTAAAAGTACTTGCCAAACCTAGAACTCCCCTTTTTTCTACATATAAGTCACCCTTAAGGTGTGCCCTAGGTAACCCCTACGGCAGGGTGCTGTGTAGGTAAAAGGCAGGACATGTACCTGTGTAGTTATATGTCCTGGTAGTGTAAAACTCCTAAATTCGTTTTCACACTACTGAGAGGCCTGCTCCCTTCATAGGCTAACATTAGGGCTGCCCTCATACACTGTTGAAGTGGCAGCTGCTGATCTGAAAGGAGCAGGGAGGTCATATTTAGTATGGCCAGAATGGTAATACAAAGTCCTACTGACTGGTGAAGTCGGATTTAATATTACTATTCTAGAAATGCCACTTTTAGAAAGTGAGCATTTCTTTGCACTTAAATCCTTCTGTGCCTTACAATCCACGTCTGGCTGGGCTTGGTTGACAGCTCCTTGTGCATTCACTCAGACACACCCCAAACACAGGGTACTCAGCCTCACTTGCATACATCTGCATTTTGAATGGGTCTTCCTGGGCTGGGAGGGTGGAGGGTCTGCTCTCACACAAAGGACTGCCACACCCCCTACTGGGACCCTGGCAGACAGGAGTAAACTGAAAGGGGACCTGGTGCACTTCTTAGCCACTCTTTGAAGTCTCCCCCACTTCAAAGGCACATTTGGGTATAAAACAGGGCCTCTGCCCTACCTCATCAGACACTTGCTGGAGAAGAAACCTGAACCAGAAACTACATCCTGCCAAGAAGAACTGCCTGGCTGCTCAAAGGACTCACCTGTCTGCTTTCTACAAAGGACTGCTGTCTTGCTGTTGCCCTGCTGCCTTGATGAACTCTTGTCTGGCTGTGAAAGTGCTCTCCAAGGGCTTGGATAGAGCTTGCCTCCTGTTCCCTGAAGTCTCAGGACCAAAAAGACTTCTTCCTTTCACTTGGACGCTCCGTGCGCCGAAAATTTCGACGCACAGCTTGTTTCGCGGCGAGAAAAACGCCGCACACCGACGCTGATCGACGCGACGCCCTCGGGACGATCGAGACTTCGACGCACAACCTCGCAAGGACAAAGCCGCCCGACTTTCCAGGAGAAATCGACGCGACGCCTACCGTGAGTGCGAAACTTTGACGCACGGCCTCGCAAGGACAACGCCGCCCGACTTCCAAGGAGAAATCGACGCGACGCCTGCCGTGAGACCAAACTTTCGACGCACGGCTTCGCAAGCACAACGCCGCCCGACTTCCAAGGAGAAATCGACGCGACGCCTACCGTGAGATCGAAACTTCGACGCGCAGCCCCGCAGAACGACGCGCAGCCGGAAAACAAGCAGGAGAATCCACGCACAGACCCGGGACATCTGGTAATCCCCGCGATCCACAAAAAGAGACTGTTTGCGCGCCGGAAAACGACGCCCGACTTCCCCGCGTGGAAAAGAACGACGCAAGTCGGTGTGTGCTGAGAGGAAATCGACGCACACCCCCCTTTTTCCACGCATCTCTTCACCTGTGGCCCTCTGAGGAGATTTTCCACCAGAAACCAGGTACTTTGTGCTTGAAAGACACTTTATTACATTCTAAAGACTTAAGACCCTTTATATCACTTTCCTGTGATAGTTCTACAATTTTCCATTGCATCTTTATTCTTTTTGACCTACAATTATCCTGATAAATATTATATATTTTTCTAAACACTGTGTGGTGTATTTTTGTGGTGCTATATGGTGGTATTGTATGATTTATTGCACAAATACTTTACACATTGCCTTCTAAGTTAAGCCTGACTGCTCGTGCCAAGCTACCAGAGGGTGGGCACAGGATAATCTTGGATAGTGTGTGACTTACCCTGACTAGAGTGAGGGCTTTTGCTTGGACAGAGGGTAACCTGACTGCCAACCAAAAACCCCATTTCTAACAACCCCCATCCAAATGGAACTTCACAAGCTCCCCTTGTAGGTCCAGGACATCATCAAAAACAGCGGGTGTGTCCCAGCAAAGCCATCCTGACCTGCTGCAGCACCCCTTTTGTCTTGACAGGCAGAACAAAGTTACCAAAAAAATAAATAGGTGTTTTGCATCATGTATTTATCTTGCTCTCGTCTCCAAGGCGACGCTATTCCTCCAGGGAATTAAATACTCTAGCACCCAGTCACACCTCGGATATCCTGCAGGGTAGTGCTTACTCAAGAATATTTCATACACACTACCTAATTGCCAGCCGCAGTAACAGCCAGACTCCAGAGACAGGCCATGGCAGTCATCGCCTTGATGTCAGTAATCCTCAGAGAACCCAGTCACACCTCGGACATCCTGCAGGGCAGTGCATGCTCAAAAATATTTCACACACACTACCTAATGGGCAGCACCAGTGACAGGCAGAGACAGACAATCAAATATGTTTTGTCTCAGAGTGACTTATCTGTGCTAGCGCAATGTGCCTGCACATTGCCGCTGCGCATTGCCCTTTATCAGGTCCAAACAAATTGCGAGCTCACAAGATCTGATGGCACCCGCCAGAGATTTGAGATTCTGCTACCAATCAAAGTGCTGTCTTTTTTTAATGTCTTCTTCAGTAGCACCATAAACAGACACCCCAGATGCAGTCCTCTGCTGAACCGTGTATCATCACTGTATCTAAAGAGACCAAATACATACATATCACGTCACACAGTCACAGCCACACTTAGCAAAAGATGCAGGTAGGCACAGCAAGTAGTCAGTACACCTGCCTATCTATCAGCATCATCTCTCCATCTGAGCACTCAGATCCTAGCTTCTACCAGTATGAATGTCAAGTGCAATCAACTATTAACTTATGGAAGTGAATGCAGTGTGCAAAAAAGGCTTCTACCCTACGCATCATCACAAGGGTACTTGTGAGAGTATGAGTCCCTGTGCCGATGAATGATATCCTTTCACAACAATTAAATAGGTTTTTAGATCTGTCCCTGAGTAGCTATGCTACAATTGTATTTGTGTTCTGGAGACTGTATTGCAAGGACTACAAGTTCCAGAAGGCTCAGGTGCAGAAATGTCAGCCCTTTAAAATTGTCTGTGAAGGCTCCCATAGTTTAAGCAAGCTTTTGTTTCTATTAAAATGTGTCCTTCAACTAACATGTTCCTCAGTGTGGCAGATATAACTATTCATTTTAAGCATGGCACCTCACAAAGGGCAGTGTGTAACTGATACATATTATGCATTTATTAGCGCTTGTTAAAAAAGATTTAGCTGGCGCACATCTGAGCGCAAAGAGTGAGCAGGTGCCCCTGTGGTTGTGAATGGTCAGACAGCAGCTTGTTTTCAGGCAGAATACAAGTTTCTTTCAACTACTACATCACAGACACAGCACTAGAGAAGGACATGACGGAGACACAAATGTAATCACAATGAATGCCATGAGCTGCAATTGCTGCTTTGGACTGCTTTGTTGTTTTTACTTGTTGTTTTGCTGCGACAGAGGTGTGCTTTTAAACTGCGGTGGAAAGCTCAGAGAACATGGACAGTCGGCCTTTGTTGTGAAAGTCACCCTCGGTTTCAAATGTTTTCAGATGCGGCCTTTATAAAGAGTTCTGCTGTATAGTTTTCTAGTTCACATTCTGCCTGCAGCACGTTATAGCCTCTGAAATTGCCACATTGTGATGACTCAAGGTGTTCACAGAATCTGTGGAGTCCAAAAGGTTCACAGTGAACGGTGCAGCAGGTGCAGGCAGCTCATTTTCTGGGTACAATAAACTCAACAGCCTCTGAAGACAGCTCACCCTCACAGCCTCTGGAGACGCTCATACAGATCACAGTATTCAGCAGGTGCTAGAGGAAGATCAGTCTCTGAGTATAATACAATTCAACAAATAACACAGCAAACCCTGTGACCGCTGCATGCTGCTCAGTCATGGGCAGTGCTTTAAATGAAAAAATAGAAGTGCTGGTACTCTGTACCAGAGTACCTGCTTGTTTCTGAGAAGTGCCGGTACTCTTCAATTAAAAGTATTACGTTTTTCTTGAGATATGCCGGTACTCTCCCTCTCAAAATAAAAAAGTGCCGGTACTCAGTACCGGAGAGTACCGGCCCATTTAAAGCACTGGTCATGGGTACAATCAATTCATCAGTCGCAGGATTCAGCTCAATGTCTGGGTACAGTAAACCCAATGGCCTTTGGAGGCTGCTCAGTCACGGGAGGCCATTGCATTTAAAATCCAGACAATTTAGCAAAGCCGGTTAGTCAGTCTCAAACACAAGACCTTCAGTCTCACTTCATAAGAGAACTCCTATTAATGGCCAGCAAAGAGTGGGGAACACTCCGGTCAGATGCAGCAATCAACACCTACTTGAATTTGGGGGGCCACCTTCTAAAGGGGCACGGCTCACCCTGGTCAGCTGCAGTGGGTATAAGTGAGAGGACGTAACTCCTAGTGCAGGCTGCACTGGCCCCACGTAGGGTAAAAGCAGATGTATAGAGCTTCTGTCAGTAAAGAAGAGCAAGAAGAAACCCCCAATTAAAGCAGGAACAACCCCTGCACTGGGTAAAAGTGAGAGAATACATTTTCCATATAGCACATCCCCTCAGAGAGCTGTAAAGGGACCTGTTGTTGCTGTCCAAGCGCAATGCCATTCCTGATGCCATTAAACAAAAATGGGCACACCCATAAGACTTTTTGCAGCACACAGAAAGAGCAAATCACCATTGGAGATTGTTTTTTGTGCAGGAAGGTAACCCTTCCTGCACAAAAACAATCTTCACCGCATTGCAGCCATCCTTACACCATGGTGCAAGGGTGGCTGAGTTAGCGATTGGCAGCAAATTTAGCACTGGCAGAGGGGGAAACAGGGGTATTCTTCTTAATATGGCGCATCCCTATATTTCTTAAGTGACACAGAGCAGCACTGCCAATTTTGCGCAGTGCTGCACAACTGTATGTTAAATGAGGCCCTCAATTCAGCCCGCTGGACGATGTACTGGTTGTTTTTGAACAGATATGCAAGGTCCTGCATCACACGGCATTGAATTGCTCTGGCTCTGATATTGCCACCAATGAGGAGCTGTACGGAGCTGCATCGAGTTGCATTGCACTGCATCTGTTCAAATGAGAGCGCTGATCAGGAGCTATAAGGCGCTGCAATGCGAGGTCCTGTATCAAGAGGAGTTGTGTCGTACTGCACCGGTTCTGATGAGGCCACAAATCAGAAGCTTTTATGCAATGTCCTGAATTGCGCTTGATTAGTTCCTTAGGACACCCGACGTTGGGCCTGGAGGAGTACACTCTGATGCCAGTCAAGGATCTAGGACAGGGGTGGCACCCTGGGGATCAGGACTCACTCCAGCAGAGCTCAGCTGTATTGCACAGGTAGGTCCAGTTGAGTCAGAGCAGCTGGATGGATGGAGGACATTTGGTTCTGAAAATGTCCTCATTTTTCTTTTCCATGATTTGAGTTGTCTGGGGTCACAATAGGCTGGTATGAAGTCCTTTTATGTGTATGCTGGGGCAGCCCTTTGAAATGTAACGGTGGCAAGGAACAGCTCACTGTGTAGGAGTAACACTCAAAAGCTAACTGTCAAATACACCTAGTCATGTGAGCCAGGACCCAGGCAGCAGACACCAAATGGCTAGGACAAGAAATTGTCAAATTTCTAAAAGTGGCATTTTCAGAATTGTGGCTTAAAATTCAACTTCACCACTAAAGAGGGTTTTAAATTACAATTCAATTGAGTGTAAACATCATTTATCTATCTGCCCTCTAACTTAAGTTATCCAGTATTAAATGTAATAAGTTAACAATTTAACAATGTTATCCTATGAGACAGGTAAGCTTTGCAATATTGACAAATGGCTTTGGGAGATTTTCACTACCAGGATGTGTGAAACCTAAATCCACATGTCCTACTTTTTAAATATAATGCACCCTGCCCTAGGAATCCTCTAGTGACTAGCTTAGCAGTGGCTTATATGTATAGGAAACAAAGGTTTAGGCTTGACAAAAGGTTTATTTGTGCAGGTCAAAATGGCAGTTTAAAACTGCACTACAGGCTGCAGTCGCAGGCCTGAGACAGGTTTTGAAAGGCTACTGTGGTGGGTGGCACAATGACTGAGCAGGTCCAGTAGTAATATTTAACTTAGGGGCCCTGGCTACATGTAGTGCCACTTTACTAGGGACATACAAGTAAACTAGACATACCAATCAGGCAGAGGCATAACAAAACTTGAGCTAGCCCCCCTGCAAAGTACTTGAAGCGGGCCCCCAGCCCACCACCTTAAACCTCTCAGAGGAAGTCAGTGTACTGTGCTGAGGGCCTACATGAGTTCAGGGGCCCCCGCACCATGGTGACTGCGGGAGCTACTGTTGTGCCACTGCAATCAGGTGTATAAGCCAGTTGTACCATGATTTAGGGAGAGTGCACGCACACTTAAGCACTGGTGAACAGTGCTAAAATGCACAGAGTCCTAAAGCCAACAAAAACAAATCCCGCAATTTAGGAGAACGAAGGCAAAATGTTTAGGGGACAACCACCCAGAGGTGTCAGTTCTAATAGAAAGGAGTGGCAAATATTTACTGTATGATGAAGGAAAGAAGAGATGATTTCACAGAAGGTATGCAAAGTCAATAGAAAGACTATAACAGCAGGATTAGTAAAATACATAGGGGCATATTTATACTCCGTTTGCGCCGGATTTGCTTTGTTTTTTTTTACGCAAATTCGACGCAAAATGAACTCCATATTTATACTCTGGCGTTAGATGCGTCTAGCGCCAAAGTTCATGGAGTTTGCGTCATTTTTTAGCGTGGACACCTACTTTGCGTTAATGATATGATGGTAGACGTTCCCGTCTAAAAAATGACTCCGAGGCATGTGCGCCGTATTTACACTCCAGAGCAAAAATGACACCCGGGAGTGGGCGGGTCAAAAAAAATGACGTCCAGCCGCTTTTGCGTCTTTTTTTAGCTCCTGGTCAGGGCAGGCGTTAAGGGACCTGTGGGCTCGGAAGGAGCCCAGAGGTGCCCTCCCATGCCCCCAGGGACACCCCCTGTCACCCTTGCCCACCCCAGGAGGACGCCCAAGGATGGAGGGACCTATCCCAGGGAACTTAAGGTAAGTTCAGGTAAGTATTTTTGTTTATTTTTTTTTGTGGCATAGGGGGGCCTGATTTGTGCCCCGCTACATGCCACTATGCCCAATGACCATGCCCAGGGGACATAAGTCCCCTGGGCATGGCCATTGGGCAAGGGGGCATGACTCCTGTCTTTGCTAAGACAGGAGTCATTTTAATGGGGGTTGGGAGTAAAAAAAAATGGCGCAAATCGGGTTGAGGCGAAAATTTTGCCTCAGCCTGACTTGCCCCATTTTTTGGCACCCAAGCTCCATATTCCCCTACGCCGGCGCTGCCTGGTGTACGTAATTTTTTTTGACGCACACCAGGCAGCTCCGCCGGCTAACGCCGGCTAACGTCATTGAATAAATACAGCGCCCACATGGCGCTTCAGAATGGCGTTAGCCGGCATTAGATTTTTTGACGCACAACGGCGTTGGCGCAGTTCTGCGTCGAAAAGTATAAATATGGCCCATACTCTTTTAAAATTACTGTCATAAAATTTGTACCATTATGCCCGGGCGTCTGCTTTGCTGGCAGGATTGTTTTTTGGGCAGAAAGTGGTGCCTAACTGCACAAAAATAATCCATGGAGGCTGTTTCCTCTTTCTGTAGGTGCTGAAAAATGCAGCACACATAGAAAGTGGAAAAAACAAGGCAAAATAAGGATATCTCTCCTTATTGCTCTTCCCCTGGCAAGGCATACAGTTTTGACACATTCGCAGGTTTACGGAGCCTTGCATATCTGGGAATGCATCAAAACCCAGGGGTGTTGCATAAGAAAAGCCACCGCAATGCCCATGAAATGCTAATGCAGAGTAAGGCAATCCAGCGACTTGTGCTGCATTTCCTTTTACCTTAACTGTGAGGCCATGAAAAGCCATGCAACCTGGCTATGCGGCCTTGTAAATATGGGTCTGCACTCTGCACCACTTGTGCATTAAATAAAGTGATGTACCGGTGGCACAAGGTGCTTGTAAATATGCCCCTCAGTGCCTAAAAAATGATTGTTTCATTGTGTAATGTAATTGGTGCTCATGTAAAGAACTTCTTCATTTGGGTTGTTTCCTCTATATAAAACTGCAAAAAAACGGCATTGGAGGGGAATATGTGCAGGGTCCAAGGCTGGCATGAATGTAGTCTTTGGTGGTAAACTCTGAGGCCCACATTTATACTTTTTTAGCGCCGCATTTGTGCTGCTTTTTTACGCAAAACGGCGCAAACTTACAAAATACAACTGTATTTTGTAACTTTGCGCCGTTTTTGCATCAAAAAGCGGCGCAAACGCGGCGCTAAAAAAGTATAAATAAGGGCCTGAGTTCTTATCAGATGTCAGAGACTGGGATTGGCATGCATGTTTGTGCTTTTGTCCCAGACCACCTCTAAACCCTCTCTCCACTTCACTCAAGGCCATGTGGATCGTTCTGTTTCCTAGTACTCTTTTCTCATTTTGTTCCTCTTTTTCCACCTCTCTTAATTTCCCAACCCTTACTTGTGGTTCCTTGTGCCTTCCGCAGGAGTCCTTATTCTTAGCTATGGTCAGTCACTTTAGTTCGCTCTGTAAATAAGTTTATTTTAAGGGGCTGGGGCTGGAGGCACAGAAAGAGATGAACATTAGGCAAAGGTTCAGGGTATGAAGAGTGGTGGGCAGGCCTGTATTTCACTGAGACTTTGCACAGAAGTACCGAAGTAGGATCACTGAGGGTTTTTGACATTCATCAGGAGTTCATGCTAGAGGATGGGCAAGTATCCTGTTGATTGCTGCTTAGTCTAAGGATAGCCAGGTAATGGAGGTTTGGTGCTTGGAAAGAGTATTGGATGAGATTGTACCTGACTGCACCCATCATTGTGTATTTACAGTAAAGTCTTTACTTGGTGGTCTTAACTTAAAGACTTCTTGTGAAAGTGAGGAGACCAGCCAATGTCCAGTGCTCATAATGGCTCACAAGAAATGATTGATTCCTTGCTTGTGCTTCTTCCACTTTTTGGAATTATCCAACAACAATAAGGGTGGTTTTAGATATCTGATAAAAACATGAAGGCATGGGGTAATTTTTTCACAGTGATGCAATTGGGAGCATATTGATGCCTTTCCAGGGGTCATAGGTTTTCATCTTTGACTAATGAGAGAGGCCCCATATATAATTTGAGTTGTGGATTGAGCTTTTTCTTGAATATTTTAGATTGTGGGATACAGAATGATTAACTGGATAGGTTGACAGGTAAGTTACTATTGTTTTTTTGCAGGTGTGTAAATACTTTGAGGAACAAAACAGTGGAGGAGAAGATTTCAACTGCAGTGCACAACAGGTTACACAGGTTGTGCCAAACGCAGTTGGTCCTTCTAAGGGAGGGTGTCATTGAGAATCCTTTGGACTGTTGGCTATGATAGTAGGTGCTGCACATACCATTATTGATAATGAACTGGCAAAATAGTTATGTGAGATGACATGCCCACTTCAGACATCTGATTGACACCTGGCTGATACATAAGGGGCTCGTTATCTACTTCTTAAAGTACATTCTAAACCTAAGGCAAAGCTGTTTGGTTGATGGCTGACTGTTGATTCAATGTAGAAGGGAAGAAGCATTTAGGGTAAAATATACCACTTCTAGATTTGAGATCTTTTAGCTCTGTTGAGCTGTACCCAGTAGCTTTTCTACTGATTCATCAGCATTTCATAGAAAACGTCTTACAAACCTTATTCATAGCAAGCTCACACATAATCATGATACTCATTCAACTTCAGTGCACGACACAGAAAAATCTCCTTCTGCATATTAATGTGGCAATTGCCGCTCATCACAAAGAGCACAAAAGGAGGGAGGCAGCTCACTAGTTAACTTCACTAATGCCATGTGAAATGTAATGTATCACTGCATAAAAGATTAGCACACCCTGTGACGGGTTACTAAGACCAACCACTGGAGCCCAGTGTACCAAAGAGTAGCCATCAAACTCAAAAGAGGCAAATCAGAGCCCCAAGCTACAAGACAACCGAGGCAGGCACTCTCTCTCCCACAGTGTACTTCTTAGTGTTCTCCAGTTTGATACTGAGCCATTTGTCTGACTTGTATTGCTGTCTGGCCCACTTACTCACTGCCTTACATTTTCCATTGACCAACATACCCAATTGAAATCTCTGTGGCTGTATCTCATCCCTTCAAATCATTTAGGATTTTACTCCTACTCATTTCTATTTACCTTTAGTGTCTATACTCCCTTCCATTCCTTCCTTCACCTCTTATCTCCTATCATTCTTCAGAGCTCCACTACCATCCTACTTCAAACAACTCACTTTCCTACATGCTCTCAAATGTTCTATATCCACATCCTACAAACCAACCACACCCTTCCAAAACCATTTTCAAACATTGGCTGCCCACCCCATACCTTTGATCGCTTCATATAAATATGCCACCTAAAATCTACTATGCCCTAAAGGTTTTTAACTAACCCTTATGACTCCTCTTCTAAATATTTGGGGGCATATTTATACTCCGTTTGCGCCGAATGTGCGTCAAAACTTTTGACGCACTTTCAGCGCAAACGTTGCCCCATATTTAAACCCTGACGCCCGATCCGGCGCACCAGGAAAATGGCACTATGTGCGCCAGTTTTTGGAAGCGGCACCCCGCCCTGCATTAATGACATGCAGGGTAG